>NC_141879.1:307141956-307444347 GCF_056163025.1 Triticum urartu | reverse complement strand
TATAATGTGTAAAGTAGGCAGATGGAATTCAACAAAATTAGAAGAAATACAAGTTAGACATCATACATAACATGCATCCACATATAACAGTGCCAAGTTAGAGGGAGCACCTATGATGGTGCACTAGGGGAGACGTGCTCATCATCAACACAGCTACGTTGAGTGTCCATGCATGTGTTGTCTTGCAAATCATCTTGGAGGGGGTGGGGTGGGGTGGAGGAGTAGAATCTGTAGAGGCCCTCCGTTTATAAGGAGCACCTTTATCTGTTGCCTTGCTAACTTCCTTCCACTTTATTGATTTTGAATTGCAAAGTAAAACCGACAAGAAAAAGCAATAAAATTCACTCTTCAGAACCCATTTGTGCATGATATTGACAATCACTACTTTGATGTAAGGCAAAGACATGATACCAGGATGGAATATGTATGAAGAACAGGACGACATGGCATATTCACAACTGTTTGTGTAAACTAAGCAGAAGCCATTTTAACAAATAAGAAGCAATGCAAGCTAGACACCACATGAAAGATGTAACCAATATGACTCTGCCAAGTTAAAAGCGTCCCATCATAAATGACATTTCAACAAATTAGAAGCAACGCATGCTATAAATCATATGAAAGATGCAACTAATATCGCACTACATATACTAAAGGTATCCCTTCATATTGATTGATGCGGGATACAAAAAAATAGTTTTATGTAAGGACATGCTTAATAGACAGGTGTAATATGTACTAAAAACAGGAAGGCATGTCACAATAACAGGCATAATGTATAAAACTAAGTAGAATAGCACATGCAATTTAACCAGATTGGAAGAATTACAGTCTAGACACCATATGCAACATGCAACCACATACCATGCTGCCAAGTTAGAGCAAGCAGCCGCGATGCTTGTGTAGGAGAAATGCGGTAATCAACTAAAGAGCTATGTTCACTATCGTCATCTAGCCTTGCTGTTTCTTGAGAATCATCTTGGGAGGCTGGCGCTGCATTCTTTAAATGAGGATCTTTACTCACAGTAGTCCACATGCCTAACTGCCTCATCATAAGTGATTGATGAGGGATACACAAGAACATTAGTTTGATGTAAGAACATGGTTAATAGAAAAATGTACTAGTATGCACCAAAAACAGGAAGGCATGTCATATTTAAAGGTATAATGTGTAAGCTAAGCAGATGCAATTTAACCAAATTGTAAGCAATACAAGCTAGACATCCGGCTGGAGTGGTGAGCATGATCATCTAGGACCTGAGAGCCTGGTGGGAGGCGGGCTGCTTCGCCACCATCGTGGCTTTTTAGTTGGCTTCCAGGAGATGCCTGTCTGTGTTGGGCTTGTCACTGGCTCGGCCAGTGCCCTGACTAGATATTTGTCTTCTGGTGCTCCCGGGATGGTGGTTCATGTAAAAAATATCTTCCCTTATCTTAATAAGGACCGACTTCGGCCTTCTGAATACAAGCTAGACACCATATGCTACATGCAACCACATATGACACCATGAAGTTAAAGCAAGCACCCGGGATGGTGGTTCACGGCGAGCGTGATCATCAACTCCAAAGCTACGTTTACCGTCTCCATCTGTTGAACATCCAACCTTTAAAGCGAAAACACATGTCTTGCCTGCCCGCGAAGCAAGCAAGAGTGACTTCTCTCTTTTCTTTTCTGCTTCTGTTAAGGTAGAGTTTGAAATACCCTTGCATAAAAACACAATAGTGAGAGTATGGGTGAAGTGTGTGCAGAACTAGTGCACTGTAAAAGTAGCAGATACCAGGTGGCTAAAAAATAAATGATAGGAGACATATGATAGATCTACAATATTGCATGGCAAACAAAATTAGATTCTACTCCGTATGATTTTGTAATATATGAGCACATGGATGGCTGGGAAATGCAGGTACTCCTCTAGCACACCACCACATGTGGTCCTATCAAAATAACAGTCAACTGAAAATAAATAGGTCAGTCGATTTTTTATGAACCGTCCGATCTATAAGGAACGGGCAGATGGCCTTCGTCTACCTCCTGCCAGACACTGTTGACGATCTTTCTCGAACCGCCAGCGATCACCGGCCGAGACCCCTGCCTCCGCCGCCCCGCCCTCCCCTCGACCTCACACCACCGCCGTGCTTGGCAGCGCCCTAGCCATCCCTTTAATCCCGATCGACCTCCAGATCGGGCGCCAATAGCTCTAGGCCCCACACACCCCTAAGATAAACATCGAGGCACTTCTTCCGCAACGTAATAGGCGGACAAGCGCCTGTTACGCTGGGGAATGCTTCCTTTAATTGGGATCAACTGACCAGGAATTGAAATCCAGGGGGCGACGGACCTCTAGCTAAGGTGAAATAGTATATGAGGAGAAACCTTGTGCATCATGATTTACTTGGAACATCTAGTATCAAGAAGAAGTGGTTAACTAGTGTCTTCTGTGGGATGAATACCGTGCAAGCAGCCACGTAAGATTTGCACGAATAAGGGAAGAGGAGTACCATTTCCGGTTGCCAGTGCTGGGTCCTCCGGATGTCGCGGCAATGTTCTTGGTTTTACCTGGGGAACTGCTGTTTTGGAGGAGGGTCGAGCCTTGGACGAACCCATGGCCAAATTGTTGACTGTGTTGCGGTGGCCATCTGTCGATGGAGGGGAAGCAGATCCGAGGCGGCGAAGGATGGTGTCACGGGAATAGCTCCGGTGCGGTGGACGGTGGCGAAGTTGGAGCGGCAGCGGTGAGGCGCAGGACGACATGGTTGAACTGGCTCGGGTACGGACAGCTCGGCCTTGGCTTCAACTACTAGCCATGGAGGGCATTGCGGTTGAGGTTGCGGTGGAGGTTACGGTGGACGACGACGTCGGGGTATCGGCTTCGGCGTGATGGAGGAGGGCGGTGGTTGATGGGTGGGATGGGGTGGCGGACGGAGGACGTCGGGGTTTCATGGCTGGTGGAGAGGTAGTTTTGGTACCCATGGAGTATGAATGGGGAATCAGACAAGGGGCGGGGGGCGGGGGAGCTAAGGGAGAACCATGTTTCGGTCTGGGACGCGCTTGTTTTGGTTTTTTTTGAATAGATGGGACACGCTTGTTTGAAATTTGGGGAAATTACAAACTTTGCCCCCCTCTTAAATTTTGGACCTACTGCGGGTCGGGGGTAGGATGGTAATCCCAGGTGTCCCAAATAGTGGGCGGGAGCGATTTCGGACGCGCGCATGTGTGCTTAGGCGGCCATTGTGTATGAATGTTTTTGGAGGCGGTTGTGTGGCGTCTAGATGAAGCTACAAACCTACCCCGGTTTAGACCTTTGTACGTCAGGCCGGTAGGTTTCATGGGCCGGAGTTAGAAAAGTAATTTCCTTCTACCAAACATTGGTCTCACGCGGTTTCGGGCGAGTAGAGACTCTTTTGGCGCTTTGTTTGAAATTTTTAAATAGAAGCATTCACGTTTAGAGTACTCTTGAACTTTGAGGATTGACCTAAATAGACAACGTTAAATTTGACCTTGTATGTTTGAAAACCTCATTAAATTATGCGCTTCTTTTTGAAATTTGTACACTTGAAAATCCTATAACTACTATTACTTTGGAATGGAAGAGGTAAATTTGAATCTATTTTGTACATGACTATATATGCTATTATGTACAAAAGGAGATCAAAGATTGGTGCCCCCATAATTTAGGTATGATTTCCAAATGCCATGATATCGAATTCAAATAATTGAATGGACTTAATGTTGAATTCGAATTTTTTAAACCACCTTAAGTTGAATTCAAATGTACACTAGTTCATAGCTAGCTATTTATAATGTTCATTGTATAACTTCCATATGTATAATGTGCTTTACACACAGCATGAACTATACTCACATTTATATTCGATTGCTGAAGCAATGCATTGTCTGGAGTTCAAAATACTAACTATGTGGATCAATTATGTTGAATAATAACATGACATGCTCAAATTCGATAGAATCTAGATGCTTGATGGATTAATGACCGTTCCTTACGCGAATTGCAAATATCTTGATCCCATCCTAATATTTGGATACAATTTATTTTTGTAATCAATGTGTACATCAGTCTTTTACGTGTAGTTTCACTCTCCATCGGTGGTCTCTCACACATGCTCACACACTCTCTCCCGAGGTGTCTTTCTCGCAGACATGCTCTCGATATAACCCTCCCTCCCTCTCGTAACCATTTACAACTATTTTCACTAACCTTTATCACAAGCACTCTTCCTCTCACAAGCATACACACGCACAATCCCCATCGACCCTTTCTATATACATAGAACTGCCTATGTGTCTCCTGTACGCACATTATCTTTAGGCCTATCTCTCACACATTCTCTCACACCTCTCTTCCTAATCGACGAGTATGATTCTAGTAGAGCATTCTGTAGGATGCCCCTTAAAGTTAGGTTGGATGAATAGTAATATCAGAGATAAGGGGTTACCTTAGTCCGAGGACCTTGGGTTACAAATCCTAGCCGGCTTTGTCAGTGGACACAGAGTCCTACATGATTCTGCTATCTTTGTCTTGTACGACTAGTCATCCATGGGTCTCCCTAAATGCGTCACGGGCCAACCAATGTGGCGCAGGACGGAACCGAACCAAGGGCCTCTCCTCGTCCCATCGGACCTCACGCGGTGACACACCCTCTGCCCCTAGGTCTCATTATCTTCTCACACCCACACATACCAACACAGACACCACACACAAAAAAATCTCCTCGTGCCTCTATCCTTTCCCCCCTTGCATATACACACTCAAGGGCATCTCTCGCCGTGACATTGTATTCGTCTCTCTCTCTAGACCTCTCTCATTTCTCATGCTATCTCTCCCACGTCCCCCCGCCCGGCCCCTCTATCCATGCCTCTCTCGAATACGTAATACACACACATACCTCTCTAGGCCCTGCCAAATACATCAACTACACATTCACACATGTTACATCACGTACCCCATTGATCTAAAAAGCCCTCTCTTCACGTTTATTTCGCATACAACATTTATTTTGAATAAATTGTGGCCAAAAAATTATTTTAGAATTTCTACATATATACAGCATTACAAAGTTATATGGAGGAGCATGAACGTTAATTTGCATTGCATGGTGCCCACAATGATATTTATTACGCACTGTGAATTTTTATATTTTTATACTATATATAGAGTTAGTCATAATAAAGAGAAACGAAGAGCATCTCTCTCTCCATTGCATACACCCCCTCTACGCCCCTTTCACGTACGCACACAAATTATCTCCAGGTCCTCTAAAATTACGCCCCACCACATTCACGCATGTTTCATCTTTCTCTCGCAATATGTATAGTGACGATCATTGTATTTGAACCAAAAGCACGATACGTACATTGGACTTCAGAATCCACTCATTACGGTCACCATTTATGTTTTGTGGTTATTATACAGTCACAGGCTCACCGTACATCTCTGTATTTTCTCAAGACACGACTAGTTGACTAGTTAAACGCTCCACGTGGCACCTTTAGTGTTGCATCACATTATCTCACTACCATTGGGCCCACCTGTCGGCATGTATCTACTCTACACTCTTATAAAAAACAGAGTTGGTGATGATGATGTGCCTGCCATCCTGCAATATAGGCCGTCCGATTTATATTTGATGGATAGGAAGGAAACTATGGCAATTTTGCAAAAAGGTACCCACACACCTCTGCACATTTGCAAATAAGGCCTTCCCCTGTTCATCCTTTTCTCTCACAAGATAAACTACTCATACAAATGCATCTTGATGTTATGTGCAACGCACGGGCATCTTGCTAGTAAAAATGAAAACAAACGACAAAAAAATATTGGACGGCAGTTCGAAGTCATGACCGCGGGCACAACGGACAAGGTGGCCTTGTATTGGTATGCTGAGCCGTCTGTTTTAACACACATGATCTAGTGTGGTGATTATACACACACACACGCAGGCACACGAACTGCATGCACACAACACTCACACGAACACATGCAGCCGCGCACGCATGCAACACTCACACGTACACACGCAGCCACGCACGAAAGCAACACTCTCGCACACACACGCATGCACGCATGCACACACCACACGACCAACACACACTCTCATGCTCAAGTGCTCAACGTACACGTGCATGCGCACACATCAGGCCCTGACAGACACATACACAACTAGGTGGTTCCCGCGCATGGGTTGGAGTCTTGTCGCGCCTGCATAAATTTGTGTTTATCTGACCTTTTTCCTATGCGAACTGACAGGTGTGACCCATAAGGAACATGGTCCATTTAACTAGTCAACATAGTGCCAAGCAGACTATTTGGCCGGTCAACAGAGTGCAATCCAATGCTGAACGGTGAGCAAGTGACCGTATAATCACCACAAAACGTATATAGTGACCGTAATGAGCGTATTCTGAAGTCCGGTGACCGTATTACGCTTTTCTCTCTATAGGCCCTCCAAAACTACATTTCTACACGTTCTCGCATGTTACACCTAACAACTATGCAATACAACACTACTACTACACTCTAACACAATAAATCATATGTGTTTTTAGTTTTACTAGATATCATATTGTTACTTAATTATTCAGTTCGCATACATTAAAATTGCCTTTGAAATGTATGGCCAGTATCATCTACCACATGGGAAAAATCTCGCCCTTTCCTGTTTAATCAGGTTTGTACCGATGGATCGTGCGAAACAACAAGATTATAGTAGTACTACAACACAAGTAATAGTTCATTGGGCCGCCGTGTCGTGTACTCCTCCGTCGTAAGAGTGGAGCGCTCGCTTTCATAAATGTTCTAGTCCCTTTCGTCGACATGTGGGACATCAAGCTACCGGGTCCACGTGCCATACCGAAATATAGTGCAGAGCAGCAGGGGTGAAGCACCCCAGTCATGGTACCGGCATATTAATGAGCAATGAGGCATCAAATCACAAAGCATACAGTCAAATTCGTATGTGAAAGGAGCTTCCAATGATATAATTTTCACATTATACATCTAATGTACTATTAATCTTGTCAATAGTCAAAGGCGGTTTTGAAAACGCATTAGAGCATGGTTAATAATTTAGTCGACTATTGGCTATAAAGAGATGCCACCTCACTTAGAGCCATCAATAAAAAAAATACTCATATAATCATTTAATATTTGCACGGTTAAGTAATAGGTTGGCTCTTAGAATGGCTATTAGGTTGGCTCTAAGCATTTAATATTTGCATGAGCAAGGTATATGATTGGAAGAGAGTTGCATGCATACTATTTTTTCTTGATCTATGTGCTCTAGCCGGGCTATAGAATAAGAGCCCGCTTCACTCTCTCTCCTCTCTTCTCACTCCTCCAAGTAGGATTTTAATGACATGGCAATTCTTAAAGCCTGCTGACTAGGCCTTATTAGACTTGCTCTTAGGCCCTATATAAATGGAAGAAGGGAGTACTATTAGCACTGCATACCATATTACAGATGTTGTCAGTACTCCACTAGTACTATTGGACAGGGAGCTTAAAAAAGTTACTATTGGACTGGCTATACATGGCGAAATCCTAGTAGGAAGAGCATGTGCAAGAACAAGCACATTCACATGGTTGAAAACAAATTGGAAACCATCTCTGTTTGAATACAAATCTAGGAGTACATACGAATCTAACAATATTGATTGGGCGTTGTTGAATGTTGATACTTTTTTCTGTAAGTTTGATCAAAGTAGAGATACTTGGACTACACATAAAACTTATATGTAAACTAGAAAGGATCAGAGGGAGTGTATTGTACATTCAAAAGAGAAACGAACATTGAATACCCTTTATATATGATTTGCGGATGCTATGATCACCGGTTCAAAATTTTGAATCCGCCTTAGGTATCACACATGCACCCACTCGTTCTCTCTCGATTTCATCTCGGGGTCCAGAGATCGATTGAAAGCGGACTAGGATGGGCACAATACGTTTGTTTCACTTATGAATGTACAATATACTCCCTCTGATCCCCACAGACCCCCCCCCCCCCGCGGGTCATTTCTATCATAGAAACAGGCCAAACCTCTATCTCCTTGCACAACACGCAATTGATCTCTCAACATCAATCGATCTTGTCAAGATGTGTCGGGGCATGAACCGAATGGGATGTCAAAACTAAGACGGGAAGTGACACGTAGTGGAGGCAAAGTGAAACTTTAAACGAACTGTTTGTTTGTATGCATGTGAGACAAATTACAACATTGGAAATACAAGCATGGTCTAGGCCCACATGTGAATGATACTCGGCGGAATGTTCAAATGAGGCATGCGGGAGGATGGACTCGACCAGAGGGCGGCATGATCGATGGAGAAGAGGGTTGGAGAGGAATGAGAAATAAGCAACGCCACATGATTATACTTGAACGGCTCAAATAAACAATAAGTTGTCTCGTTTTCCCTTCCGTGTTGGTCACGGAGTAAGATACTCCCTCCATTTTTATTTACTCTGCATATTAGGTTTGACTGAAGTCAAACTTCATAAAATTTGACCAAATTTATAGAACAAATTTGAACATTTACAATAGAAAATCTATATGATGTGAAAGTATATTCAATGATGAATCTAATGGTATTGATTTGTTATTGTATATGTTATTATTTCTGTCTATAAACTTTGTCAAAGTTTACAAAGTTTGACTTTGAGCAAAGCTAAAATGCGGAGTAAATAAAAACAGAGGGAGTACGCAGGGACTAGTATAGTTAGTACTTCCGGAACATGGGTGGTACCGTACCCAAAACCACCACACTTGGGGCTAGGGTAACAACTTGGTATTGTACCACATTTGAACCAGGGCACAAAAACCACCTATTCTGCGCCTAATGCGCAACGCGGAGCACTGACGCTCGAATTTGGCCCAGAAAACAGGGAAACCGACATGTGGGGGACACTTGTCGGGACGGCGTGGCGCAGACTAGTCCAATGGAGGAGCTGGCCCACGACCTCCTTGCCACCGGTAACCGTTCATGTGGGTCGTGGGGGCCAGCAACGTGGCGCAGCTCCCGCACCGCCTCTGGACACGGCGACCGCGGTGAGCGACACGCTCATCGTCGCTGGACACGGTTGGCTTCACTGTGCTGAGGGTGGTGTTAGCGTTGTGGCACGACCAGCAGATCAACACCCAGCTCGTCGAGGATGCATGGGGCGCTAAAGCGCGCGCGCTGCGACACGTCCGCGGAGTGGTGTAGCGCGGCCAACTCCATCCCCAGGACCTGAGAACATGCCGGATCATCTTGCTTTTCAATGACATGTGGGGATCGCATGTGAGCAAAGGGCATCTCCAACGTTGCCATGACCGCAGCTGACTACCCTGGCACACCAAAAACCCTCGTCCCTCGTGTCGTCGTGCGGTGCGTTCCTAGTCGGCGCCAACTGCCCGCATTCATTCCATCCGTCCGTATGCCGTCATTACGCTCGGTGCCCGAGGAACCAACTCCGGTGACTTAATGACGCACTTGGACGCTTGGCCTCACCGGAATACGCTACTTAAAGCGGCAACGCCCAGCTAAACTCCACACCATAGCACATCGTCCTGCTACCTGGCACCACATCCGCCATGAACGCGAGCGCGAACGCTCTACGGGAGAGCTTGTCTTCGGGGATGAAGCTCGAGGTCGCCGCCCTTGCTCAAGTCACCGCTCGCGACGCAATAGCGGTGTAGCCGGACGCGGATGCGACCACACAAGCGGTGGCCACGCTGGCGGCCGACGATGGGAGCACCATCAGCCATGCGTCCTACTTGCCGCCGTCCAACGTCCGGCACCACCGAGACCGGGGACTCCTCCGAGGATGAGTAGGGCATGGGAGGCGGCAGGGCATGGTGTGCCAACTAGCCGGTCTGTCTCCCATGTTCTACTCTTCCTCGCCGGAGACCGCACCTTCACTTCACGGGTCTTGAACCCTGCACTTGTACATGGAGATCGCAGATGGAGGACGTTGGTCGCCACCGTAGAATAGGTTTAGGGTCGGGATTCTTTTATTTTTTTGTCCTATAAAATTTTGAAATGTAATGAAAATCTGCCGTGTTTGCATTAATCTCATCCGGTGTATATGAACTTTCACAGTAATAGTAAGATATATTGTAGGAGTATATGGAATGATGATTCGTTTTTGTGTGTATAAACTCAGAAGGTTTGACCCGAGACAAAGCTAACATGCGAAGTAAATAAACACATAGGGTCTACATACACAGTTTATCTTAGGCACTCCAATAGTACGTCCACTACACATTCACACATTTCACATCTTTCTACATCTACAGGAACCTATGAAAGGGTTAACGTAAATTGCCTCTCTCTTTCTCCTCCCTGATTTTCATGGTGGTGAGCCCCTCCCTCCCCCCAATCTACAATCAACAGCTCACACGTTTCACATTACGTTAATTAGGTAACTGGGATTATGTAGGTGTAGCATTACTCGTCCTAAAAACCCAACTAAGCCAACCTCCCAGCATATCGCGCGGGAAAAGACCCGGCCATGCTGTTTTAGTCGGGATTACCGGATTACTAGTAGTAGTATCCATGGATCACGCGAAGCACCAAGTTATTTTTGAGGGGGTGAAGCACCAAGTTTAAAAGGAAAAAAGGCGGTACACTCACAGCACCCCTACTGCGGTCGCATTGCACCCCACACACGTTCGGTCGTGCACATGGCTCACGCAAATGGAAAGTGCTTCGGCTTGCCTCTTCACTCACATGTGGGACTGCACTTGGAGAAACCAACCATGCGCCAACCCCCCGCCCACCGCGCGACCCCCCCCAAACAAATTCCCCCCAAATCCCAAATTCAACTGCCCTTCAGCCAACTAGCCAATAATATTCCCCAAACCCTCTGGCCCCCTCCACTCCATTCGCTCCGCCAAATCCTCCATCCCCGCCGCGCCGATACATCGGCACCGCGGTTCGTCGAGGGGACACACAGCGATCCTCTCGCTCCCACAGTACGCTCTCGTAGACTGCTGTCCGCTAGCCGCGCCGGCACTGCTGGCGACGTTCTTGCGGAGACGCACGGCGGTCAGCGCCGCCACCGCTGGCGACATTCGTGTGGAGACACACGGCGGTCAGCTTCTCCACGGTACGCGCATTCTAGACTGAGGCCCGTTGCATGTCCGTGTAGCGCTGAATGTTATCTGATAGATGCTATTTATCTCACGGTTTGCTGAAGTAGTTTACAGTCAATATGCTCTGCTTAAGAAGCTTCCTTGCCCTGTTCTGCACTCAATCTGCTTAGCTGAGATGGCATGCCAAGCCCGATTAGTTGCTAAAATATCCTGCCATGTATTTATTGTGACGTAGATTGCCATGGTCTAGTAGCCAATCTATTAGGTGAAATAGATCTACACCGTTTTATACTCGATCTTTGTTGCTGAGATGGCCTTCGATAGTTCGATAGCTGTGTGCTCCACCTCATTGACGGCTGAAATAGCCTGCCACAATTTAGCACTCAAATCTGTTTGCTGGATTAGCTTTACATATATTTCGTTACTTAGATCTGCTTGTCCAAATATCTTGCCATAGCTTTAGACATCGACCTAGGTATTTTTTTTGGACTTCATAAAAAAGCATATATGTTTTTCCTATAATATCTAGTAGAAGAACTAATTTGTATGTCTAACAGATGGATAGGACTTGGATAACTTCTGCTAGAAGGTTCTTCGCTGCATATGTTGAGGGGGTTGAAAACTTCATGAACTTTATCAGAGCTGAGTACGGTGGTTCGAAATCAGATGTGCTCTGCCCGTGTAGCAGTTGTATGAATTCAGTTAAAAGACCCCAGTCGACTGTGCAAAATCATCTACACTTGTATGGGATGTCAGTCACATATACTAGGTGGGTTCATCATGGTGAAGCTGTGAACGTCAATGTTACTAACTATGTGGAAGCAGCAGATCATCATCTTGATCTGCCTGATGCTCAGGTGGAAGAGGAGGAGGAGGAGGAGGTGGTGGAGCCAGTGAGTTCGACCAACATTGAAACAATGCTACGAAATGCACGAGCACATGTTGGAACAATGGTGGGCCCGCATGTTGGAACAATGCAACGTGGCTGTCACCCCAGGAAATAAGCTATCAGTATTCTCAGCCATGGTCACCTTTCTTCAGGTGAAGACATCTGAGCGGATGACCAACAAATCATTCGATGCGATGTTGGCTGCTTTCCGTGAATCTTCCCCAGATGCGTCTGAGCTGCGACACACCTACAGTAAAATGAAGAATTTCCTTCATGCAGTTGGAATTGGATATGATATGATCCATGTTTATAAGAATAATTGTCTTCTATTCCGGAAAGATTATGCCAACTTAAGTGAATGCCCAAAATGCAAATCATCAAGATGGAAAGATGGCAATGCTATGAAGAGGATTCCTCATAATGTTATGAGACATTTTCTAATTATACCAAGATTGCAGAGGTTGTTTGATGATGCTGAAACAAGAAAGGATGTATTGTGGCATTCTAGGAACCAGAAGTATAGAGATCAGAATGTAATGAGCCATCCATCTCATGGTAGTGACTGGAAAAGTTTCAATCAGAAACACAAAAAGTTTGCTGCTGACCGAGACACATTAGACTTGGCTTAGCTTCAGATGGATTTAACCCATTTGGCCACCAGAGCGCCACATATAGCATGTGGCCAGTGCTTGCTATCCCTTACAACATGCCTAAAAATGTCTGCACCAAAGAATCAAACTACATGATGGCCTTGCTCATCCCAGGTCCAAAAATTCCTGGAAAGGATTTTGGTTTATTCATGGAGCCTCTTGTGGAGGAACTTCAACAGCTATGGAGGGGTGTTCTTGTTGGGGAACATAGCAGAATTTTAAAATTTTCTACGCATCACCAAGATCAATCTATGGAGTCATCTAGCAACGAGGGAGAGAGGAGTGCATCTACATACCCTTGTAGATCGCGCGCGGAAGCGTTCAAGAGAATGGGGTTGACGGAGTCGTACTCGACGTGATCCAAATCACCGATGACCAAGTGCCGAATGGACGGCACCTCCGCGTTCAACACACGTACGGTTGGGAAGACGTCTCCTCCAACTTGATCCAGCAAGGGGGAAGTAGAGGTTGATGAAGATCCAGCAGCACGACGGCGTGGTGGTGGATGCAGCAGGATCCCGGCAGGGCTTCGCCAAGCGCCAGCGGGGAGGAGAGGTGTTACGGAGGGAGAGGAAGGTGCCAAGAGCAAAGGTGCGGCTGCCCTCCCTCCCCCCTCTTTATATAGGGGCCTTGGGGGGGGGCACCGGCCCTAGGGAGATGGATCTCCAAGGGGGCGACGGCCAAGGGGTGGCTTCCCCCCCAAGGCAAGTGGGGGGCACCCCCACCCCTAGGGTTTCCCAACCCTAGGCGTAGGGGAGGCCCAAGGGGGGGCGCACCAGCCCACTAGGGGCTGGTTCCCCTCCCAATTCAGCCCATGGGGCCCTCCGGGATAGGTGGCCCCACCCGGTGGACCCCCGGGACCCTTCCGGTGGTCTCGGTACAATACCGGCGACCCCCGAAACCTTTCTGATGGCCGAAACTAGACTTCCTATATATACATCTTTACCTCCGGACCATTCCGAAACTCCTCGTGATGTCCGGGTTCTCATCCGGGACTCCGAACAACTTTCGGGTTACTGCATACTAATATCTCTACAACCCTAGCGTCACCGAACCTTAAGTGTGTAGACCCTACGGGTTCGGGAGACATGCAGACATGACCGAGACGACTCTCCGGTCAATAACCAACAACGGGATCTGGATACCCATGTTGGCTCCCACATGCTCCACGATGATCTCATCGAATGAACCACGATGTCGAGGATTCAATCAATCCGTATACAATTCCCTTTGTCAATCGGTACGTTACTTGCCCGAGACTCGATCGTCGGTATCCCAATACCTCGTTCAATCTCGTTACCGACAAGTCACTTTACTCGTGCCGTAATGCATGATCCCGTGATCAACCACTTGGTCACATTGAGCTCATTATGATGATGCATTACCGAGTGGGCCCAGAGATACCTCTCTGTCATACGGAGTGACAAATCCCAGTCTCGATTCGTGCCAACCCAACAGACACTTTCGGAGATACCTGTAGTGTACCTTTATAGTCACCCAGTTACGTTGTGATGTTTGGCACACCCAAGGCACTCCTACGGTATCCGGGAGTTGCACAATCTCATGGTCTAAGGAAATGATACTTGACATTCGGAAAAGCTACAACAAATGAACTACACGATCTTTGAGCTATGCTTAGGATTGGGTCTTGTCCATCACATCATTCTCCTAATGATGTGATCCCGTTATCAATGACATTCAATGTCCATAGTCAGGAAACCATGACTATCTTTTGATCAACGAGCTAGTCAACTAGAGGCTCACTAGGGACGTGTTGTGGTCTATGTATTCACACATGTATTACGATTTCCGGATAACACAATTATAGCATGAACAATAGACAATTATCATGAACAAAGAAATATAATAATGACCATTTTATTATTGCCTCTAGGGCATATTTCCAACAGTCTCCCACTTGCACTAGAGTCAATAGTCTAGTTACATTGTGATGAATCGAACACCCATGCAGTTCTGGTGTTGATCATGTTTTTCTCTAGGGAGAGGTTTAGTCAACGGATCTGCCACATTCAGGTCCGTATGTACTTTACAAATCTCTATGTCTCCATTTTGAACACTTTCACGAATGGATTTGAAGCGATGCTTGATATGCCTGGTCTTCCTGTGAAACCTGGGCTCCTTGGCAAGGGCAATAGCTCCAGTGTTGTCACAGAAGAGAGTCATCGGGCCCGACGCATTGGGTATGACTCCTAGGTCGGTTATGAACTCCTTCACCCAGACTACTTCTTGTGCTGCCTCTAAGGCTACCATGTACTCCGCTTCACATGTAGATCCCACCACAACGCTTTGCTTGCAACTGCACCAGCTTACTGCCCCACCATTCAAAATATACATGTATCCGGTTTGTGACTTGGAGTCATCCAGATCTGTGTCGAAGCTAGCATCGACGTAACCCTTTACGACAAGCTCTTCGTCACCTCCATAAACGAGAAACATATCCTTAGTCCTTTTCAGGTACTTCAGGATATTCTTGACCGCTGTCTACTGTTCCATGCCGGGATTACTTTGGTACCTTCCTACCAAACTTACGGCAAGGTTTACATCAGGTCTGGTACACAGCATAGCATACATGATAGACCCTATGGCCGAGGCATAGGGGACGACACTCATCTTTTCTCTATCTTCTGCCGTGGTCGGGCATTGAGCCGTGCTCAATCTCGTACCTTGCAATACAGGAAAGAACCCCTTCTTTGACTGATCCATTTTGAACTTCTTCAATATCTTGTCAAGGTACGTACTCTGTGAAAGACCAATGAGGCATCTCGATTTATCTCTATAGATCTTGATGCCTAATATATAAGAAGCTTCTCCAAGGTCCTTCATTGAAAAACACTTGTTCAAGTAGGCCTTTATGCTTTCCAAGAATTCTATATCATTTCCCATCAACAGTATGTCATCCACATACAATATGAGAAATGCTACAGAGCTCCCACTCACTTTCTTGTAAATGCAGGCTTCTCCATAAGTCTGCGTAAACCCGAACGCTTTGATCATCTCATCAAAACGAATGTTCCAACTCCGAGATGCTTGCACCAGCCCATAAATCAAGCGTTGGAGCTTGCACACCTTGTCAGCATTTTTAGGATCAAAAAAACCTTCCGGCTGCATCATATACAATTCTTCCTTAAGAAAACCATTAAGGAATGCCGTTTTGACGTCCATTTGCCATATCTCATAGTCATAGAATGCAGCAATTGCTAACATAATTCGGACGGACTTCAGCTTCGCTAAGGGTGAGAAAGTCTCATCGTAGTCAACCCCTTGAACTTGTCGATAACCCTTAGCGACAAGCCGAGCTTTATAGATGGTTACGTTACCATCCGCGTCTATCTTCTTCTTAAAGATCCATTTATTTTCTATGGCTCGCCGATCATCGGGCAAGTCAGTCAAAGTCCATACTTCGTTTTCATACATGGATCCTATCTCAGATTTCATGGCTTCCAGCCATTTGTCGAAATCCGGGGCCTGCCATCGCTTCTTCATAGTTCGAAGGTTCACCATTGTCTAACAACATGATTTCCAAGACAGGGTTGCCGTACCACTCTGGTGCAGACCGTGTCCTTGTGGACCTACGAAGTTTAGTAGCAACTTGATCTGAAGTTTCATGATCATCATCATTAACTTCCTCTCTAGTCGGTGCAGGCACCTCAGGAACATTTTCTTGAGCTGTGCCACTTACCGGTTCAAGAGGTAATACTTCATCAAGTTCTACTTTCCTCCCACTTATTTCTTTCGAGAGAAGCTCTTTCTCTAGAAAGGACCCATTCTTGGCAACAAAGATCTTGCCTTCAGATCTGAGGTAGAAGGTATACCCAATAGTTTCTTTAGGGTATCCTATGAAGACGCATTTTTCCGATTTGGGTTCGAGCTTTTCAGGTTCAAGTTTCTTGACATAAGCATCGCATCCCCAAACTTTTAGAAACGACAGCTTAGGTTTCTTCCCAAACCATAATTCATACGGTGTCGTCTCAACGGATTTCGACGGAGCCCTATTTAAAGTGAATGCGGCAGTCTCTAAAGCATAGCCCCAAAATGACAGCGGTAGATCGGTAAGAGACATCATAGATCGCACCATATCCAATAGAGTGCGATTACGACGTTCGGACACACCATTACGCTGAGGTGTTCCAGGCGGCGTGAGTTGTGAAACTATTCCACATTTTCTTAAGTGTGTGCCAAATTCGTGACTCAAGTATTCTCCCCCACGATCTGATCGCAAGAACTTGATTTTCTTGTCACGTTGATTCTCAACCTCACTCTGAAAATCCTTGAACTTTTCAAAGGTCTCAGACTTGTGTTTCATTAAGTAGACATACCCATATCTACTCAAGTCATCAGTGAGGGTGAGAACATAATGATAGCCACCGCGAGCCTCAACACTCATTGGACCGCACACATCAGTATGTATGATTTCCAATAAGTTGGTTGCTCGCTCCATTGTTCCTGAGAACGGAGTCTTGGTCATTTTACCCATGAGGCATGGTTCGCACGTGTCAAATGATTCGTAATCAAGAGACTCCAAAAGTCCATCTGCATGGAGCTTCTTCATGCGTTTGACACCTATGTGACCAAGGCGGCAGTGCCACAAGTATGTGGGACTATCATTATCAACCTTACATCTTTTGGTATTCACACTATGAATATGTGTAACATTACACTCGAGATTCATTAAGAATAAACCATTCACCATCGGAGCATGACCATAAAACATATCTCTCATATAAATAGAACAACCATTATTCTCGGATTTAAATGAGTAGCCATCTCGAATTAAACGATATCCTGATACAATGTTCATGCTCAAAGCTGGCACTAAATAACAATTATTGAGGTTTAAAACTAATCCCGTAGGTAAATGTAGAGGTAGAGTGCCGACGGCGATCACATCGACCTTGGAACCATTCCCGACGCGCATCGTCACCTCGTCCTTCGCCAGTCTCCGCTTATTCCGCAGCTCCTGCTTTGAGTTACAAATGTGAGCAACCGCACCGGTATCAAATACCCAGGAGCTACTACGAGTACTGGTAAGGTACACATCAATTACATGTATATCACATATACCTTTGGTGTTGCCGGCCTTCTTGTCCGCTAAGTATTTGGGGCAGTTCCGCTTCCAGTGACCACTTCCCTTGCAATAAAAACACTTAGTCTCGGGCTTGGGTCCATTCTTTGGCTTCTTCCCGGCAGCTTGCTTACCGGGCGCGGCAACTCCCTTGCCGTCCTTCTTGAATTTCTTTTTACCCTTGCCTTTCTTGAACTTAGTGGTTTTATTCACCATCAACACTTGATGTTCCTTTTTGATTTCTACCTCCGCTGATTTCAGCATTGAATATACCTCAGGAATGGTCTTTTCCATCCCCTGCATGAAGTTCATCACAAAGCTCTTGTAGCTCGGTGGAAGCGACTGAAGGATTCTGTCAATGACCGCGTCATCCGGGAGATTAACTCCCAGCTGAGTCAAGCGGTTATGCAACCCAGACATTTTGAGTATGTGCTCATT
This sequence comes from Triticum urartu, assembly GCF_056163025.1. Lineage (NCBI taxonomy): Eukaryota > Viridiplantae > Streptophyta > Magnoliopsida > Poales > Poaceae > Triticum > Triticum urartu. Next base: position 307,426,198 of record NC_141879.1, on the reverse strand, counting down.
GATAGAACTATTTTCCTCCATCTTACAGCTGAAGAACTTGTCGGAGACTTCATATCTCTCGACCCGGGCATGAGCTTGGAAAACCATTTTCAGCTCTTCGAACATCTCATATGCTCGTGTCTCTCAAAATGCTTCTGGAGCCCCGGTTCTAAGCTGTAAAGCATGCCGCACTGAACGAGGGAGTAATCATCGGCACGTGACTGCCAAGCGTTCATAACGTCTTGGTTCTCTGGGACAGGTGCGTTACCTAGCGGTGCTTCTAGGACATAATCTTTCTTGGCAGCTATGAGGATGATCCTCAGGTTCTGGACCCAGTCCGTATAGTTGCTGCCATCATCTTTCAGCTTGGTTTTCTCTAGGAACGCGTTGAAGTTGAGGACAACATGGGCCATTTGATCTACAAGACATATTGTAAAGATTTTAGACTAAGTTCAAGATAATTAAGTTCATCTAATCAAAGTACTCAATGAACTCCCACTCAGATAGACATCCCTCTAGTCATCTAAGTGAAACATGATCCGAGTCAACTAGGCCGTGTCCGATCATCACGTGAGACGGACTAGTCAACATCGGTGAACATCTTCATGTTGATCGTATCTTCTATATGACTCATGCTCGACCTTTCGGTCTTCTGTGTTCCGAGGCCATGCCTGTACATGCTAGGCTCGTCAAGTCAACCTAAGTGTATTGCGTGTGTAAATCTGGCTTACATCCATTTTATTCGAACGTTAGAATCTATCACACCCGATCATCACGTGGTGCTTCGAAACAACGAACCTTCGCAACAGTGCACAGTTAGGGGAACACTTTCTTGAAATTATTAGGAGGGATCATCTTATTTAAGCTACCGTCGTTCTAAGCACATAAGATGTAAAACATGATAAACATCACATGCAATCAAATAGTGACATGATATGGCCAATATCATTTGCTCCTTTTGATCTCCATCTTCGGGGCTCCATGATCATCGTTGTCACCGGCATGACACCATGATCTCCATCATCATGATCTCCATCATCGTGTCTTCTTGAAGTTGTCTCATCATCTATTACTTCTACTACTATGGCTAACGCTTTAGCAATAAAGTAAAGTAATTACATGACGTTTATGTTAACACGCAGGTCATAAATAAATAAAGACAACTCCTATGGCTCCTGCCGGTTGTCATACTCATCGACATGCAAGTCATGATTCCTATTACAAGAACATGATCATCTCATACATCACATATATCATTCATCACATCCTTTGGCCATATCACATCACAAAGCACTTGCTGCAAAAAAAGTTAGACGTCCTCTAATTGTTGTTGCAAGTTTTTACGTGGCTGCTATAGGTTTCTAGCAAGAACGTTTCTTACCTACGCCAAGAACACAGCGTGAATTGCCAATTTCTATTTACCCTTCATAAGGACCCTGTTCATCGAATCCGATCCGACTAAAGTGGGAGAGACAGACACCCGCCAGCCACCTTATGCAACTAGTGCATGTCAGTCGGTGGAACCAGTCTCACGTAAGCGTACGTGTAAGGTCGGTCCGGGCCGCTTCATCCCACAATGCCGCCGAATCAAGATAAGACTAGTAACGGCAAGATAATTGACAATATCGACGGCCACAACTACTTTGTGTTCTACTCGTGCATAGAAACTATGCATAGACCTAGCTCTGATACCACTGTTGGGGAACGTAGCAGAATTTTAAAATTTTCTACGCATCACCAAGATCAATCTATGGAGTCATCTAGCAACGAGGGAGAGAGGAGTGCATCTACATACCCTTGTAGATCGCGCGTCGAAGCGTTCAAGAGAACGGGGTTGATGGAGTCGTACTCAACATGATCCAAATCACCGATGACCAAGTACCGAACGGACGGCACCTTCGTGTTCAACACACGTACGGTTGGGAAGACGTCTCCTCCAACTTGATCCAGCAAGGGGGAAGGAGAGGTTGATGAAGATCCAGCATCACGACAGCGTGGTGGTGGATGCAGCAGGATCCCGGCAGGGCTTCGCCAAGCGCCAGCGGGGAGGAGAGGTGTTACGGAGGGAGAGGGAGGCACCAAGAGCAAAGGCGCAGCTGCCCTCCCTCCCCCCTCTTTATATAGGGGCCTTGGGGGGGGCACCGGCCTTAGGGAGATGGATCTCCAAGGGGGCGGCGGCCAAGGGGTGGCTTCCCCCCCAAGCCAAGTGGGGGGCGCCCCCACCCCTAGGGTTTCCCAACCCTAGGCGCAGGGGAGGCCCAAGGGGGGGGGGCGCACCAGCCCACTAGGGGCTGGTTCCCCTCCCAATTCAGACCATGGGGCCCTCCGGGATAGGTGGCCCCACCCGGTGGACCCCCGAGACCCTTCCGGTGGTCCCGGTACAATACCGGCGACCCCCGAAACCTTCCCGATGGCCGAAACTAGACTTCCTATATATAAATCTTTACCTCCGGACCATTCCAGAACTCCTCGTGACGTCCGGGATATCATCCGGGACTCCGAACAACTTTCGGGTTACTGCATACTAATATCTCTACAACCCTAGCATCACCGAACCTTAAGTATGTAGACCCTACGGGTTCGGGAGACTTGCAGACATGACCGAGACGACTCTCTGGTCAATAACCAACAGTGGGATCTGGATACCCATGTTGGCTCCCACATGCTCCACGATGATCTCATCGGATGAACCACGATGTCGAGGATTCAATCAATCCGTATACAATTCCCTTTGTCAATCGGTACGTTACTTGCCCGAGACTCAATCGTCGGTATCCCAATACCTCATTCAATCTCGTTACCGGCAAGTCACTTTACTCGTGCCGTAATGCATGATCCCGTGATCAACCACTTGGTCACATTGAGCTCATTATGATGATGCATTACCGAGTGGGCCCAGAGATACCTCTCCGTCATACGGAGTGACAAATCCCAGTCTCGATTCGTGCCAACCCAACAGACACTTTCGGAGATACCTGTAGTGTACCTTTATAGTCACCCAGTTACGTTGTGACGTTTGGCACACCCAAGGCACTCCTACGGTATCCGGGAGTTGCACAATCTCATGGTCTAAGGAAATGATACTTGACATTCGGAAAAGCTATAGCAAACGAACTACGCGATCTTTGAGCTATGCTTAGGATTGGGTCTTGTCCATCACATCATTCTCCTAATGATGTGATCCCGTTATCAATGACATTCAATGTCCATAGTCAGGAAACCATGACTATCTTTTGATCAACGAGCTAGTCAACTTGAGGCTCACTAGGGACGTGTTGTGGTCTATGTATTCACACATGTATTACAATTTCCGGATAACACAATTATAGCATGAACAATAGACAATTATCATGAACAAAGAAATATAATAATAACCATTTTATTATTGCCTCTAGGGCATATTTCCAACAGTTCTCACTTGAGACCTATATAGCAGCCCACCAGCTGGTTTCTTTCTGCGTGCTGTTATAATTTCATGCATCCATTATTATCCGGCTTTGGGAACTATGTCAGGGCGAACGACACATGGTTACAATGCATGTGTTCGCTGTGACAGGAATCTACTGTCATACGCAATACTTAGCAAGATCTATTACATTGGGCACCGCTGTTTCCTTGCCAAGGACAAGCCGCATCCTACAAAATACTGAAGAAACGTGTTCAATGCAAAGCATGAAAACTATGATGCGCCAAAGAGGCTCACCGCCGATGAGTTGCAAGTGGAATTAGAGAAGGTCAGGCATATTACACCAGGAAACCATCCTGATAATGGTAGTGGGAAAAGGAAGCATGGCAGGGCAGAAGAAAGATTATTGTTTACCCGCAGGTCCACTTTGTGGGACTTGGAGTATTGGAAAGATTTGGATCTGCGGCATAATCTTGATGTGATGCACATCGAGAAAAATATAAGTGATAGCATTATCGACACACTTCTTAATATTTAAGGCAATACGAAAGATACCTTAAAATCTAGGATTGATTTGACACACCTGGGTATCAGAAAGGATTTGCAGGTGCAAGATGAAGGTAAACCACGGGATATGGCACCAGCTATGTATGTCTTTGACAAGGTAAAAAGAAATGAATTATGCGAGGTCCTGTCACATGTGAGATTCCCACATGGATTTGCTTCCAACCCTGAAAGGAGAGTTAGTGCATATGGAAACAAGGTACAAAGGTTGAAAACTCATGACTGCCACGTCCTACTTCAAAGGGTTTTACCTATTATCCTTAGAGGATTGGGCCGCCCTGACTTATATAGAGCAGTTGCAGAGTTGGGACAATTCCTCAGGGAACTCTGAAGTAGAAATATCAAGATAGATACTTTGGAGCGTCTTAGAGACAAGATACCAACTATCATATGCGACCTTGAGAAGGTATATCCTCCATCCTTCTTTGATGTGATGGTGCATTTGGCTGTTCATCTACCTGATGAGGCACTACTTAGAGGTCCAGTACAGTATGGCTGGATGTACCCTATTGAAAGGCGGCTAGGCACTTTCAAGGGCTATGTTAGGAACAGAGCTAGACCTAAGGGTTCCATTGTAGAGGCCTACATTGCTACAGAAGCATTGACATTCTGCTCAAAATACATTAAAACAGCCGATCACCTTAGCAAAGAGGTGGGTGAAGACAATCCCGGGCTCAATGTTTTCGATTGTTCTGTCCGAGTTATAGGGAAGAGTCGACAAGATGACAAACCTAAAGATTTGGACAAAATGGTTTGGTATGTGTTGAATAACTATCCTGAGATACTACCTTATATCAAGTAAGTGCTAAGTACTGCAGCTTATACATCTTAATCTACTAAACTTGCAACACATTCTTATATATTTAGATGTTTGACGTGATCACTATGTTGTGTAGCATCTACAAAAAGGAGTTACTGCCACAAAAGCCAAGAAACATTAACAAACTGGTTATGGCAGGATTTGCAAAATGGTTCAAGAGCCATGTAAGCTTTTGAATTGCACTATCAGGCTTTTTAATATATTGAGTACATAAGATGATCAACTTTTCTATTTTCTAACCATAGGTTAAGAAGATGCGGGAGGATGGGCAGGCAGTTGATGATGCCCTTTATGCACTAGCAACGGGTCCTGATACTCGGGTAAGACATTATGAATCTTGTGTTGTTGGAGATGTGCGCTACAACACCCTTGCACGCGACAAAGGCAGGAAGACATAAAACAGTGCCATCATGAGCACGGATACATACGGCAGAGAGACAACTGAAATGTATGCTAACATAACAGACATTGTTCAGTTGCAGTATATCTCCAGTTTCGAGGTTCATCGGTGTGTCGTTCTGTTGTGCTGTCATTGGTATAACCTATTTTCCAGGATCACAAAACCTAGAGCTAATGATTATTTCAAACCACCAATGTCAAGGCGGCATACCATACCAACAAGCCTTTTATTTTGGCAAATCAAGCAACACATATATTTTTCTTGGAAGACACATTTGCACGTAGCGATGACTGGAGATTATTGCAAAGGTTTGAGCAGAGGAATTTGTTTAATGAAGTTGCACAACAAGATGATGCTTACACTGCTCCTGATGTACAAGATTCCACAGATGTTCCTAATATCTTTGAGAACCATCACGTCAATGACGCTGTCGAAAAGATTGCTTGTCAGGCTTTGGACATACAAGAGTTGATCAAGAAGAAGCCAACGTTCGAGGACATTGAGAATGAAGAAGCTGATGACACTATGGCGAATTACGATTCAGACTGATACACATGGCGAAGATGTTGACGCTGCTACTGCAGATGATGATTAGATTGCTTTTGCCAGAAGACATTTTTTATCTACTATGTGAAATTGTGTTTGCTATGACAACTGAAACCTAATGAACCTGTTGTTTAGTATTTTGCTGTGAGAACATCACTTATTATGTATGTTGATTTGTGTTTGGTGATTGTATGAAGACTAAAACATGATGACATTATTGTTTAGTTGTACTCATATTTGGCAGTGAAACTTGAATTTAATGACATAGTTTGCTGTTGGACTGCAATTTGCTCGACGTCTTCGAATGTGAACAAAGCTGATCCAACAGGGCCTCTGCTAATTTATTTATTTATTAGCAAAAGGACCTCTGATGTTTATTTATTTATGAGCAAAAGGGGATACCCATGATTTCCGTTAATATAAATCATTAGATGTTCACAACACTACGCCCAACCTGCTAAACATGTTTCATTCATTACTAGTTTCAGCAAAATGCTCATGTCATTGCCACTGAATACATCACGAGTGCTACATACACTGCAAATAAAGAGACAATCATCCTACAGAGCACATCGATTTTGCCCATTATCTTCATAGGCTCTTTCATCTCCTCATTGCTGTCAAGGCCGTTTAGCAACTGTTGCTTGGCCATGATAATAGGAATTGCATCTTTAATCTTCTGCTCTGCATCTTCCTCTTCTGTCGTTCCTTCAGTTACTTGTCCAACACCCCAACCTGCTGGTATTGGGATTCCTCGGCTAACCAAATAATCAGTGTAGTTGCATTCCCCCACATCAGCAACTTCCCAGAAATACAAGTCACACGAATCTTCCCTTTTCTGCACGAATCAAATTGGAAGATCATCAACCAAACTATTAAAAAAAATCAGCAACTGAAAGCAGCAGAACAACACTTAAACATATTATTACCCCATGATTTGGGCATTTGTAGAAGACTTGGTCAGGGTTGAGGATTGTGGTTGAGACGCGACGGATGACTCAGCGTGATTTGCAGAAGTGGCACCGCAACAACGGCAGCGGGTTTCGATGAGCAACCGGCCGTGGTGCATGTGCCGGTGGGGGTGTGATGAGACCCACAAGCAATGGTATGGGTGGCGGCTTGGCGCATATCTAGTTTTTGCCTGCTAAAGAGCAGGTGGATGAGCAGCCAACGGACATGGTTGCTGCGGCCAGAGCTTCTGATGCTAGGCAGATTAAGTAGAGAAGAGGAGAAGCGAACATTGGATACGTCAGTTTCATTACTTGCAGAGTAGCATAGCAGCATATATAGTCATAATCTAGGTTTGGATTCGAACCAGCTACGGGAGCACGTCTCTCTTTTTTCTAAAACTCAGCAATGTCTCATTACTGGTACACTAGCTTGTTCTATACTCCTTCTCAAGTCTTTGATTTTCTTTCTTTTTTTCGAGGAAGGAAGGAGGAAAAAATTGAGAGTTCCTGGGACTCGAACCGAAGACCTATCGGTTGAAAACCAAGGGTGCTAGTCACTTATGTGGCGAACGTTCCCTAAGAGGAGGATGGCAAACAAACGCATTTTCCTCGCAGTTTTAGTTGTGATGCAAGATCGAACGGTCGCAGTGTCGGGAATGTTATCAGGCGAACGAGCCTAGTTTTTCTTTTCTTCCTATATATAAAAAGTATGCTACTTGGTGCCGGCTTAGTCAACAAACGATTATGCCAACCTTGACCGTTGGATTGACATTCAACATCTGTCGTGTTTCTTTAGTCTCTTCTTCATCGAGCCGCCAAAGCCAAACCAGCACCGGCGGGACCGCCTGCTCCCACCTCCCATGGTTGGTTGTGCTGTCGCGGACGCATCGTGGCCACATCTCACCCTAAAACTCTGCGCATCTTCCCCGGCTCCTGTTCGTTCCCGTCCGAGGCCTCACCATTGTCCTCCGCCTTGGTTCGCTCGCCGCGGGGCCACCCTCCGGTGTTGTCAACATGTTCAACAACCGAGAGGAATAAGGAGATGAATGTACATGGTGAGGATGACAGTAGGGACCCAGCGGCGCGCACAGTTTTTTTCGGGACAGAGAAGGGTATCAACTGGGTTGTGCGGGAGCTGTGGCCCGTCTAGCCCAGGCTTTTATTTCATATGTTTACCACATGACCAGCCCAGTTTGTTTTTTCCTTTCTGAAAATGTCTAGCCTAGCTATTTTGTTTTTTATAGAATAACCAACATAGGCCTACTTGCTTTTCTATGCCCTGCTGGGCCGGAAATCTTTCAAGACGAGGAGGGATGCATTCGGGCTTGCCCAGAAAATGGGCTATAAGTAATAATAAATGAGTTGTAAAATGAAAAAATATAGCAAACAAGCAATTAGTTCCAAAATACTTTTTTCTTTTAGATTTTGATATTTTAAATTTCATTTTTTTTGTGCAGGTAAAATTTCATTCGATTTAAATTAAGATATGTTTAGTTTTTAAATCAATTTGAATCTGGCTAGAAATTTCAGGCTGTATACTGTTTGGGACAGATTTGGAGGCTCACTTGTGTGTTTACAAGGTTGACATGTATGAAAGGCTTTGTCAACTTACCCCACAAACGATTCTAGCAACAATGACCGTTGGATGTTAATCCAACGGCAGTGCTGATTCTTCAATATCTGATCTTCTTGCTCCAGCCGCCCAAACCAGTGCCTGTGGGACTGCCTGCTCCCGCCTCTCGTGGCCAGCTGTGCTGCCGCACAAGCCGCACCGCCCCACCCTACTCCATCACTGGCCAGGCCATTCCTCTACTCACCCACACCTCTTGTTATTTTCTGGCGACGACAGCCGAACCAGTAAACCCTCGTACTCCCCACCGCGTGGGCAACCACTGCCGAGTCTTCACCGGCTCCGTGTCGTTCCCTTCTTAGGCCTCACCGTCATCCACCGCCATGGTGCTCTCGACGCAGCGTGGTCAACGAACGACATCCATTGGAAGTGGACTGTACGTGGAGAGGCTGACAGCTGGGTCCACGGCCGCACACAAGGAAATGCCTCCTTATTACACGCAAAATAATGATTCCTCCACCTGATAGCAGGGACCCACCGGAAGGGCCTTTGTATTTTGCAAAAAAGGTTCGCCCCACTATCATCTTGGACCCACGAGCTGTATCTTCGCACGCAAGGAAGTGCCTGCTTATTACGCACAAGAAAATGAATACTCCCCCTGCTAGCTGGGACCCACCATAGTGGGAGGCTGACTTGTGGGCCTACTAAGTTGATGCAGACGGAGGGCTTTGTCAACTTAGTCAATATGAACGATTCTAGCTCCAGTGACCATACGATGTCCATCCAACGGTCATAGTGCTTCTTCAACCTCTGGTCTTCTTGCTCCAGCCGCCCAAACCAGCGCCGGTCGTGCCGCCCGCTGCTGCCTCCCTTGGCCGGTTGTGCTTCCGCGAAGGCCTCACCACCCCCTACTACTCCCACCGCTGGCCAGGCCATCCCTCTACTCACCCACACCCCCTGTTATTCTACGGCGACGGTAGCCTCACACTGCAGTCGAACTAGTGAACCCTCGTACTCCTCTCCGCGCGGGCATCCACTGCCGTGTCTTCCCCGGATCTGCGTTGTCCCCTTCCTAGGCCTCGCCTTCATCCACCGCCTTGGTGCTCTCGGCGCGGTGTGGTCAATGTGGTCAAGGAACAACTTCCATCGGAAGAGTACTGTACGTGAAGAGGCTGACAGCTGGGTCCACGGCCACAGGAAGGAAGCGCCTCCTTATTACGCGCAAAATAATGATTCCTCCTGTCAGTGTCAAAACCGGCGGATCTCGGGTAGGGGGTCTCGAACTGTGTGTCTAGGGTCGATGGTAATAGGAGACATGGGACACGATGTTTACCCAGGTTCAGGCCCTCTCTATGGAGGTAATACCCTACTTCCTGCTTGATTGATCTTGATGAATATGAGTATTACAAGAGTTGATCTACCACGAGATCATAATGGCTAAAACCCTAGAAGTCTAGCCTATGTGATTATGATTGTTTCTATGCACTAAACCCTCCGGTTTATATAGACACCGGAGGGGACTAGGGTTATACAAAGTTAGCTACAGAGAAAGGAATCTTCATATGCGAACGCCAAGCTTGCCATCCACGCCAAGGAGAGTCCCATCCGGACACGAGTGAGAGTCTTCGGTCTTGTATCTTCATAGCCCATCAGTCCGGCCCATGTCTAGCAGGCTGGACGCCCGAGGACCCCTTAGTCTAGGACTCCCTCAGTAGCCCCTGAACCAGGCTTCAATGACGAGGTGTCCGACATGCAGATTGTCTTCGGCATTGCAAGGCGGGTTCCTCCTCCGAATACTCCAACATAGTCTTCGAATAGAACGAACGTGTCCGGATCTGCAAAACCAGTACCACACACCACCGCAGAGAGTATAATATTTCACGAGTCCAATCTGCTGACAACTTTTTGTACGTGATATCATGTCCCTGCTCGGTTATTATTTCGAACCGTTTTTGGCCTGCTGCTCCATATTTCAAGATGCGGCTTTATTGGCACGTCTTGTCAAAGCAGAGATCGTGTCCCCTTATTGCAGGATTCTCATCAATACGGGTATGGGTAATCCAACCGTGCCGCCTGCACGGCCCCTGGGGAATATGCGAGTTTTATGGCGAGTGGGGAGGCGCTTGATATTCACTGCCTTTATGAGGAGATAAGGATTCACCTCTTTCACCCACGCCTTCTGTCTTTCCGCCTACCTACTCTCGAACTCCAGCGCCTGAGTTCTCATCTTTTCTGCCTCAAGAAAGCACTCCGACCATGTCCGGAGCGCAGCTCAAGTGGATGGCCTCCACCTTCATGGAGAAGAACATCACCCAGCTTCGGGAGGCCGGATATTTGGCCAAGGAGGTCGCCCATCGGCTTCTGACCGAGGGACAGATCATCCATACCTCGAAGCCCCATGAGAGGGTAGTTTTCATCCCCCACTTTGTCCGCGGGATGGGATTCCCACTCCACCCCTTCATCCGCAGGCTCATGTTCTACTATGGGCTGGATTTCCATGATCTGGCCCCAAATTCCTTCCTCACTATCTCGACATTCATCATCGTGTGTGAGGCTTTCCTCCGCATCCCACCCCACTTTGGATTGTGGCTGAAGACCTTCAATGTGAAGCCGAAGGTGGTGGGCGGCGAACACGTAGAGTGCGGAGGCGCCATGGTGAGCAAAATATCCAATGTTCTGTGGCCCAAAGGCACCTTCATGGAGACCGTCAAGGGGTGGCAGAAGTTGTGGTTCTACATCACAGAGCCCCGCGACACTACCTGGGCCGCGGCTCCCAAATTCAAATCTAGGGCCCCAATGCGGCTTACCTCCTGGCAAGAGAAGGGCCTGTATTGGTCTTTGTCGGACGAGCTGGCAGCGCTTCATACGCACATCAGGAGCATGATGGACAAGAACGTCAGGCTTGTCGATGTGATTTAGGTGATGCTAGTTCGCCGGATCCTTCCATGCCAGAGCCGGGCTTGCCACCTATGGGAGTTCGATCCGACCGAGCACAAGACCTTGCAACGGTTCTTTGGAACTACGCACGAAGATATCTGGAAGGTGCTCTTCAAGGCCAACGAGACGTGGCCGAAGACGACTGAGGACCATGGGCACGACCTGGCCCATCCCACCAGTTCGGTAAGTTTTCCGTGTTTCAAGGTGTATCCCTTACTTGCTTACTCAAGGAGGATGTCCGAACTTCCCTATTTGTTTTTTCAGGGTTGGACGAAGAAGGCGGAGCGGATTCAGTGTCCGGCTCTGCTGCCCGAGGAACCAGCCATCCCGCTTCTAATGAAGATGTTGGTTTCCGCGCCCTACAAGGCGCCGGAGAAGAAGGCCAAGAAGAAGGCCAAGGGGACCAGAGGTGGCCTCCATCCCAAGGGTACTTCGGACGTGGCGTCCGAAGACGCTGAAACTCACTCCGCCGCCGAAGATGATGAGGAGGAGGAAGAGGAAGAAGAAATCAACCCCCCCCCCCCCCCCCGAGGGGGGAATGAAGAAGAGGGTGGCCTCCACAAATCTGGAGGCAGAGGCGTCCAATAAGGGGAAGGTCTCCCTCGCGGATAGCTCTGCATGGGACGTCGACAGCAGCCCAGAACGGTGCCCCTGAGATAAGCCCCAGGCCAAATCGTGAGTATTCAGAGACCGTGACGCATTCATATATCAGCCTTTTTACTTCATAATTTTAACATGTGGAATCATGCACTTGCAGTCCGGCTCGTTCCGCCCTCGAGCGATCCTCGTCTTCGGGGAACTCGCTAGACCCGAAGGTGATGGACAGTGGGTCCCTTCCGGCGGCCTCCTCTCCTAGGGCCATGGATGACACTGAGGTGTTGTCCCGAAGGATCCCAGACCAGGGAGAGACGCAGGAGGCCATCAGGGCGGCGCCAGAGGGCGAGACCTCGGCCGCCGGATACATGGGGGAGTAGATCCCCATGGAGACTGACGATGGGGCTCATGTCCAATTCCGCCCCCAGCCGAATACGGTCCCGGAGACCTATATGGCTCTGGAATCCGGCAAGCAGCCTCCTTCATCGGAAGGAGGTGTGCCTATTCCGCCGGTGACCTCTATCCAACCAGAGGCACCAGATACTCTACTAGAAGCGCTACGAAGTGCCTCCATCGTTGAGGAACACCGTACCCTCATGGGTGTGGTGATTGAGAAGATTCAGTCCGCGAAGAGCGGACTGACCGAAGCCTGCACAAGCCTTTTAATAGGCTTTGAGGTAAGCAATGCAATTTGTGAAAAGAAAGTCACAGTATAGATAGTAGCCCCTGAGACTCTGTCTGGTGTTAGGAAACACGAGCCGAACAGAGGATCAAATAGTTTTTCGCAGGAGACTAACCAGATATGTCTATGTAAATAAGCAGGCATCGCTGCTGGCCGCGACTTCTCATGCTGCCGAAGTTTTCGGACTGAGGCGAAGTCTGGAGCGGGCCGAGGAAGAGCTCGGCCGAGTGAAAAAGCAGCTGGAGGACAAGCAGGGTATGTAATGACCTATTCAGATATAGCAAGATATGAATTGCTTGTGTTGACCGTATAATAATTTGTAGGAGCGGCGTCCGAGGTGGAAACCCTCAAGGCAGCGCTGGTCGAAGCCCAGAAGAGGGCGACAGATGAACAGGACGCCCACGAAAAGCACGAGGCCAGGGTCGGTGAGGTCCAGCAGGAGCTACAGGACGCCGTGAAGAAATGCGAGTCCTTGGAGCGCAAGAATGCGGACCAAGAGTCCGAACTTGCCAAGGCCCGTCAAAGTGCACAAGAGGCCCGAGTCGAAGCCCAGAGTGCCCTCTAGGAAATCAAAGAGGCCAAGAAAATTGCGGCGTGTAAGGCTTTTATTATGCAGAGCAAGTATGTGAAGAAGAGGTATCTCATGCTAACCCAGATTTGGAGTTCTCCAGGGGCATTTGCGGATCTGCCACGCAGTGTATCTGACACTGCGGGATTCTTCCGAGCTGAAGAGGGGAGCTCAACGGAGAAGTTGTTCTGGTCGCAATACCTTGCGCCAGAACATCCGGTGCCCTTTAGCAACCAGCTAAAACAGTTGGTCGAGCTACATAGGGTGGCCGAACTAGCCATGAAGGATTTAATAATCCGGTTGTGTCCTGCAGAAGCTATACCCGGCAGCTACTTCAGACTCGTGAAGCGGCTGGTGAATGCCTGCCCTCTTCTTGACGCCATCAAGCGGATTTAATAATCCGGTTGTGTCCTGCAGAAGCTATACCCGGCAGCTACTTCAGACTCATGAAGCGGCTGGTGAATGCCTGCCCTCTTCTTGACGCCATCAAGCGGTCGGTCTGCATAGAAGGTGCGCAGATGGCCTTCGCCCATGTCAAGATACAATGGGCAAAGATGGACGCTGTCAAGCTCGCGACCAAAGGACCACCCGCGGGCAAGGAGCACCGCACGCCCGAGCGGTATTTTGAAGATGTTCTGAAGAGATCCCGCATTGTGGCGGAGCAATGTGCTAAGGACATTATTTTTGAATGAATATATTCATGTTATCTCGTCCTATATGATGAAAACAAGGCTGATATGTAATATGATGGTTTGTTGTTTATTATTTTAAATTTTACCTGCTGTGCGGCCGTTTTATCAAGTCTGAGAGTTGGCTAGTCATCGACTTCAGCCCCACGTAAGTAGTACGAGGGTGTTCGGGATGAATCTAAACACTCTTTATCCAAGAATTTGGTCCTTGAAGGAGGTGTTTAGCGCAACGAACCAGGCAATCAGACTATGTGGCTTTATCACCCTCACTTAGCCATAGGAGTTTGACAATAAAAATTTAGAGGCAACCCCTAGTATCCGGACTAGTGTGATGTAAACACCTGATCAGATAGGAATCGATTCATCGCATAATGCGAAAAAATCGCTAAAGATTTGAAACCTCCGAAGAGCTGACCGGCTCACGCCGCATCATGACAGTCAGTCTTCGGCTTTCTCTACTGAGGTGCTCATCCGGATGAACCAGGACATAATCACAGTAGTTCTCCCTTTACTACCCTAGCCGATATAGCGGAACATAAGGTAGTAAGCACAGGAGCCGGGCAACCCAACTATTGACCAAAGACATGATTCGGAGCCAATGCATATAATGCTAAATTCGGGGTGCCGAACTATATTGTAAAAAGTGTTCAGACTTTGTTGCCGTATTATGGGGCACAGTGAAGCCCCTGGCAGATTAAAGCTTACCAAAGTGTATGGGTGCGATTTGATAAGATTATCAAAAGAGCAAGCTAGTGCCACAGAAGTTGGGCTGCAAACTGTTTCCATTATAGTTTGATTAATACGTCAAAGCGTATTTGTAAAAGTCGTGTGCTACCTCTTGAGCACTGCGTTGTTTTTCCCTTGAAGAGGAAAGGGTGATGCAGCAAAGTAGCGTAAGTATTTTCCTCAGTTTTTGAGAACCAAGGTATCAATCCAGTAGGAGGCCACGCACGAGTCCCTCGCACCTACACAAACAAATAAAATCCTCGCAACCAACGCAATAAAGGGGTTGTCAATCCCTTCACGGTCACTTACGAAAGTGAGCTCTGATAGATATGATAAGATAATATTTTTGGTATTTTTATGATAAAGATGCAAAGTAAAGAAAGCAAAATAAACGAAAAAGGAAATAGCTTGTTGAAGGAAGATTAATATGATGGAAAATAGACCCAGGGGCCATATGTTTCACTAGTGGCTTATCTCGAGAGCATAAGTATTACGGTGGGTAAACAAATTACTGTTGAGAAATTGACAAAATTGAGCATAGTTATGAGAATATCTAGGTATGATCATGTATATAGGCATCACGTCCGAGACAAGTAGACCGACTCCTGCCTGCATCTACTACTATTAGTCCATACATCGACCGCTATCCAGCATGCATCTAGAGTATTAAGTTTAAGAGAACAGAGTAACGCTTTAAGCAAGATGACAAGATGTAGAGGGATAAACTCATGCAATATGATATAAACCCTATCTTGTTATCCTCGATGGCAACAATACAATACGTCCCTTGCTGCCCCTACTGTCACTAGGAAAGGACACCGCAAGATTGAACCCAAAGCTAAGAACTTCTGCCATTGCAAGAAAGATCAATCTAGTAGGCCAAACCAAAATGATAATTTGAAGAGACTTGCAAATATAACCAATCATACATAAAAGAATTCAGAGAAGATTCAAATATTGTTCATAGATAAACTTGATCATAAACCCACAATTCATCAGTCTCAACAAACACACCACAAAAGAAGATTACATTGAATAGATCTCCACAAGAGAGGGGGAGAACTTTGTATTGAAATCCAAAAAGAGATAGAAGCCATCTAGCTAATAACTATGGACCCGAAGGTCTGAAGTAAACTACTCACACTTCATCGGAGAGGCTATGGTGTTGATGTAGAAGCCCTCCGTGATCGATGCCCCCTCCGGCGGAGCTCCGGAAAAGGCCCCAAGATGGGATCTCACAGATACAGAAAGTTACGGCGGTGGAATTAGGGTTTTGGCTCCGTGTCTGGTAGTTTGGGGGTACGTAGGTATATATAGGAGGAAGAAGTACATCGGTGGAGCAACATGGGCCCCACGAGGGTGGAGGGCGCGCCCCCTACCTCGTGCCCTCCTGGTTGCTTTCTTGACGTAGGGTCCAAGTCCTTTGGATCATGTTCGTTCTGAAAATCACGTTCCCGAAAGTTTCATTCCGTTTGGACTCCGTTTGATATTCTTTGTCTGCGAAACTCTGAAATAGGCAAAAAACAACAATTCTGGGCTGGGCCTCCGGTTAATAGGTTAGTCCCAAAAATAATATAAAAGTGTATAATAAAGCCCCATAATGTCCAAAACAGGATGTAATATAGCATGGAACAATAAAAAATTATGGATACATTGGAGACGTATTAAGCATCCCCAAGCTTAATTCCTGCTCGTCCTTGAGTAGGTAAATGATAAAAACAGAATTTTTGATGTGGAATGCTACTTGGCATAACTTCAATGTAATTCTATTAATTTTGGTATGAATATTCAGATCCGAAAGATTCAAGACAAAAGTTCAATATTGACATAGAAATAATAATACTTCAAGCATACTAACTAAGAAATTATGTCTCTTCAAAATAACATGGCCAAAGAAAGTTATCCCGACAAAATCATATAGTCTGGCTATGCTCCATCTTCACCACACAAAGTATTTAAATCATGCACAACCCCGATGTCAAGCCAAGCAATTGTTTCATACTTTTTGAGTTCTCAAACTTTTTTAATCTTCACGCAATACATGAGCGTGAGCCATGGACATAGCACTATATGTGGAATAGAATGGTGGTTGTGGAGAAGACAAAAATGGAGAAGATAGTCTCACATCAACTAGGCGTATCAACGGACTATGGAGATGCCCATTAATAGATATCAATGTGAGTGAGTAGGGATTGCCATGCAACGGATGCACTAGAGCTATAAGTATATGAAAGCTCAAAAAGAACTAAGTGGGTGTGCATCCAACTTGCTTGCTCACGAAGACCTAGGGCATTTTGAGGAAGCCCATCATTGGAATATACAAGCCAAGTTCTATAATGAAAAATTCCCACTAGTATATGAAAGTGATAACATAGGAGACTCTCTATCATGAAGATCATGGTGCTACTTTGAAGCACAAGTGTGGTAAAAGGATAGTAGCATTGTCCCTTCTCTCTTTTTCTCTATTTTTTTATTTGGGCCTTTTCTCTTTTTGGCCCCTTTTTTTAGTCCGGAGTCTCATCCCGACTTGTGGGGGAATCATAGTCTCCATCATCCTTTCTTCACTTGGGACAATGCTCTAAAAATGATGATCATCACACTTTTTTATTTAGTTACAACTCAATATTTAGAACAAAATATGACTTTATATGAATGCCTCCGGCGGTATACCGGGATAGCAATGATGCATGAGTGACAAATATGAAAGAATTATGAACGGTGGCTTTTCCACAACTAAAATGTCAACTACATGATCATGCAAAGTAATATGACAATCATGGAGCGTGTCATAGTAAACGGAACGGTGGAAAGTTGCATGGCAATATATCTCGGAATGGCTATGGAAATGCCATGATAGGTAGGTATGGTGGCTGTTTTGAGGAAGGTATATGGTGGGTGTATGATACCGGCGAAAGGTGCGCGGTATTAGAGAGGCTAGCAATGGTGGAAGGGTGAGAGTGCGTATAATCCATGGACTCAACATTAGTCATAAAGAACTCACATAATTATTGCAAAAATCTATTAGTTATCGAAACAAAGTACTATGCGCATGCTCCTAGGGGGATAGATTGGTAGGAAAAGATCATCGCTCGTCCCCGACCGCCACTCATAAGGAAGATAATCAATAAATAAATCATGCTCCAAC
Organism: Triticum urartu; assembly: GCF_056163025.1. Classification (NCBI taxonomy): domain Eukaryota; kingdom Viridiplantae; phylum Streptophyta; class Magnoliopsida; order Poales; family Poaceae; genus Triticum; species Triticum urartu. Next base: position 307,408,622 of record NC_141879.1, on the reverse strand, counting down.
TTCTTCACACAACGGTTCACCAGACGTGCATGCTACAGGAATCACAAACTTCAACACAAGCATTTCTCAAATTCACATCTACTCAACTAGCACGACTCTAATATCACCATCTCCATATCTCAAAACAATTATCAAGTATCAAACTTCTCATAGTATTCAACACACTCATAATTTTTTTATTAATATTTAATGCCTAACATAATTAAAGCAAATTACCACGCTGTTTTGTAGGACTCTCAAAATAATCTAAGTGAAGCATGAGAGAACAATAGTTTCTATAAAACAAATCCACCAACGTGCTCTAAAAGATATAAGTGAAGCACTAGAGCAAAAACTATATAACTCAAAAGATATAAGTGAAGCACATAGAGTATTCTAATAATTTCCAAATCATGTGTCTCTCTCTCAAAAGGTGTGTACAGAAAGGATGATTGTGGAAAACTAACAAATAAAGACTCAAATAATACAAGACGCTCCAAGCAAAACACATACCATGTGGTAAATAAAAATATAGCTCCAAGTAAAGTTACCGATGGAAGTAGACGAAAGAGGGGATGCCTTCCGGGGCATCCCCAAGCTTTGGCTTTTAGGTGTCCTTAGATTATCTTGGGGTGACATGGGCATTCCCAAGCTTAGGCTCTTGCCACTCCTTGTTCCATAATCCATCAAATCTTTTACCCATAACTTGAAAACTTCACAACACAAAACTTAAAGTAGAAAATCTCGTGAGCTCCGTTAGCGAAAGAAAACAAAACACCACTTCAAGGTACTGTAATGAACTCATTATTTATTTATATTGGTGTTAAACCTACTGTATTCCAACTTCTCTATGGTTTATAAACTATTTTACTAGCCATAGATTCATCAAAATAAGCAAACAACACACGAAAAACAGAATCTGTCAAAAACAGAACAGTCTGTAGTAATCTGTAGCTAACGCAAGTTCTGGAACCCCAAAAATTATAAAATAAATTTATGGACGTGAGGAATTTATCTATTAATCATCTTCAAAAAGAATTAACTAAATATCACTTCCCAAATAAAAATTTCAGCAATTCTCGTGAGCGCTAAAGTTTCTGTTTTTTACAGCAAGATTAAAAAGACTTTCCCCAAGTCTTCCCAACGGTTCTACTTGGCACAAACACTAATTAAACACAAAAAACACAACCAAAACAGAGGGTAGATAAATTATTTATTACTAAACAGGAGCAAAAAGCAAGGAATAAAAATAAAATTGGGTTGCCTCCCAACAAGCGCTATCGTTTAACGCTCCTAGCTAGGCATAAAAGCAAGGATAGATCTAGGTATTGCCATCTTTGGTAGGCAATCCATAAGTGGCTCTCATAATAGATTCATATGGTAATTTAATTTTCTTTCTAGGGAAGTGTTCCAAGCCTTTCCTTAATGGAAATTGGAATCTAATATTCCCTTCCTTCATATCAATAATTGCACCAATCGTTCTAAGGAAAGGTCTACCAAGAATAATAGGACATGAAGGATAGCAATCTATGTGAAGACCAATAAAATCTACAGGAACATAATTCCTATTTGCAACAATAAGAACATCATTAATTCTTCCCATAGATTTCATAATAGTGGAATCCGCAAGGTGCAAGTTTAAAGAGCAATAATCAAAATCATGGAAACCTAGCAAATCACACAAAGTCTTTGGAATCGTGGAAACAATAGCACCCAAATCACACAAAGCATAGCATTCATGATCTTTAATTTTAATTTTAATAGTAGGTTCCCACTCATCATAAAGTTTTCTAGGGATAGAAACTTCCAACTCAAGTTTTTCTTCATAAGATTGCATCAAAGCATCAACGATATGTTTGGTAAAGGCTTTATTTTGACTATAAGCATGAGGAGAATTTAGCACGGATTGCAAGAAGGAAATACAATCTATCAAAGAGCAATTATCATAATTAAATCCCTTGAAATCCAAAATAGTGGGTTCATTGATATTTAAAGTTTTGACTTCTTCAATCCCACTTTTAACAATTTTAGCATCAAGATCTAAAGACTCCGAATTTTTGGAATGCCTTCTAGGTAAAGGTGGATCATATTCAGTACCATAATTATCAAGATTCATATTGCAAAACAAAGATTTAATAGGGGACACATCAATAACTTTTAGATCTTCATCTTTATTATCATGGAAACTAGAAGAACACGCTTTTATAAAGCAAACTTTCTTAGCACGCATCCTAGCGGTTCTTTCTTTGCACTCATCAATGGAAATTCTCATGGATTTGAGAGACTCATTGATATCATGATTAGGTGGAATAGATCTAAGTTTCAAAGAATCAACATCAGGAGAAATTCTATCAACGTTCCTAGCCAACTCATCAATCTTAAGCAATTTTTCTTCAATCAAAGCATTGAAATTCTTTTGCGAAGTAATAAATTCTTTAATATTAGATTCAAAATAGGAGGGTATATTATTAAAATTTCCATAAGAATTGTTATAGGAATTACCATAATTATTAGAGGAATTACTAGGATACGGCCTAGGATTAAAGTTTCCTCTATACGCGTTGTTACCAAAATTATTCCTACCAACAAAATTCACATCCATAGATTCATTATTATTCTCAATCAAAGTAGACAAAGGCATATCATTAGGATCAGAATAAACACTTTTATTAGCAAATAATTTCATAAGTTCATCCATCTTTCCACTCAAAACATTAATTTCTTCTATCGCATGCACTTTCTTATTAGTAGATCTTTCATAGTGCCATTGAGAATAATTAACCATAATATTATCTAGGAGTTTAGTAGCTTCTCGTAAAGTGATTTCCATAAAAGTGCCTCCCGCGGCCGAATCTAAAAGATTTCTAGAAGCAAAATTCAATCCGGCATCAAATTTTTGTATAATCATCCATAAATTCAAACCATGTGTAGGGCAATTATGTATCATTAATTTCATCCTCTCCCAAGCTTGTGCAACATGTTCATGGTCAAGTTGCTTAAAATTCATGATATCGTTTCTAAGAGAGATGATCTTAGTGGGAGGAAAATACTTAGATATAAACGCATCTTTGCACTTATTCCACGAATCAATACTATTTTTAGGCAAATATGAAAGCCAAGCTTTAGCACGATCTCTAACCAAAAAAGGAAATAGCTTCAATTTAACAATATCATTGTCCACATCTTTCTTCTTTTTCATATCACACAAATCAATAAAGTTGTTTAGATGGGTAGCGGCATCTTCACTAGGAAGGCCGGAAAACGGATCTTTCATGACAAGATTCAGCAAAGCAGCATTAATTTCACAAGATTCAACATCAGTAAGAGGAGCAATCGGAGTGCTAATAAAATCATTGTTGTTGGTATTAGTAAAGTCACACAATTTGGTATTATCTTGAGCCATCGTGACAAGCAAGCAATCCAGCACACAAGCAAACAAGAAACAGGCAAAAACAGGAAAATAGGGAAAGAGAAGGAGGACGGAGAGAGAGGGCGAATAAAACGGCAAGGGTGAAGTGGGGGAGAGGAAAACAAGAGGCAAATGGCAAATAATGTAATGCGGGAGATAAGGGTTTGTGATGGGTACTTGGTATGTTGACTTTTGCGTAGACTCCCCGGCAGCGTCGCCACAAATCCTTCTTGCTACCTCTTGAGCACTGCGTTGGTTTTCCCTTGAAGAGGAAAGGGTGATGCAGCAAAGTAGCGTAAGTATTTCCCTCAGTTTTTGAGAACTAAGGTATCAATCTAGTAGGAGGCCACGCACGAGTCCCTCGCACCTACACAAACAAATAAAATCCTTGCAACCAACACAATAAAGGGGTTGTCAATCCCTTCACAGTCACTTACGAAAGTGAGATCTGATAGATATGATAAGATAATATTTTTGGTATTTTTATGATAAAGATGCAAAGTAAAGAAAGAAAAATAAACGGAAAAGGAAATAGCTTCTTGACGGAAGATTAATATGATGGAAAATAGACCCGGGGGCCATAGGTTTCACTAGTGGCTTCTCTCGAGAGCATAAGTATTATGGTGGGTAAACAAATTACTGTTGAGAAATTGACAGAATTGAGCATAGTTATGAGAGATCTAGGTATGATCATGTATATAGGCACCACGTCCGAGACAAGTAGACCGACTCCTGCCTGTATCTACTACTATTACTCCACACATTGACCGCTATCCAGCATGCATCTAGAGTATTAAGTTCAAGAGAACAGAGTAATGCTTTTTGAAGCAAGATGAAATGATGTAGAGGGATAAACTCATGCAATATGATATCAATGGCAACAATACAATACATGCCTTGCTGCCCCTACTATCACTGGGAAAGGACACCGCAAGATTGAACCCAAAGCTAAGCACTTCTCCCATTGCAAGAAAGATCAATCTAGTAGGCCAAACCAACCTGATAACTCGAAGAGACTTGCAAGGATAACCAATGATACATAAAAGAATTCAAAGAAGATTCAAATATTGTTCATAGATAAACTTGATCATAAACCCACAATTCATCGGTCTCAACAAACACACCGCAAAAGAAGATTACATCGAATAGATCTCCACAAGAGAGGGGGAGAACTTTGTATTGAGATCCAAAAAGAGATAAGAAGCCATCTAGCTAATAACTATGGACCCGAGGGTCTGAAGTAAACTACTCACACTTCATCGGAGAGGCTATGGTGTTGATGTAGAAGCCCTCCGTGATCGATGCCCCCTTCGGCGGAGCTCCGGAAAAGGCCCCAAGATGGGATCTCACGGATACAGAAAGTTACGGCGGTGGAATTAGGGTTTTGGCTCCGTGTCTGGTAGTTTGGGGTACGTAGGTATATATAGGAGGAAGAAGTGCGTCGATGGAGCAACATGGGCCCCATGAGGGTGCAGGCGCGCCTAGGGGGGGTAGGCGCGCCCCCTACCTCGTGCCCTCCTGGTTGCTTTCTTGACGTAGGGTCCAAGTCCTCTGGATCATGTTCGTTCCGAAAATCACGTTCCCGAAGGTTTCATTCCATTTGGACTCCGTTTGATATTCTTTTTCTGCGAAACTCTGAAATAGGCAAAAAACAACAATTCTGGGCTAGGCCTCCGGTTAATAGGTTAGTCCCAAAAATAATATAAAAGTGTATAATAAAGCCCAATAATGTCCAAAACAGGATATAATATAGCATGGAACAATAAAAAATTATAGATACGTTGGAGACGTATCATAGTGCAATAAGCAACATGGCTATTTAATATTCCACAACCAAGGGAGAGCTGTGTGCGGGTCCTGAAAACAGGTAGAGTGATCGTTAAAGAGACCACCTAGAAATTCCCTTATACGTTAGTATCTTGTGCCGTCTTGGTGTATCTGTCCTTTCGAAAGGACCTGTGATCAGGCCGTCAGGAAGGGCCTGTGGAAAAGAAACCTGAGAAGGAAAAAGAAAAGGAAAAAAACAAAAGAAAAAGTGAAAGTATGTGTGTCCAGGGGAGGTCGAGACGTATTATGGATCACAATCTAGTTATGCCTCCATCTATGCCCATGGTATTTTGAGTGCATAGTTATGTACGCGCGGTACGAACGCTGCCACTTGGTAGGGACTAGGACGGGGGCCGAATTGCTAGTCAAGCTCTTGACGAGCTGGGCTGTCCTGCTGCGAAGTAGTCCGGACTCGTTTGACAGTGTCCGGGAGCTCGGTCACCGAATTAAGGTTCTGCTTGAGGAGGCTGCTCTATACTTCTACTGCTAAAGCAGCGGTGTGCTCCTTGGTACGGAGGGAGCGTTCTGTGTTTCCATTGACTGTTATGACGCCGCATGGTCCGGGCATCATGAGCTTGAGATAAGCATAGTGTGGCACCGCGTTGAATCGAGCAAATGCGGTTCGTCCCAGCAGTGCGTGATAGCCACTGCAGAAGGGGACGATATCAAAGATCAACTCTTCGCTTTGGAAGTTGTCAGGGGATCCCAAGACAACCTCTAGTGTGATTGAGCCCGTACAGCGGGCCTCTACACCTGGTATGACTCCTTTAAAGGTAGTCTTTGTGGGCTTGATCCTTGAGGGATTAATACCCATTTTGCGCACTATATCCTGATAGAGCAGGTTTAGGCTGCTCCCACCATCCATGAGGACTCGCATGAGATGGAATCCATCAATGATTGGGTGAAGGACCAGTGCGGCTGAGCCGCCATGATGGATACTGGTCGGATGGTCCCTGCGATCGAAAGTGATCGGGAAGGAAGACCATGGGTTGAACTTTGGGGCAACTGGCTCCATCGCGTAGACGTCTCTGAGCGCGCGTTTGCGCTCCCTCTTGGGGATATGGGTAGCGTATATTATGTTCACTGTTTTAACTTGCAGGGGGACCTCTTTTCCCCCCTGTGTTCGATGGACGAGACTCCTCGTCATCGTCCTCGCTTTGTGACCCCTTCTCTTTGTTCTCGGCATCTAATTTGCCGGCCTGTTTAAAGACCCAGCAGTCTCTGTTGGTATGATTGGCTGGTTTGTCTGGGGTGCCATGCATCTGGCATGGACGATCGAGTATGCGGTCCAAGCTAGATGGGCCCGGATTGTTTCTTTTGTATGGCTTCTTCCACTGGCCAGACTTGGAGCCACTAAATCCGGCGTTGACCGTCGTGTCATTGGTATTGTAACCATTGCTTCGACGCTCGTGCCTGTTGCGTCGGGGCTTGCCGTTGCTATTTTTGGTCTCAGAGGTGCCAGCCTCTCTTGCAGTGCTTTTGCTACGGGCTAGCCAACTATCCTCGCCCACACAAAAACGGGTCATGAGTGCCGTGAGGGCTGCCATGGACTTCGGCTTTTCTTGGCCGAGGTGACAGGCAAGCCATTCGTCGCGAATGCTATGCTTAAAGGCCGCTAGGGCTTCGGCATCTGGACAGTCGACGATCTGGTTCTTTTTAGTTAGGTACCTGGTCCAGAATTTCCTGGCTGACTCTCCAGGTTGTTGAACTATGTGACTTAAGTCATCAGCATCCGGAGGTCGTACGTATGTACCTTGGAAGTTGTCGCGGAAGGCGTCTTCCCAGTCCTTCCAGCTGCCAATAGAGTTTTCAGGCAGACTGTTTAGCCAGTGCTGAGCTGGCCATTTGAGTATTAGCGGGAGGTATTTGATGGCATGAAGGTCATCACCGCGGGCCATATGAATATGGAGAAGAAAATATTCAATCCATAACGCGGGATCTGTTGTTTCATCGTATGATTCGATGTTCACGGGTTTAAACCCTTTAGGGAATTCATGCCCCATTACTTCATTAGTGAAGCAAAGAGGGTGTGCGGTGCCTCTATATCGGGCCATATCGCGACATAGCTCAGATGGAGTCCGTCTGCGGCATTCGGCCCGGGTGTGATTAGGCTTGTCAAGTTCGAATAGATAGCCGTCGTCGCGTGTCGGGGCACGCCCCCTCGATCCATAGATCGATCTGGTATGCTCTGCTCTACTATCCAAGTCCTGCCGTAGGTCATATGTATATGCCCAAGCTGTTTTATCCCTGCCTTTACAGCGAGGTAGTATGGGCTGGTGTTCGTCTTGGGTTGCCGCTTTGTCCTGGCCACGTGGTGGTCGGTCAGCCGCATTGTGCGCTAATGGCATGGGCTCCAGCGCCTTATCATTGAATTGAGGTAGTAATTTGCGCTTCGGGTAACTTTTGTGTGGTCACTCGAGGCCGTATTCCTCGGCTGCAAGGACGTTAGTCCATCTATCATTGAGCAGATCTTGATCAGCCTGGAGCTGTTGCTGCTTCTTTTTCAGGCTCCTTGCAGTGGCTATTAGTAGGCGCTTAAAGCACTCCTTCTCGAGAGGTTCCTCAGGCACGATAAAATCATCGTTGCCGAGGCTCACCTCATCCTCGGGGAGTGGAAGATAATTGATGTCCTCCGAGTCTTCATGCACGGCCTGTTCATCAGGGCTGACTCGCCCATCTTCCCGTTCGTCCTATTTGGAAGTTGGCTCAGCGGGGTCTTCATTGTTTCTTGCATCGTCTAGAGTATTATTTTCTCCTGTGCCGGTATTGCTGTCTTTTTCACGGCGTGACTTAGAACGGCACCGCTGTCGTCGGCGCTTTGGCTGTGTCTCAGGATGTTTATCTTCCACTGGGTCTTGTTTGTCATTGCCGTTAACTTTTTGGGTGTGTCCACCATGTATAAGTCGTGGGATGAGGTGGCGGTCCAGTGCCTGGTAAATGGAGGGTTGTGGGCCTGCTCCTCTTCGGCATCGTCGTCCATACCGTCGATGTCTCCGGAGTCATAGTCGAGCATGTCGGTTAGATCTTCGACAGTGTCTATTAAGTGGGAGGTGGGTGGGAAGCGAAATTCCCCATCATCAGCCCCAAGTTCAAACCGGATATAATTCGGCTACGAGTCCCCTGCTAAAGAGAGGGTTTTTAATGAGTTTAGCACATCGCCTAAAGGTGAGTGCTGGAAGATGTCCGTGGAACTGAATTCGACGATCAGCGCCTGGTAAGGTTCGGCTGACGCGGATGCATGTAGTTCGGAACCAGCGATCGGAGATGAATCCGGGGGTTCGGCAATGCGGCCCTGCTTGAAGTTGGGTCTGTGTGCGGCTCCAACACCGATGAGTCTGCGGCTTCCGTGGCAGGGTTAAGCTTCCCGTCTTCGGATGGCACAAGGTGCTCCAGATCTAGGGCCAGAGAGTTTACAAGTGCAATCTCCTGGGTATGGTCCGATGAAAGATTTAGGTCATGTTCATCGTGGTGGCAGGGAGCGGCTGCCATGGGCTCAAATCCGTCGAAGATCAAGTCTCCGCAAATATCAGCAACGTAGTTCAAGCTTCCAAACCTGACCTGACGACCAGGGGCGTAGCTGTCGATCTGCTCTAGATGGCCAAGCGAGTTGGCCCACAGTGCGAAGCCGCTGAATACGAAGATCTGGCCAGGGAGAAAGACATCCCCCCGGGCAGCATTGTTGTAGACGATGGATGGAGCCATCGAACCTTCTGATGACACCACATCGGAACTCTCAAGGAAAGCACCAATGTCGGTGTCAAAACCGGCGGATCTCGGGTAGGGGGCCCCGAACTGTGTGTCTAGGGTCGATGGTAATAGGAGACACGGGATACGATGTTTACCCAAGTTCGGTCCCTCTCTGTGGAGGTAATACCCTACTTCCTGCTTGATTCATCTTGATGAATATGAGTATTACAAGAGTTGATCTACCATGAGATCGTAATGGCTAAAACCCTAGAAGTCTAGCCTATGTGATTATGATTGTTTCTACGGACTAAACCCTCTGGTTTATATAGACACCGAAGGGGACTAGGGTTATACAAAGTCGGTTACAGAGAAAGGAATCTTCATATCCGAACGCCAAGCTTGCCATCCACGCCAAGGAGAGTCCCATCCGGACACGGGTGAGAGTCTTCGGTCTCGTATCTTCATAGCCCATCAGTCCGGCCCATGTCCAGTAGGCCGGACGCCTAAGGACCCCTTAGTCCAGGACTCCCTCACCTCCACCTGACAGCAGGGACCCACCGGATGGGCCACTATATTTCACAAAAAAAACATTTCCCCTGACTGCTGGTACCCACCAGCTACATCTTCACATGCAAGGAAGTGCCTCCTTGTCCTCCCTGACAGTCGGGACCCACCTGGTTGAAGCGTACGTAGCATTGTCATTCTGGTCACCAACATGTATGTACATACTGGTCGATCAGTCTGTCTGCAGGCTGCAGCGATGAACCATGGCCGAGTAAGGAAGGGCACGTGTCGTAGTAGAGGCGCGCGCGTAACATGTCACGCAGTCCCGTTAATATCGTGTACACGTACGTACATCCAGGGTGCAAGAAAGTAAATATGGTCACGTACATATATACGGGCGGGGTATCGAATGCCTACTTGCACATACGTACGACCAGGGCTCGTGTACATGGAGAGGCAGCGATGGCGTCCCGTTCATCCGTAGCCAACCGGCTGGGTCGGAATGGAATGCGTCGTGTTCATCGGCAGCCAACCAGTTGGGTCAGAATGGAATGCATCGTGTTCATTGTGAGCCAACCGGCTTGGATGGAACATTCGATCAAAACGGGGCCTGGCGTACCACAGAACGGAGGAAACGGCCTTGTGTTCGACCGCCTATGGTCGAAACGGGATCCTGTTCACCGGGAGGGGTGTGGCATACCGCAAAACGGAGGAAACGGACTTCTCTTCGACCTCCTACGGTCGAAATGGGGTCCTGTTGATTGGGGGGGTTGGGCGTACCGCAAAACAAAGGAAACGAACTTGTGTTGGAGCGCTACGGTCGAAACGGGGGTCCTGTTCATCGGGAGGGGTGTGGCGTACCGCAAAACAGGACTCCACGGGCTACTGTTCATCTCCACCGTCGACCTCCCCCGGCCTCCACGGGCTACTGTTCATCCACCGTCGACCTCCTCTAGCCTCCACCTGCGACTATTCATCCATGGGCTCCTATTCATCCAGCCTCCACCGCTCTTCCACCGGCTACTGTTCAACCAACCCTCTCCACGGGCTCATGTTCAACCACCCCTCCCGATAGGACCCCATGGAGAGGGTTGGTTGAACAGTAGCCGATGGAGGAGCGGTGGAGGCTGGATGAAGAGGAGCCCATGGATGAATAGTCACAGGTGGAGGCTAGAGGAGGTCGATGGTGGATGAACAGTAACCCGTGGAGGACGGAGGAGGTCGACGGTGGAGATGAACAGTAGCCCATGGAGTCCTGTTTTGCGGTACGCCACACCCTTCCCGATGAACAGGACCCCCGTTTCGACCGTAGCGCTCCAACACAAGTTCGTTTCCTCTGTTTTGCGGTACGCCCAACCCCTCCCAATCAACAGGACCCCGTTTCGACCGTAGGAGGTCCAAGAGAAGTCCGTTTCCTCCGTTTTGCGGTATGGAACACCCCTCCCGGTGAACAGGATACCGTTTCGACTGTAGGCGGTCGAACACAAGGCCGTTTCCTCCATTCTACGGTACGCCAGGCCTCATTTTGATCGAATGTTCCATCCAAGCCGGTTGGCTCCCAATGAACATGATGCATTCCATTCTGACCCAACTGGTTGGCTGCCGATGAACACGACACATTCCGTTTCGACCCAGCCGGTTTGCTACGGATGAACGGGACGCCATCGCTGCCTCTCCATGTACATGAGCCCTGGTCGTACGTATGTGCAAGTAGGCGTTCGAGACCCCGCCCGTATGTACGTACGTGACCGTATTTACTTTCTTGCACCATAGATGTATGTACATGTACATGATATTAACGGGACTGCGTGACATGCTACGAGTGCGCCTCTACTACGACACGTGCCCTTCCTTACTTGGCCATGGTTCATCGCTGCAGCCTGCGGACAGACTGATCGACCAGTATGTACATACACGTTGGTGACTAGAATGACAATGCTACGTAGGCTTCAACCAGATGGGTCCTGACCGTCAGGGAGGACAAGGAGGCACTTCCTTGCGTGCAAAGATGTAGCTGGTGGGTACCAGCAATCAGGGGAAATGTTTTTTCATGAAATACGGTGGCCCGTCCGGTGGGTCCATGCTGTCAGGTGGAGGTGAGAGAGTCCTGGACTAAGGGGTCCTTAGGCGTCCGGCCTGCTGGACATGGGCCGGACTGATGGTCCATGGCGGCGGCTGAGGCAGCGACGGGCAAGGAGGACGTTGAGCCCGTCACCGGGGTGGCGGTGCCATCCAGGGTGGTGGCGCCAGCCGGGGTGGTGGGCGGAGTGCCCACCGGCTCGACCTCGTAGGAGGGAGATTGGGACCCGGGGGCCCGGTCAGACTCGACCTCTGGTGAGGGAGTCGAAAAACCAGGCGGCAACGGTAGAAGGCGCCGTGCCGGGGTGCCTCCAGGGGGCGCCACCATGCATCACTCCAAGCATGGGGCGCGGGGTCCGGCGCCGAAGGAGCCGAAGCTGGAGAATCCTGAAAAATGGAACACCGTCTCGACAAAGTACATGTGCCTCGAGGTGTACACACGATGAGTGACGGGATCATAGCACCAGTAACCTTTGGTGTTAGGAGGGTAGCCAAGGAAGACGCATGGGATGGAACGTGGTGCGAGCTTGTGTGGCGTGGTGGATGCGGTGCTAGGATAACAAAGACACCCAAAGATGCGGAGACCATCATAGGATGGTGGTGTACCAAAGAGAAGGTGGTGAGGAGCATAGTTCCACTGAGGACGACACAGACGGATGTTAACTAAAAGAGTGGTGGTGGCGAGAGCATCGGGCCAAAACCGAGCAAGCACGTTAGAGTGAAAGAGTAATGTGTGAACACAGTCATGAAGAGTGTGGAGAATGTGCTCGGCACGTGTTCTGTTGTGAAGTGTAAGGACAAGTCAGACGAAAGGTGGTGCCGTGAGAGGCGAGAAGTGCAGAGAGCGACGTTGTCAAAATCTTCTCCGTTATCAGTCCGGAGTGCGAGTATAGGGCGACCGAACTGGGTGGTGACATAGGAATAAAAGGCGGTGAGTGTGGCTAAAGCATCAGATTTACAACGAAGAGGAAAAGTCCACACATAATGAGAATAATCATCTAAAATCACCAAGTAGTATAGATAGCCCATGTTACTCGCAACAGGAGACGTCCAAACATCACTATGAAGTAATTGAAATAGAAAAGTGGAAACTAAAGTAGTCGCACTAAAGGGAAGACAAACGTGCTTGCCCAAACGACAAGCCTCACAAGTATGCTCATTGAGCTTATTACATGAGAAAGAAAAACTCCTAAGAATCTAACGCAAAACGGCGGGGTTGGGGTGTCCGAAGCGAGCATGCCAAAGGTCGACGCCAGCGGCAAGGGCGACGGGTGTGGAGGTGGAGGTGCCGGCATGGACGGGATAAATCTCATCAGAGCTATCAGATCGATGAAGCACCATCCGGGTATGGGTGTCCTTCATAGAAAAACCAACACCGTCAAATTCAACAGTAAGTGGATTCTCACGAGTAAGAAGACGAACAGAAACTAAACTAGTGACTAAGTCAGGTGAGACAAGGACATTAGACATAGTGATAGGTGTGGAACTAGAAGGAAAACTAGTGCTACTGACATGAGTGATAGGTAAATAAGACCGTTGCCAATGGTGATACGAGTGGGTGTGTTAACTGGAGTGGAAGAGGATAGGTTACCGGGATGACCTGTCATGTGCGTAGTAGCACCTAAGTCCATGTACCAGTCGCCTCCACCGCCATAGTTACTTGGTGACGGCGCCGAGTGTAGGGCGGCAAGGAGGGCGGGGTCCCATGGTGCAGGTACCGGCGGCGGTTGGCCTCCTTAGGGCGGCGCTTGGGCGGGCGCGACGTAGCCACCGAGGGGTGGCGGCGCGAGCAGAGCACCGTAGGGCTGGTAGGGGTGCCGATGAACGCATGGTGGCCCGCGGGGCGGGGACCAAGGAGACCCGGTGCAGGGGCCCGCGGGACGGGCATGTGATAAGCTTGGACGACGCCCATCCACGGGTTCTGCCCGGCGGCCCATGGCGCGGGCGACTGCTGGTAGCGCCCCCCCCCCCCCCCGGCGCCATGCGCCTGCTGCTGGCGGCGGCCCCTGCCGCCCCGCCGGTTGCACCGGCCCCCGCCACCTTGCGGCTCCTAGGGAGGCATGCAGGGGGGAGGGGGGCAGCGGGTAGTAGCCGGTGGGCGCTGATACGTCCATTTTGCATCATGTTTTCTTACGGTTATTTATGACGTTTTTATGCATAATAATGCTTTTTGGAGTAATTCTAATGCCATTTCTTTCATAATTTGCAAGGTACACACAAAGAGGGTGAATTCTGGCAGCTGGAAATCTGGACCTAGAAAAGCTAAGTTCGGCTACCAATTCTGCACAACTCCAAACAAGCTGAAACTTCACGGAGATTTTTTATGGAATATATGATGAATATTGGAGAAAATAAGTACCATAGGAGGCCCACCAGGTGGGCACAACCCACCTGGGCGCACCCTAGTGAGTTGTGCTCACCCAGGCCCACCTCCGGTGCCCATCTTCTAGTATATAAGTCATTTTGACCTAGAAAAAATAAGGGAAGGACTTTCGGGACGGAGCGCCGCCGTCCCGAGGCGGAACTTGGGTAGGAGCACTTTTGCCCTCTGGCGGAGCGATTCCGCCGGGCGAACTTCCCTCCCGGAGGGGGAAATCATCGTCATCATCATCACCAACAACTCTCCCATCTTGGGGAGGGCTATCTCCATTAACATATTCAATAGAACCATCTAATCTCAAACCCTAGTTCATCTCGTGTGTTCAATCTTGTTACCGGAACTATAGATTGGTGCTTGTGGGTGACTAGTAGTGTTGATTACATCTTGTAGTTGATTACTATATGGTTTATTTGGTGGAAGATTATATGTTCAGATCCATTATGCTATTTAATACCCCTCTGATCTTAAGCATGATTATCATTTGTGAAAAGTTACTTTTGTTCTTGAGGTCACGGGAGAAATCGTGTTGCAAGTAATCATGTGAAATTGATATGTGTTCGATATTCTGATAGTCTGTATGTTGTGATTCCCTTAGTGGTGTCATGTGAATGTCGACTACATGATACTTCACCATATTTGGGCCTAAGGGAATGCATTGTGGAGTAGCAATTATATGATGGGTTGCGAGAGTGACAGAAGCTTAAACCCTAGTTTATGCGCTATTCCGTAAGGGACCGATTGGATCCAAAAGTTTAATGCCATGGTTAGAATTTATTCTTAATAATTTTCCAGTAGTTGCAGATGCTTGCAGGAGGGTTAATCATAAGTAGGAGGTTTGTTCAAGTAAGAACAACACCTAAGCACTGGTCCACCCACATATCAAATTATCAAAGTAGTGAACACAAATCGAACCAACATGATGAAAGTGACTAGATGAAATTCCCTTGTACCCTCAAGAACGCTTTGCTTATTAGAAGATATTGTTTTGGCCTGTCCTTTGCCTCAAAAGGATTGGTCTACCTTGCTGCACTTCTGTTACTACTATCTTCACTTGCTTGTTACAAATTATCTTGCTATCAAACTACTCTGCTACTTATAGTTTCAACACTTGCACACATTACCTTGTTGAAAACCACTTGTCATTTCCTTCTGCTCCTCATCGGGTTCGACACTCTTACTTACCGAAAAGAGCTACAATTGATCCCCTATACTTGTGGGTCATCAAGTCTATTTTTTGGTGTCATTGTCGGGGAGTGCAACGCCTTTGGTGAGGAAACATTTATATAGTGTGCTGAAATTTATTGTCACTTGCTACTATGGAAAACAATCCTTTGAGGGGTTTGTTCGGGGTATCTTCACCTCGACCGGAACCACAATTAGCTACCCCTCAACCTACTGCACATACTGAAAATATTGAATACGAAATTCCTTCAGGTATGATAGAACAACTGCTAGCTAATCCTTATGCAGGAGATGGAACCGAACATCCTGACATGCACTTGATATATGTGGAACAAATTTGTGGATTGTTTAAGCTTGCAGGTTTACCCGGAGATGATGTTAAGAAGAAGGTTTTCCCTTTATCTTTGAAGGGGAATCATTGGCATGGTATAGGCTATGCGATGATATTGGATCTTGGAATTGGAATCGATTGAAATTGGAGTTCCACCAAAAAAATTATCCTATGCATCTAGTTCATCGTGATTGGAATTACATATATAATTATTGGCCTCATGAAGGAGAAAGTATCGCTCTAGCTTGGGGGGAGGCTGAAGTCAATGTTATATTCATGCCCCAATCATGAGGTTTTAAGAGAAATTATTATCCAGAATTTTTATGCTCGGCTTTCTCATAATGATCGATCCATGCTTGATACTTCTTGTGCTGGTTCTTTTGTGAAGAAGACTATTGAATTCCTGTGGGATCTTTTGGAAAGCATTAAACGCAACTCTGAAGATTGGGAACTCGACGAAGGTAAAGAGTCAGGTAGTAAGCTTAAATATGATTGTGTTAAATCTTTTATGGATACCGATGCTTTTCAAAAGTTTAGCACTAAATATGGACTTGACTCTGAGATAGTAGCCTCCTTTTGTGAATCATTTGGTACTCATGTTGATCTCCCTAAAGAGAAGTGGTTTAAATTTCACCCACCTATTAAAGAAGAAATTAAAGAACCGGTACTTGCTAAAGAATAAACTATACTTTATAATGTTTGATCCAGTTGTTCCTACTGCTTATATTGAGAAACCACCTTTCCCTGTTAGGATAAAGGGAACATGTTAAGGTTTCAACTATGGTTAACAAAAGTTATATTAGAACACCCAAACCTGATGAACAAATCAAAGTAGAACCTAGTGTTGCTATGGTTAAAGATCTACTATAAGAAAATGTAGATGGGCATGTTATTTACTTCTGCAACGAAACTACAATAATTGCCAAACCTAATAAAGAGTAAAAACATAGACCCGTTGTGGGCATGCCTGTTGTCTCAGTTAAAATAGGAGATCACTATTATCATGGTTTATGTGACATAGGTGCTAGCGTGAGTGCTACTCCCTTTACTTTATATCAAGAAATTATGAATGACATAGCACCCGCTGAAATAGAAGAAATAGATGCCACTATTAAACTTGCTAATAGAGACACCATCACACCACTTGGGATTGTTAGAGATGTTGAAGTCTTGTGTGGGAAAATAAAATACCCTACTGATTTTCTTGTTCTTGGTTCGCCACAAGATGACTTTTGTTCCGTTATCTTTGGTAGAGCTTTCTTGAACACCGTTAATGCTAAGATAGATTGTGAGAAACAAACTGTCGGTGTTAGTTTTGGTGATGAGTCTCATGAGTTCAATTTTACAAGTTTACTAGAAAGCATCATGAAAAAGAATTTCCTAGTAAGGATGAAATAATTTCCTTTTATTGATCAAATGCTAGAAAGATTATCTAAGCACACACATTTTTGCTTTCTTGATGGATACTCTGTTTTTTCACAAATACCTGTTTCTCAACATGATCAAGAAAAGACCACTTTCACTTGTCCCTTTGGAACTTATGCTTATAGACGTATGCCTTTTGGTTTATGCAATGCACCTGCTACCTTTCAAAGATGTATGACTACAATATTCTCTGACTTTTGTGAAAAGATTGTTGAGGTTTACATGGATGACATCTCTGTTTATGGGAAGTCTTTTGATGATTGTTTAAGAAATCTTGATTGAGTTTTGCAGAGATGTGAACAAACAAATCTTGTCATGCATTGGGAGAAGTGCCACTTTATGGTTAATGAAGGAATTGTCTTGGGTCATAAAATTTCTGAAGGAGGTATTGAAGTGGACAAAGCTAAGGTTGATGCAATTGAGAAAATGCCATGTCCCAAAGATATCAAAGGTATTCATAGTTTCCTAGGTCATGTTGGTTTCTATAGGAGATCTATCAAAGACTTTCCTAAAAATTTCTAGGTCTCTTACAAACCTTTTGCAAAAGGATGTCCCTTTTGTTTTTGATGATGATTGTTTAGAAGCCTTCGAAACACTCAAGAAAGCCATAATTCTGCACCTATTGTTCAACCACTTGATTGGAACTTGCCTTTTGAAATTAGGTGTGATGCTAGTGATTATGTTGTTGGTGTTGTTCTAGGACAAAGAGTTGATAAGAAACTCAATGTTATTCATTATGCTAGTAAAACTCTATATAGTGCTCAACGAAACTATGCTACTACTGAAAAAGAATTTCTAGTAGTGGTGTTTGCTTGTGATAAATTTAGATCCTACATTGTTGATTCAAAAGTAATTTTTCACACCGACCATGCTGCTATAAAATATCTTATGGAAAAGAAAGATGCTAAACCTAGACTTATTCGATGGGTTCTCTTGCTACAAGAATTTGATTTACATATCACTGATAGAAAAGGAGTTGAGAACCACGTAGCTGATAACTTGTCTAGGCTTGAAAATGTGCTTGATGACCCACTACCTATTGATGATAGTTTTCCGGATGAGCAATTAGCTGCAATAAATGTTGCTCGTAATACTCCTTGGTATGCTGACTATGCTAATTACATTGTTGCTAAATATTTACCACCTAGTTTCACATACCAACAAAATAAAAAATTCTTCTATGATTTAAGACACTACTTTTGGGATGACCCACATCTTTATAAAGAAGGAGTAGATGGTATTATTAGAAGTTGTGTACCTGAGCATGAACAGGGACAAATCCTACGGAAATGTCACTCCGAAGCTTATGGAGGGTATCATGTTGGAGATAGAACTACTCACAAGGTATTGCAATCCGGATTTTATTGGCCTACTCTCTTCAAGGATGCCCGTAAGTTCGTATTATCTTGTGATGAATGCCAAAGAATAGGTAATATCGGTATGCGTTAAGAAATGCGTATGAATTATTCACTTATTGTTGAACCATTTGATGTTTGGGGATTTGATTACATGGGACCTTTCCCTTCCTCTAATGGGTATACACATATTTTGGTTGTTGTTGATTATGTTACTAAATGGGTAGAAGCTATGCCAACAAGTATTGTTCATCACAACACCTCTATTAAAATGCTTAAGGAAGTTATTTTCCCAAGGTTTGCAGTCCCTAGATATTTAATGACTGATGGTGGTTCACACCTTATTCATGGTGCTTTCCATAAAATGCTTGCCAAGTGTGATGTTAACCATAAAATTGCATCACCTTATCATCCTTAGTCTAGTGGTCAAGTTGAACTTAGCAATAGAAATAAAATTAATTTTGCAAAAGACTGTCAATAGGTCCCGGAAGAATTGGTCTAAGAAATTAGATGATGCACTTTGGGCTTATAGAACAGCTTATAAAAATGCTATGGGTATGTCTCCTTATAAAATGGTTTATGTAAAAGCTTGTCATTTGCCTCTTGAGTTAGAACATAAAGAATGTTGGGCAATCAAAGAACTCAACTATGATTTCAAACTTGCCGGTGAAAAGAGGTTATTTGATATTAGCTCATTAGATGAATGGATAACCCAAACTTATGAAAATGCCAAGTTATTTAAAGAAAAAGTTAAAAGATGGCATGATAAAAGAATCCAAAAGCGTGAGTTTAAAGTTGGAGAATATGTTCTTTTGTACAACTCTCGTTTCAGAATCTTTGCAGGAAAACTCCTCTCAAAATGGGAAGGACCCTATGTTATCGAGGAGGTTTATCGGTCTGGAGCTATGAAAGCACAAGTGCTCCCTGGGTGATTTTGGTAATTAATGTCAACATATATCTTGTTGGACTAATATTTTATCTAGTATATTTTAGAAAGTTCAACAAAGGCGTGGCATGGACAAGAGGATGTGGAACCCCTTCAAGAAGCTAAGGACAGAAGATTGGCAAAAGCTCAAGGCTCTTCATTTGTATTGTAGTGATCCAAGATCACATTGAGTCCATAGGAAAGCCAATACTATTAAAAGGGGATGAGGTGTTGCTTAATGACTTGCTTGCTCAAAATGCTTAGTGATATGCTCCAAAAGCCCTCAACCACTTTCTCATTTCCACATATGTCCTAAAGCTAAAGTCAAACTCGGCCCCACCGATTTGATCTATCCGGCGCCACTGAGTTCACTTGACATAGCCACTGCCAGAAACCCTAATCATTTCGGTCTCACTGATGGGATCTCGGCCTCACTGAGATGGGCTTGCAAACTCTTTGTTGCCTGTTGCAATTATTTCGGTCTTACCGAGATATGCAGCCGGTCCCACCGAGTTTGCTTGACCAACTCTCTGTTTGCTTATTACTGAAATTGGTCTCACTGAGTTGAAGCAATTGGTCAAACCGAGATCAAGTTATGCCCTAACCCTAACGCAATCGGTCCCACCGAGTTGATCATGTCGGTCCCACCGAAAACTCTAACGTTCACATTTTGAACAATATCGGTCTGATCGAGTTTCACTATTCATCCCATCGAGTTTGGTAAATTGTGGTAACGGTTAGATTTTGTGTGGAGGCTATATATAGCCCTCCACCCTCCTCTCCATTTAAGAGAGAGCCATCAGAATGTGCCTACACTTCCACTACTCATTTTTTGAGAGAGAACCACCTAGTCATGTGTTGAGACCAAGACATTCCAATCCAACCACAAGAATCTTGATCTCTAGCCTTCCCCAAGTTGCTTTCCACTCAAATCATCTTTCCACCATATCCAAATCTCTGTGAGAGAGAGTTGGGTGTTGGGGAGACTATCATTTGAAGCACAAGATAAAGGAGTTCATCATCAACACACCATCTATTACCTTTTGGAGAGTGGTGTCTCCTAGATTGATTAGGTGTCACTTGGGAGCCTCCGTCAAGATTGTGGAGTTGAACCAAGGAGTTTGTAAGGGCAAGGAGATCATCTACTTCGTGAAGATCAACCCAGGTGAGGCAAGTCCTTTGTGGGGATGGCCATGGTGGGTGAGGGAGTCCTGGATTAGGGGGTGTTCGGGTAGCCGGACTATACCTTCAGCCAGACTCCTGGAGTATGAAGATACAAGATTGAAGACTTCGTCCCGTGTCCGGATGGGACTTTCCTTGGCGTGGAAGGCAAGCTTGGCGATGCGGATATTCAAGATCTCCTACCATTGTAACCGACTCTATGTAACCCTAACCCTATCCGGTGTCTATATAAACCGGAGGGTTGTAGTCCGTAGGCAATCAACTCCATATACAACAATCAAACCATAGGCTAGCTTCTAGGGTTTAGCCTCCTTGATCTCGTGGTAGATCTACTCTTGTACTACCCATATCATCAATATTAATCAAGCAGGACGTAGGGTTTTACCTCCATCAAGAGGGCCCGAACCTGGGTAAAACATCGTGTTCCCTCCCTCCTGTTACCATCCGGCCTAGATGCACAGTTCGGGACCCACTACCCGAGATCCGCCGGTTTTGACACCGACATTGGTGCTTTCATTGAGAGTTCCTCTGTGTCATCGCCTTTAGGCCCGATGGCTCCTTTGATCATCAACAACAATATGGTCTAGGGTGAGACTTTTCTCCCCGGACAGATCTTCGTCTTCGGCAGCTTCACTCTGCGGGCCAATTCGCTCGGCCACCTGGAGCAGATCGAAAGCTACGCCCCTCGCCATCAAGTCAGGTTTGGAAGCTTAAACTACACGGCTGACATCCGCGGAGACTTGATCTTCGATGGACTCGAGCCACGGCCAAGCGCGCCACACTATCTCGAGAGGCATGATCTAGCTCTGCCCCTGGACAGTGTCCTGGAGGCCGCACACGCATCGGTTCCGACCCCTAACTCGGAGCCTATTGCGCCAATCGAGGATGAGCGGTTGGACATCACCTCGGGGGCTGCGATCCCAAAAGCGATCGAGCCGAACGCTAGCCCCGCACTCTGCACGACCCGTGACTCCTAGGATCCGGACTCCTCCCCGGACTCCGAACCCCCCGCGCCCCTGCCAATCGAATCCGATTGGGCGCCGATAATGGAGTTCACCACCGCAGACATCTTTCAGTGTTCGCCTTTTGGTGACATCCTGAATTCTCTTAAGTCTCTCTCTTTATCAGGAGAGCCCTGGCCGGACTACGGTCAGCGAGGGTGGGATACGGGCGATGAGGAAATTCAAAGCCCACCCACCACCCACTTTGTAGCCACTGTTGATGATCTACCCGACATGCTTGACTTCAGCTCCGAAGACATCGACGACATGGACGACGATGTAGGAGACGAATAGGAACCAGCACCTGTAGGGCGCTGGAAGGCCACCTCGTCATATGACATATATATGGTGGATACTCCAAAAGATGGAGATGGCAATGGAACAGTGGGGGATGACGCCCCCAAGAAACAGCCAAAGCGTCGGCGTCAGCGGCGCTGCTCTAAATCACGCCAAAACAAAAACGGTGATTCCGGCACGGGACATAATACTACCCTGGATAGCGCCGAAGAACACCCACCTCAGCAAGATTCGGCACAGGAAGATGGAGAAGCCAGCCCTCATGAGAGAGCGGCAGACCGAGAGGTCGAGGATGATAACTATACGCCTCCCTCCGAAGACGAGGCAAGCCTCGATGACGACGAATTCGTCATACCATCAGACCCCGCCGAACAAGAGCGTTTTAAACGCAGGCTTTTAGCCACGGCAAGCAGCCTCAAGAAAAAGCAGCAACAGCTTAGAGCTGCCCAAGATTTGCTAGCTGACAGATGGAATGAAGTCCTTGCAGCCGAAGAGTATGAACTCGAACGCCCCTCCAAGAGTTACCCGAAGCGCAGGCCGCTACCCTGATCAGAGGAGGAAGCACCTACATCACCAGCGCATGACATAGCAGACCGGCCACCTTGCGGCCGCGACAGAGAGGCCTCTCGGCCCTCCACCCAAGCCATGCCCCGACGTCGCTCAACTAAGGCACGGGAAAATGCGCCCGACCTGCGAGACATACTGGAGGATAAGGCAAGACAAACAAGATCGATCTACGGATCGCGCAGGCGCCCTACTGCATGTGACAATGATCTTCACGCCGGATACAACAAATCCGGCCGGGCCGAACACAACAGACATAGCTCTTCCGAGTTGCGTCGTGATATAGCCCAGTACAGAGGCGCCGCACACCCGCTATGCTTCACGAATGAAGAAATGGATCATAAAATCCCAGAGGGTTTCAAACCCGTAAACATCGAATCATACGATGGCACAACAGATCCGGCGGTATGGATCGAGGATTATCTCCTTCACATCCACATGGCACGCGGCGATGATCTACACGCCATCAAATACCTCCCGCTCAAACTTAAAGGACCGGCCCGGCATTGGCTTAACAGCTTGCCAGCAGACTCAATCGGTTCTTGGGAGGACCTGGAAGCCGCATTCCTCGACAACTTCCAGGGCACTTACGTGCGACCGCCGGATGCCGACGACTTAAGCCACATAATTCAGCAGCCAGAGGAATCAGCCAGACAATTCTGGACACGGTTCCTAACAAAGAAAAACCAGATAGTCGACTGTCCGGGCACAGAGGCCCTAGCAGCCTTCAAGCATAACATCCGCGACGAGTGGCTTGCCCGGCACCTGGGACAGGAAAAGCCGAAATCCATGGCAGCCCTCACGACACTCATGGCCCACTTTTGCGCGGGAGAAGACAGCTGGCTAGCTCGCAGTAACAACTTACCAAAGAACCCTGGTAATTCGGACACCAAGGACAAAAGTGGCAGGACACGTCGGAATAAGCAAAAACGCCGCGTTAACAGCGACAGCAATGAAGACACGGCAGTCAATGCCGGATTCAAAGGCTATAAATCCGGTCAGCGGAAAAAGCCATTCAAAAAGAATACTCAGGGCCCGTCCAGTTTGGACCGAATACTCGATCGCTTGTGCCAGATACATGGCACCCCCGAAAGGCCAGCCAATCACACTAACAGGGATTGTTGGGTGTTCAAGCAGGCAGGCAAGTTAAGGGCCGAAAACAGAGACAAGGGGCTGCACAGCGACGACGAGGAGCCCAAGCCTCCGAACAACAATGGACAGAAGGGCTTTCCCCCACAAGTGCGGACGGTGAACATGATATACGCAACCCACATTCCCAAGCGGGAGCGGAAGCGTGCGCTACGGGACGTATACGCGATGGAGCCAGTCGCCCCAAAGTTCAACCCATGGTCCTCCTGCCCGATCACTTTTGATCGAAGGGACCATCCCACTAGCATCCGTCATGGCGGCTTCGCCGCATTGGTTCTCGACCCAATCATCGACGGATTTCATCTCACAAGAGTCCTCATGGACGGCGGCAGTAGCCTGAACCTGCTTTATCAGGATACAATGCGGAAAATGGGCATAGATCCCTCAAGGATTAAGCCCACAAGAACGACCTTTAAAGGCGTTATACCAGGTGTAGAAGCCAACTGTACAGGCTCAGTAACACTTGACGTGGTCTTCGGATCCCCGGACAATTTCCGAAGCGAAGAGTTAATCTTCGATATAGTCCCATTTCGCAGTGGCTATCACGCCCTGCTCCTACGAACCGCATTCGCAAAGTTCAATGCGGTGCCGCACTACGCATATCTCAAGCTCAAGATGCCAGGCCCTCGAGGAGTAATTACGGTCAACCGAAACACCGAACGCTCCCTCCGTATGGAGGAGCATACGGCGGCTCTCACAGCGGAGGTACAAAGTAGCCTTCTCAGGCAATTCTCCAGTCCAGCCATTAAAAAGCCAGACACTGCCAAGCACGCCCGAAGTAACCCACAGCAGGACCGCCTGGCACACTCTGAGCAAGCGTAGCAATGCGGCCCCAACCCCAGCTTTCGCGACATAGCGAAACCAGTACCTCGCGTACACAAACTACGCCCTTGAAATACCATGGGCACAGGGGAAGGGGCACAATAACGGCACACCCAAAATACGGCTTAAAACGTACTAGGGGCTGCCGGATTCTTTTTAATTTTTTCTTACTTTCAGGACTCCGTACTTCGAATGACCTGTTCGGCACTTCGACTGCCGCACAAACGATGCAAGATCCAGGGAGGCAGACAAGCCATGCCGCACTATGGAACTCCCAGGTGGTCTCTGTTACGAGCGGTATACCTGTTTTAAATACAATTCCGTGGCCTGCCCCTGGTCAGGACATACTGAATAGTCCAATATCTTTTTCTTACCGCGCTATTTGTATCGTTCGGCTTTGATAAATAGCCTCTCTATAAACAATGCTTAGCTTTTTGTCTATTTTTTGCATTATCCTCTTTTCACATATATGTTTATTAAATGACATGATTGCACCCGTACACCATGGTACGGCAAACACGCCAGGGGCTTCAGTACCCCTCATAATGGTGTGAGAAGTCCGTACACTTTCACAAGTGCGGCACCCCGAACTTATAGCACTATATGCATCGGCTCCGAATCATGATTTGGGTCAATAGTTGGGTTTTCCCGGCTCCTATGTTTTGGTGCCTTACGTTCCGCTCTATCGGCTAAGGTAGCACTAGGAGAACCACTGCGATTGTGCCCCAGTTCAGCTGGGTTAAGCACCTCAGTGGAGAAAGCTAAAACTGACTTCATGATGAGGCGAGAGACCGGTCGCTGTTCGAGATGTTTTTCGAGTCCCTAAAGACTTATGCCGCTTCGAGCGAGGAGCTGGCTTTGTCCGGCCAAGGCGTGGATAGCGCCCCGAACTCGGTCTTCCGAACTAGGGGCTTCGCCGAAATTTAAAATTATAGAGTTCTATGGCTAAGTGAGAGTGTTCAAGCATTATAGTCCGACTGCCTGGTTCGTTGTGCTGAGCGCCTCCCTCGAAGGACCCAACTATGGGAAAAAGAGCGCTCAGGTTTATCCCGAACACCCCTTTTTCGGATAAATAAGAAAAGGGTGCACGATCTCGACGAATTACTTCTAAATAAATTCAGAAATCATATGGAAGAACCATAGCATTTCGCGAATCATTGGTAAATCAACTTTGATTCTCTATAAACCAACAATGTGAGACCATTAACACGGTTAAAGCGATGGGCGAACGACGGGAATTGAACCCGCGCATGGTGGATTCACAATCCACTGCCTTGATCCACTTGGCTACATCCGCCCCTTATAGAAAGAATTTTGCTAAAATGGAAAAGGGCTTTCTTTCTAAAAAAAGATGCTTGCTAATTTGATTAATATTAATATCGGGACAGCACTAGTGGCATGGCAGCAGAAGCCGACGACTGGCCATCTCTCAATTTTTTGATAAACGGCCGCACAGAAAGTAATATTTTAAATTCAATAAGCATTGCTTAGCGCATATGAACAAGTTTTCAGCGCATAGGATAAACACGAGCGAGTTCATTCAAAAATCACATCCTTGGTACATTCATCCGCCACAAGGTGGGCACCTGCAAGAACATCCTTGTAGTAGTTCTCGGGCTTGCGATGCTCCTTCCCCGGTGGCGGCCCGTCCTTCACAAGCTTCTCACCATCTAGCTTACCCCAGTGTACCTTTGCACGGGCAAGGGCCCGACGGGCACATTCGATGCAGACGGAGCGCTTGATGACCTCGAGCCTCGGACAGGCCTCCACCAGCCGCCACACCAGCCCGAAATAGCTCCCAAGCAGGGCCTCTCCGGGCCACAGCCGAACTATGAAGCCCTTCATGGCCTGTTCGGCCGCCTTGTGGAGCTCGACCAGCTATTTCAGCTGGTCGCTCAAAGGCACAGGGTGTCCGGACTCAGAATACTGAGACCAGAACACCTTCTCCGTCGAGCTGCCCTCTTCAGCTCGGTAGAATGCGGCGGCTTCGAATACGCTGCAGGGAAGATCTGCAAATGCCCCTGGAGAGCTCCGGATTCGGGTAAGTAACAAGTAGTTTACTTTTATATTTCTGCTTTGCATGAAGAATGCCTTACCCTCTGCTATCTTCCTCATCTCCTCCAACTCTTGGAGGGCCTTTTGGGCTTTGGCCTTGGCAGACTTGGCAGTCTCAAGGGCCGCCGCGAGCTCGGATGCTTGCGCCTTTGACTCAAGCTCCAAACTCTCATGTTTTTTCATGAGAGCCTGAAGCTCTTGCTGCACCTCGCCGACCTGAGCCCCAAGTCTGTCTCGCTCGGTGCACTCCGCGGCCGTTTTCTTTTCGGCCTCAGACAGCGCCTGCTTAAGGGTCGCCACTTCAGTCGTGGCCCCTACAATAAGCAGTACAATCCTATTATCTTTTTTGCAATCACGCCTTTCTATATGCACCTTTTCTGTAAGGTATTTCTTACCTTCTTTCTCCTCGAGCCGCCGCTTGGCAAGGCCGAGCTCTTGCTCGGTCTGCTCGAAGTCCTGCTTCAGGACACCCACCTCCGCAGTCAGTGCGGCGGTGGATAGCAGCGAAGCCTGCATATGCATATTGACTCTTTTTTTGTTAGACTCCTGCAAAATTTAATAGATCCTCTATTCGGCTTTTCTTTCCGAACGCCAAACAGAGCATCAGGGGCTACTGTCTATGCGGTAATATTTTTACATATTTTTAATTACCTCGAAGCCTGTTAGAAGGCTAGCGCAAGCTTCAGTCAGTCCGCTCTTGGCGGACTGAACCTTCTGGATCACCGTACTCATAATAGTACGGTGCCCCTCGTCGATGGAGGCGCCGTCAAGCACCTCCAGCAGATTGTCTGGCACCTCCGGTTGGACGGAGGCCGCCGGCTCAGAAGGCTTGCTCCTCTTGGAAGGAGTTCGCCTACCGCGGTCCGAAACTGTAGAAGATTCCGGCGCGGTGTCCGGCACGAAGCCGGACTTGGAGCCCTGGGGGGCCTTATCCCCTTCACTCTTGGAGTCCGGGAGGTTGCCTTGCGGCTCCTCCGGGACCACCTCCTCCTGCCCCGGAGGTTGTCGCGATGCCACTTCGGCGTCGTCTACAGTGCGGGGGAGACAGCGGGCGGAACTGAGTTCACGTCCTATGAGTCCAGGGAGCCGCCCGACGATTCGTTGAATTCGGCCTGGGGCGGGCTGCATAATTACGTTCGACATTAGGGACAGCTATGCAACAAAGGAACATCATGAGTTACTCTGATGTCCAAACTTACGATTTCGCCGGACGCTTGGCCCTGTTTGGCCACTCCTCTTCGCCCTCTTCGGCGTCGGGGGAGTAGTCCGACGGAGGGGTCTTCCTTTTCCTAGACCCCTCGGCCTCCCCCGTTGGGGCGGCCTTCCTCTTCTCTCCTCCCTCCGCTGGGGGGGAGAGTTTTCTTCTTCCTCCTCCTCGTTTTCACGGGAAGAGGGCGTCTCGGACTCGTCGGATGACGAGTCCGACACCACCACGTTATGGGCACTCCTTCGAGTCTCCGTGGTCTTCTTCTTTTTGGCCTTCTTCTACGGCACCACATAAGGCGCCGGAACGAGCAGCTTCACTAGTAGAGCTGGGGTTGGGTCTTCGGGCAGCGGAGCCGGACAGTTAATCGGTCCGGATATCGCCCGCCAAGCCTGTCAAAGGTAAGGGAGTTTAGATCCCGCATAGAGTCAAACTATGAAGAAAGCTTAACATCCTGTAAAAGGTGAAGATAGCTTACCTCGCTAGCATGACGCTGCGAGCTGTATCCGCGGTCCTCGGAAGCGGATGCGGGAGCCTCGGCGCCCTTGAATAGCACCTTCCAGGCATCTTCGTACGTCGTGTCGAAGAGCCTGCTAAGGGTTTGGTGCTGCGCCGGGTCGAACTCCCACAGATTAAAATCCCGTTGTTGGCACGGGAGGATCCGGCGGACGAGCATAACCTGGATTAAATTAACAAGCCGGATTGGCTTGTTCACCAGGGACTGGATGCATGTTTGCAATCCGGTCACCTCTTTTTCGTCACCCCACGACAGGCCCGTCTCTTTCCAGGATATAAGCCGCGTGGGGGGTCCGGATTGGAACTCGGGGGCTGCGGTCCATTTCGGATCGCGTGGCTCGGTGATGTAAAACCACCCAGATTGCCACCCCTTTAGGGTCTCCACAAAAGAACCCTCGAACCATAGGACGTTGGCCATCTTGCCCGCCATGGTGCCTCCGCACTCCGCCTGGCTGCCGCGCACCACCTTGGGCTTGACGTTAAAGGTCTTGAGCCAGAGGCCGAAATGAGGGCGGACGTGGAGGAAAGCCTCGCACACGACGATAAACGCCGAGATGTTGAGGATGAAGTTCGGGGCCAGATCATGGAAATCCAGGCTGTAATAGAACATGAGCCCCCGGACAAATGGGTGGAGTGGAAAACCCAGTCCGCAGAGGAAGTGGGGGAGAAATACTACCCTCTCATGGGGCCTTGGGGTGGGGAGAAGCTGCCCCTTTTCGGGAAGCCGGTGCGCGATGTCCTTGGACAGGTATCCGGCCTTCCTTAGCTTCTTGACTTGGCCCTCCGTAGTGGAGGAGACCATCCACTTGCCTCCCGCTCCGGACATTGATGGAGAAGGTTGAGGTGGGAAGTGCGGGCTTGGGCGCTGGAGCTCGAGTGCGCAGGAGATGGATAGGCAAAGGAGAAAGAAGGCGTAGGTAAAAAGGTGGATCCTTATCCCCTTATATGGGCGGATGCGGTTGTGCGTCCCCACTAGCCTAGTAAAACTCGCTTGCCTCCCAGGCGCCGTGATAAATGGCGCGGTTGGGTAACCCACGTCCGTATTGATGAGAATCCCGTAAAGGGGGTACACGATCTCTGCTTTGATAAGACGTGCCAAGGAAACCGCCTCGCAAAACATGCTGAGGTGGAAAAGTAAAAACGATTCGAGTAAAGGACTTGGCCGTAGTGTGATGACACACTACGGAATACGTCAGCAGTTTTGATTTGTGTTAATATTATTCTCTCTATGGCGATATGTGGAAGCCTATTTTGCAGAGCCGGACATTACTCTTGGTGTTTACAATCTTCTATGAAGGACTTGGAGGAGGAACCCGCCTTGCAATGCCGAAGACAATTTGCGCGCCGAACTCATCGTCATTGAAGCCTGGTTCAGGGGCTATTGAGGGAGTCCTGGATTAGGGGGTGTTCGGGTAGCTGGACTATACCTTCAGCCGGACTCCTGGACTATGAAGATACAAGATTGAAGACTTCGTCCCGTGTCCGGATGGGACTTTCCTTGGCGTGGAAGGCAAGCTTGGCGATGCAGATATTCAAGATCTCCTACTATTGTAACCGACTCTATGTAATCCTAACCCTATCCGGTGTCTATATAAACCGGAGGGTTGTAGTCCGTAGGCAATCAACTCCATATACAACAATCAAACCATAGGCTAGCTTCTAGGGTTTAGCCTCCTTGATCTCGTGGTAGATCTACTCTTGTACTACCCATATCATCAATATTAATCAAGCAGGACGTAGGGTTTTACCTCCATCAAGAGGGCCCGAACCTGGGTAAAACATCATGTTCCCTGCCTCCTGTTACCATCCGGCCTAAACACACAGTTCGGGACCCACTACCCGAGATCCGCCGGTTTTGACACCGACAGTGGGATAGACAAGGTTGCTTCTTCGTGGACCCTTCGTGGGTGGAGCCCTCCGTGGACTCGCGCAACCGTTACCCTTATGGCTAACCTTCATGGATACATGGCTAACCTTCGTGGATACATGGCTGGAGGAAAGGAATGGGTTCTTGATAGTGGATGTACCGATCACATCCCCGGAGACAAGGATATGTTTCGTGAGCTTGCTGAAAACGATGGCCCTCGAAAGTATGTCACTTTTGGTGATAACTCAAAGGGTAAGGTGGTTGGCCTTGGTAAGGTGTCCATCTCACATGATAGCTCCATCCAAAATGTTATGATTGTTGAATCTCTTGGCTATAATCTACTTTCTGTATCTAGACTAGCTGACTTTGGTTTCAGTGTCCTATTTATTGAAATAGATTGCCAAGTGTTTGGAAGAGATAATCATAAAATGGTCTTTACCGGTATACATAGAGGTGATCTATACATTGTTGATTTCACTAAAAAGGCTCAACCTAGAACTTGCTTAATTGCTAAATCTTTTAAAGGTTGGTTGTGGCATAGAAGGTGAGGTCATGTGGGTATGCGAAATCTTGATAAGCTTATTTAAGGTGATCATATCCTTGGATTGAAAGATGTTATATTTGACAAGGATAGATTGTGTAGTGCTTTTCAAGCAGGAAAACAGGTTGGAGGAAGCCACCCCGTGAAGAACATTGATAACCCACAAGTATAGGGGATCACAACAATTTTTGAGGGTAGAGTATTCAACCCAAATTTATAGATTCGACACAAGGGGAGCCAAAGAATATTTGAAGGTATTAGCAGCTGAGTTGTCAATTCAACCACACCTGGAGATTAATTACCTGTAGCAAAGTGATCAGTAGCACAGTAATATGATAGTTTTGATAGTAGTAGCAGTAGCAATGGTAACAGTAACAGTGATAGCAGCAATTTTGTAGCAAGTGTAACAGTGATGATAGCAGTAGTAACTTAGCAAGAACAATATAGGATAAATTCGTAGGCATTGGATCAGTGACTTGTTGGATGATATTCATCATGAGACAGTTATAACCTAGGGCGATATGGCACTAGCTCCAGTTCATCAATATAATGTAGGCATGTATTCCGTAAATAGTCATACGTGCTTATGGAAAGAACTTGCATGACATCTTTTGTCCTACCCTCCCGTGGCAGCGGGGTCCATATTGGAAACTAAGGGATATTAAGGCCTCCTTTTAATAGAGAACCGGAACAAAGCATTAACACATAGTGAATACATGAACTCCTCAAACTACTCTCATCACCGGGAGTGGTCCCGGTTATTGTCACTCTGGGGTTGCCAGATCATAACACGTAGTAGGTGACCATAACTTGCAAGATCGGATCCAGAACATGGATATAATGGTGATAACATAAATGGTTCAGATCTGAAATTATGCACCCGAGCCCAAAGTGACAAGCATTAAGCATGGCAAAGTCATAGCAACATCAGTATTAGAACACAGTGGATACTAGGGATCAAGCCCTAACAAAACTAACTCGATTACATGATGAATCTCATCCTACTCCTCACCGACCAGCGAGCCTACGAAGGAATTACTCACTCCTGGTGGGGATGATCATGGAATTGGTGATGGAGAAGGGTTGGTGATGATGAATAATGAAGACCTCCCTCTCCAGAGCCCCAAACGGACTCCAGATCTGGCCTCCCGATGAAGAACAGGAGGTGGCGGCGGCTCCGTCTCATGGATCGTGATAATTCTTTCTCCCTGATTTTTTCTGGAAAAATAGGATTTTATAGCGTTGGTTTCAGGGTCTGCGGGGCCACCAGGTAGGGACAACCCACCTTGGCGCCTGGTGAGGGGGGCGCGCCCTGGTGGGTTGTGCCCACCCAGGTGCCCCCCTTCGGTAGGTCTTGGCTCCAGAAATTCTTATATATTTTATAAAAATTCCTCGCAAAGTTTCATTCCATTCCGAGAACTTTTATTTCTGCACAAAAACAACACCATGGTGATTCTGCTAAAAACAGCGTCAGTCCGGGGTTAGTTTCATTCAAATCATGCAAATTAGAGTCCTAAACAAGAGGAAAAGCGTTAGGAAAAGTAGATACGTTGGAGACGTATCAACTCCCCCAAGCTTAAACCTTTGCTTGTACTCAAGCAATTCAGTTGATAAACTGAAAGTGAAAAAGAAAAACTTTTATGAACTCTTTTGCTCTTGTTTGCATACATAAGCTTAAACATCACCCATGTTTTCAGCCAACATCATAACTAACAATGCCGACAATAAATCTTAAACATTATATTAACTCATATCAATTACATAATCAGCTAGCGGGCAATAATAAGGTATCTCAAACGGCAACACATTGTCAAAACAACCATGATATAATATGACAGTAGTGGTATCTCGCTAGCCCTTTCTGAGACCGCAAAACATAAATGCAGAGCGCCTCCAAAGTCCAAGCAGTGACTAAACATTGTAATTCATGGTAGAAAAGATCCAGTCGTGATGCACCCAACATTAGGTACACACAATGCATAAGTCATGATAGCTGTGCTCTCAGGTTCTAGCGCTTGTTTTAGAAGGTGATGACACAACATAAAAGTAAATAGATAGTCCCTTCGTAGAGGGAAGCAGTGATTTACAGAGGTGCCGGAGCTCAATTTTTTAAAACAGAGATAAATGGTATTTTGAGACATTCACCCTTCTCATTTACTTCACGACCATCAGTTATCAATATCTCCCATGCTACACAAGCTAGTGGCGGTTCCCAAGCAATAAAAAGTAAAGGTTTTGACTCCATTGGGAGTTTTTGTTTGATTATTTGAGAGATTAACTCTTTTTGTGTTTGTAGTTTGGGACCGAGAATCCCTATTACGGCCCTTTTTCTCGTGCGATGGCGAGTGAATAAACACTCGACCTGAGAATAACCCGCTTAGCATGGAAGATACCGACCACCTCCTGTCGTTCCATGAACGATCCAGGCACACAAAAAAGGAATTTTTTAAGCAGTTTTTAGAGGTGGCACATGCAAATTTACTTAGGACGGCAGGGTAATACCGCATATAGGTAGATATGGTGGACTCATCTGGAACAACTTTGGGTTCAAGGTTTTTGATGTACAAGCAGAATTCCCACTTAGTACATGAGAAGGCTAGCAATTAGATTGAGAAGCGGCCAACTAGAGAGCAACAACTATCATGATCATGCATTATGCATAAGTAACATTGGACACTAGCATGAGTAGGATATGATCACCAGGAACATAAATATCATAGAGGCTATTTTGGTTTTGATTCAACTACATGCATGAACATGTGCCAAGTCAAGCCACTCAAACATTCAGACGAGGATACCATATCATCATACTACAGGACAATCATTTTAACGCAATGTTGATATCCAAGATAAATCATTATTCACTCCCAGCTACTTATGCATGGCATGAGAAACTATAATCTCTAATTGTCATTGCGAACATGTTTAATCATAATGGGCTGAATCATGGATACTAGGTTAAACATATTTACACAAACAGAACAAGTCGAGTTCATACCAGTTTCTCTCTGCCATGGCCAGTTCATCGAATGTCGTCATTATTGCCTTTCACTTGCACGACCGAATGATGTGAAAATAATAATAGTGCAAGAGTGCCATGCACTAAGCTGGAATCTGTAAAACATTTTATTCAACAGGAGAAGATAAGGTAAAATGGGCTCTTTATTAGTTCAACGGTTATTCATATGAGAGCCACTCAACATTTTCATCATGGTCTTCTCCTTGGTACAACTTGAATAAAAGGAAAAGAAATTCAGAGAAACACACTGAAATATTTTTGGAGTTTTTGGTTTTCTCGAACAAGCAAATAAAAGGGAAAGCAAAAACGAGAAAAACTATTTACACGGGAAAGCTCCCAACAAGCAAAAGAAGAAGAAGGAAATCTTTTTGGGTTTTCTTTTTAATACTACAGCTAAGCATGCATAGAAAGTAAACTAGCTACAACTAATTTTTTGGGTTTTTCTAAAGTTTTTCGAACACACAAGAAGAAAGCAAGAAAATAAATCTAAACATGGATGATACAATGAAAAAGTGTGAACACCAACAAGATGAATAAGTGGACATGAATGTAATGTCGGTTAGGAACACGTACTCCCCCAAGCTTAGGCTTTTGGCCTAACTTGGTAGTCAATCAGTAGCCTGGATGGTAGTAGGGGTACTGAGCAACGGGCATCCACTGATCCCACTGTGGAGGTTCCTCCTTGGCCTCTGCAGCCTGAGCGTTCCGGTAGGCGATGATGTCCGCAGGCATAATCCTATATCCACCCCTGGCAACAGAATCAAACAAAGCAGGAGCAGGCAGTGGAATAATATCACGAGTTTTAATGCTAAAAACTAGGTTATAAGGAATAGGAATGTCGGGAGATTTATCATTAGTAAAGTGGTGGTGATCCATGGCAACACGGTCTAGGTAAACCTTGGTCGAAGGGTAATCATGAGGGCGTATCTCAACCTTGAAGTGAGCCACCAAACGAGTAGCATAAATCTCACCATGAATTTTACCCTTGGATTTATTAAGGTGGAGGCGACAAGTCACAATAGCTCCCAAGCTATAAGTGTTGTCACCCTCTAATGCACGACGCAAAACAGCAAGGTCTGGTGAGCTAAGCGCACCCACCTTCTCCCTAGCAATCAAGCATTTTGCAATGAAAAGAGCAAAATAATGAACCGCGGGAAAATGCAAGCCAGCGGCAGTGATAGCTGACAGCCCTCTCTCATCTCCCACCGTCAAAGTGCGATAAAAAGTCTCAAACTCCGCCGGCCTAGGCTCGGCTAAGCTCCCATAAGAAGGAATCATGGTTTTCAGCATATAAATCAAAGCTCACTTCAGGAGGATTATTCCTAGGCAGGAAAGTAAAGCTTTGAACACAGATGTTTGTGAGGATTTGGTGTTGTTCACACTCATCTGCGATGAAGTCGGTGAGGCCGGCATTAGCAACATATTGTGCGAACTCTTGAAGGATTCCAACCTCTTCCAGGAACGGGGTGTGCGGCCATTCACATGGCCGTACTTCCGCCAACCTCCGAGGATGAAGATCACTATCATATGAATCCCCAATAACACCCTTGGAGTTCTTCTTAGAGCCAAACTACCTAAATATATTCATGGTTTTCCTATGAACAAAATTCTGAAATATATTAGGCCACAAAAGTTTCTCAACAAAACTTCACAAAAATGATACCAACTACTCATAGGAATACATAGAGGCCATAGAAAGCATTCAAACTACTTAGAACACTAAGAATTCAACATGCAAGCTCATCTACAACAGCACCAAGAGTAGCTGATTATTCAAAATATAAACCACTAAAACAAAAAATAATTGGACAAATGGTGGAGTCAAATACCAAGCAACAATCCCGTGAAACAGTTTCGGAAACGGAGCTTTGAGCAAAGAGATCGAAATCAGCGGGTTTGAGAGCAAGAACACGGGAGAGAGAGCGATGGACATTTTTTTCTGGAGGTAGGTGATGATGTGGTATGAAGAGGTAAGTGAGGGGCCCACGTGGGGACCACAACCCACCAGGGCGCGCCTGGGGGTCCTGGCGCGCCCAGGTGGGTTGTGCCCACCTAGTGCACCTCCCTCTGATGTTATTTGCACCAAACAATCAGAAATATTCATAAAAAATCATATTAAATTTTCAGAGCGTTCTGAGAACTTTTATTTTTGGTTCATTTTTTTATTGCACGGGAAAATCAGAAAACAGAAAAAACATGGCATTTTATTTTATTTAACTAATAAAAACAGAGAATAAAAAGTAGGGACAGAAGGTAGTGCTTACTAATTTCATCAACTTCACACCGCTCAAAAATGATCCATTAATAAGGTTGATCAAGTCTTATTAACAACCACTTTCAATTAGCATGAAACTGAAGAACTTCCGTAAATCACTAAGTTACCTCAAGGTGGATATGAATGTCCCCAACAATAAGCATTTCTTATTTCTTTTTAACAATAGGTAGAGGTATTTGAAAACTTCCAATAGTGATTGTCGGAGATTTTTCAATAACATTAATACCATTCACTTGGAATTGTTTCTTCAGAAAGTGCACCGTATGCTCATTACCATTGATATGAAAAGTGACCTTGCTTTTATTGCAATCAATAACAGCCCCTGCAGTGTTCAAGAAGGGTCTACCAAGGATAATCAACATGTTGTCGTCTTCCGGCATCTCAAGTATAACAAAGTCAGTCAAAATAGTAACATTAGCAACAACAACGGGCACATCTTCACAGATACCGATAGGTATGATAGTTGATTTATCAGCCGTTTGCAAAGATATTTCAGTAGGTGTGAGTTTATTCAAATCAAGTCTTTTATATAAAAAGAAAGGCATAACACTAACACCAGCTCCTAAATCACACAAAGCAGTTTTCACATAATTCTTTTTGATAGAGCAAGGTATAGTTGGTATTCCCGGATCTCCATGTTTTTTAGGTACTCCATCTTTAAAAGTATAATTAGCAAGCATAGTGGAGATTTTAGCTTCCGGTATTTTTCTCTTATTTGTGATGATGTCTTTCATATACTTTGCATAAGGAGGCATTTTCAAGATATCAGTCAAGCGAGTACGCAAAAAGACTGGCCTCAGAATTTCAGCAAAGCATTCAAATTCTTCATCATCATTCTTTTTAGTTGACTTAGGTGGAAAAGGCATTGGTTTTTTAACCCATAGTTCTCTTTCTTTACCGTGTTTTCTAGAAATGAATTCTCTTTTATCATACCTTTTATTCTTAGGCTGTGGGTTATCAAGATCAGCAGGTGGTTCTATCTCAACATCATTGTCTGGTTCTTTATTATTTGGTTGAGTATTTTCATGAACATCAGCATTATCTTTTTCACCATCACTAGGTGAGTGTTCATTACCAGATCGATTTTCAGCATCTGAGATAGAAGTTTCATTATCATTGTGAGGAGGTTTCTCTATTTCAGGTTCACTAGGAGCATGTGAAGTACTATCATTTTTTTCTTCTTCTTTTTCTTTTTAGAAGGACTAGGTGCACTAGTGTTAGCTCTTTGTGAATCTTGTTCAATTCTTTTTGGATGTCCCTCAGGATAAAGTGGTTCCTGAGTCATTTTAGGTCCTCTAGTTGCAACTCTAATAGCAAAGTCATGCATATTATTATTCATTTCATCAAGCAATTCTCTTTGAGATCTATCAACCTGTTCTAACTGAGCATGCTTTCCAACACCTCTAACGTCATTTGATATTCTAAATAACAAGTCACTCAAGCGAGCAATCATATCAGAATTGTATTTCAATTGTTTCATAACATTTGCATTGAAGTGATCTTGTTTTCTAATATAATTTTCAAACTCACAAAGGCATTGGCTAGGGTGCATATTGTGAGGATTGTCATTATCATTAAACTTCATTAGAGAATGTACCTCTACCACCTTAGGAGGTGGTGGTGTATTAAGCCCATGTATTTCTTCAATAGGAGGTAAATTTTTAACATCCTCAACTTTAATACCTTTTTCCTTCATAGATTTCTTTGCCTCTTGCATATCTTCAGGACTGAGATATAATATACCCCTCTTCTTCGGAGTGGGTTTAGGCGGTGATTCAGGAAGAGTCCAATCATCATATTTTTTCAATATATTATTCAATAATTCTACAGCTTGTCCAACAATTCGTTCCCTGAAAACACAACGAGCGCAACTATCTAGGAAGTACCTAGAAGCATCGGTTAGTCCATTATAGAAGCTATCAAGTATTTCATTTTTCTTAAGAGGATGATCAGGCAAAGCATTAAGTAGTTGGCGAAGCCTCCCCCAAGCTTGTGGGAGACTCTCTTCTTTAATTTGCACAAAGTTAAATATTTCTTGTAAAGCAGCTTGTTTCTTATGAGGGGGAAAATATTTTTTAGAGAAGTAATAAATCATATTATGGGACTACGCACACAACCAGGAGCAAGAGTATTGTACGAAGCTTTAGCATCACCCTTTAATGAGAAAGGAAATAATTTGAGAATAAAGTAATAGCGAGTTTCTCATCATGAGTAAAAAGGGTGGCTATGTCATTCAATTTAGTTAGATGTGCCACAATAGTTGCAGTTTCATAACCATGGAAAGGATCAGATTCAACCAAAGTAATTAACTCTGGGTCGACAGAGAATTCATAATCCTTATCATCAATAAAGATAAGTGAAGTAGCAAACTTAGGATCACATTTCATTCTAGCATTCAGAGATTTTTCTTTATACTTGCATAATAATTTCTCTAGATCATCTCTATCTTTGCAAGCAACAATATCTCCAGTTGTCTCTTCACTCATAACATAACCTTCCGGTACCATAGGCAATTCATATCTAGGAGGGCTAGTTCTAGCAGGTGTTTTAGGAGTTTCAGTGTCAAGCTCATCATCAGATTCAACAACATCATGTTGTATAACTCTAGCAATTTGTTTATCAAGAAAGTCACCAAGTGGCACATCATCATTAGGCAAGGTACTAGCATCATCATAAGCATTATCCATAGCAGAAGTAGCATCATCAATAACTTGTGACATATCATAATTAATAGCATGTGATGGTGTTGCAAGTTTACTTATAATAGAAGGTGAATCTAAAGCAGAAATGGATGGCAGTTCCTTACCTCCCCTTGTCTTTGAGGGAAATATCTTGGTCTTAGAATCCTTTACATTCTTCGTAGTGATAATATGATAATAATCCAAAGTGAATCAACAAATATAGCTATGCTCCCCAGCAACGATGCTAGAAAAAGGTCTTGATAACCCACAAGTATAGGGGATCGCAACCGTTTTCGAGGGTAGAGTATTCAACCCAATTTATAGATTCGACACAAGGGGAGCCAAAGAATATTTGAAGATATTAGCAGCTGAGTTGTCAATTCAACCACATCTAGAGATTAATTATCTATAGCAAAGTGATCAGTAGCACAGTAATATGATAGTTTTGATAGTAGTAGTAGTAGTAGTAGTAGTAGTAGTAGTAGTAGTAGTAGTAGTAGGAGGAGGAGGAGGAGGAGGAGCAGCAGCAATGGTAACAATAATAGTGATAGAAGTAATTTTGTAGCAAGTACTGTAACAGTGATGATAGCAGTAGTAACTTAGCAAGAACAATATAGGATAAATTCGTAGGCATTGGATCGGTGACTTGTTGGATGATATTCATCATGAGACAGTTATAACCTAGGGCAATACGACACTAGCTCCAGTTCATCTATATAATGTAGGCATGTATTCTGTAAATAGTCATACGTGCTTATGGAAAGAACTTGCATGACATCTTTTATCGTACCCTCCCGTGGCAGCAGGGTCCATATTGGAAACTAAGGGATATTAAGGCCTCCTTTTAATAGAGAACCAGAACAAAGTATTAACACATATTGCATACATGAACTCCTCAAACTACGGTCATCACCGGGAGTGGTCCCGGTTATTGTCACTCTGGGGTTGCTGGATCATAACACACAGTAGGTGACTTTAACTTGCAAGATTTGATCTAGAACATGGATATAATGGTGATAACATAAACGGTTCAGATCTGAAATCATGGCACCCGGGCCCAAAGTGACAAGCATTAAGCATGGCAAAGTCATAGCAACATCAATCTTAGAACATAGTGGATACTAGGATCAAGCCCTAACAAAACTAAGTCGATTACATGATGAATCTCATCCAACTCCTCACCGACCAGTGAGCCTACGAAGGAATTACTCACTCCCGGTGGGGAGCATCATGGAATTGGCGATGGAGAAGGGTTGGTGATGACGAAGAACAAAGACCCCCCCTCTTCGGAGCCCCAAATGGACTCCAGATCTGGCCTCCCGATGAAGAACGGGAGGTGACGGCGGCTCCGTCTCATGGATCGCGATAATTCTTTCTCCCTGTTTTTGGAAAAATTGGATTTTATAGCGTCGGTTTCAGGGTCTGCGGGGCTACCAGGTGGGGACAACCCACCTGGGCGCACCTGGTGAGGGGGGCGTGCCCACCCTGGTGCCCCCCTTCGGCAGGTCTTGGCTCTAGAACATCTTATATATTATATAAAAATTCCTCGCAAAATTTCGTTCCATTCCGAGAACTTTTATTTCTGCACAAAAACAACACCATGGTAGTTCTGCTGAAAACAGCGTCAGTCCGGGATTACTTTCATTCCAATCATGCAAATTAGAGTCCAAAACAAGAGGAAAAGCATTAGGAAAAGTAGATATGTTGGAGACGTATCAAACATCATGACCATGAGAAGACCACTCGAGCTGCTTCATATGGATCTCTTTGGTCCAAACGCCTATAAAAGTCTCAGTGGAAATTCATTTGGTTTAGTCATAGTCGATGATTTTTCAAATTTACATGGGTGTTCTTTCTTGATGATAAATCTCAAGTCCAAAAGATCTTCAGGAACTTCGCTAGGAAGTCCCAGAATCAATTTGAAGTGAAGATCAAGAAGGTTCGCAGCAACAACGGAACAGAGTTCAAGAACATAAATCTATATACCTTTCTTGATAAAGAAGGGATCCCACATGAGTTCTCGGCTACGTACACGCCTCAACAAAATGGAGTTGTTGAGAGGAAGAACCGGACTCTTATTGAGATGGCAATAATGATGCTTGATGAGTACAAGACGCCAAAACACTTTTGGGCGGAAGCGGTTGAGACAGCTTGTCATGCAACAAATCGTCTATATCTTCACAAGCTACTTGGCAAGACGGCATACGAGCTTCTCACCGGTAAGAAACCCCAAGTTGGATACTTTTGAGTATTCATCTTAAAGTGCTATATTCTTGATAAGCATCATCGTTCTAAATTTGCTCCTAAATCTCATGTGGGTTTCCTACCCGGTTATGGCTCAAACTCTCATACCTACTGTGTCTATCACAATTTCACCCGAAAGGTTGAAGAGAAGGTAGATGTGAAGTTTGATGAATCTAACGGCTCACAAGTAGAGCAATTGGCAATTGATGTATGAGACAAAGACCCTTCGGAAGCAATCCAAGACTTGTCTATTGGCAAGATTCACCCAACGGAGGTGAAGGAGAGTACCTCGTCCGTACAAGTGTAAGCTTCTACCTCACGACAAGGTGAACCAAGAGTTGACTCGGAGGCATCCACAAGTGGGACACGCCAAGATGGAGAAGACGAGGAAGTACACCAAGATGAACCTCATGAACCTCCTTGTCCACCTCCACAAGAGAACAACAACAACAACGAAGAAGAAGGCCAAGAGGACGAACAAGATGATGAAGAAGATGTTCCACCCTGACCCAATTAAAATCTCTCATGAGTTAGAGCAAGAGTTTCAAGAGACCATGTCGTCGATCAAATCTTCAACGATATTCAAACCGGGAGAATCACTCGCTCTAAAACTCATTTGGCTAATTTCTGTGAATATTATTTATTCATCTCTAGCATTGAACCTAAGAAGGTTGAAGTAGCGCTTGATGATCCGGACTGGGTGAACGCTATGCATGAAGAGCTACACAATTTTGAGAGGAACCAAGTGTGGACATTGGTAGAAAAGCCGGACAACAACCAAAATGTCATTGGTACCCAAATGGGTGTTTGGAAATAAGCAAGATGAATATGGACAAGTTGTACGCAACAAGGCCCGTCTCGTCGCCCAAGGATACAGTCAAAT
Source organism: Triticum urartu (assembly GCF_056163025.1). Classification (NCBI taxonomy): domain Eukaryota; kingdom Viridiplantae; phylum Streptophyta; class Magnoliopsida; order Poales; family Poaceae; genus Triticum; species Triticum urartu. The sequence continues at coordinate 307,367,239 of NC_141879.1, read as the reverse complement.
TGAAGGTATGGACTATGTTGAGACATATACCCCTGTTGCTAGACTTGAGTCCATACGCATCTTACTTGCTTATGCCAATCATCATGATATCACATTGTATCAAATGGACATTAAAAGTGCTTTTCTAAATGGTGAAATTGAGGAGGAAGTTTATGTTAAACAACCTCCCATCTTTTTTAATCCTAAGAAACCTGACCATGTTTACAAACTTCACAAAGCTCTTTATGGTCTTAAATAAGCTCCTTGAGTGTGGTATAAATGCTTGACCAATTTCCTTGTTGAAAAAGGCTTTGAGATTGGAAAAATTGATTCTACTCTCTTTACTAAAAGGGTTAATGGTGAATTATTTGTGTGCCAAATTTATGTTGATGATATCATATTTGGTTCGACTAACCCTCATTTTAGTGAAAAGTTTGGAAGGCTAATGTCGGAGAAGTTTGAGATGTCTATTATGAGTGAATTCAAGTTCTTTCTTGGTTTGCAAATCAAGCAAACTAAGGAGGGTACCTTTTTTTCCCAAACAAAGTATACCAAGGACTTATTCAAGAAGTTCAACATGCAAGAAAGCAAAGGTATTAAAACACCCATGCCTACTAGTGGACATCTTGACTTCACTAAGGATGGCAAACCGGTTGACCAAAAGGTCTATCGCTCTATGAAATGTTCATTGTTATATCTATGTGCCTCCCATCCCGATATTATGCTAAGTGTGTGCATGTGGGCACTATATCAAGCGGCCCCTAAGGAATGTCATCTTAAGGCTGTGAAAAGGATCGTGACATACTTAATTCATACACCAAATTTTGGCATTTGGTATCCTAAGAGGTCTTATTTTGATCTTGTTGGCTACTCCGACTCGGACTATGCCAGTGACAAGGTTGATAGAAAGTCCACTTCGGGTACGTGTTAATTTCTTGGTAGATCTCTTGTGTCTTGGTCCTCCAAGAAACAAAACTCTGTATCCTTATCCACCGCCGAAGTGGAATACATTGCTGCCGGTTCATGTTGTGCTCATTTACTTTGGATGACCCAAACCCTTAAAGACTATGGGATATATGTGAAACATGTTCCATTTCTTTCTGATAATGAAAGTGCTATTAAGATTGCTCACAATCCCGTGAAACATTCTAGAACTAAGCATATTGAAGTCCGTCATCATTTCATTCTAGATCATCTTGCTAAAGGAGACATTGATCTTAAACATGTTCGTACCTATAAGAAATTGGTGGATATATTCACCAAACCGCATGATGAGAAAGTATTTTCCCGTTTGAGAGGTGAATTGAACATCATTGATGCCTCAAACTTGGAGTAGACACTCCATTTAGATGCATGCAAGGCATGAGACTTTGACTAATCCTTAATATTTCTCTTATGATGATCATATGTCTTGGATCTATATTTGTACCCTTGCATGTCATCTAACCCTTGTAGGTACTTGGATGAATCCAAATCTATGAGATTGTAACTCACTCACATCTTGAGCAATCTCAACATCACCAAGTCTCTACAATATGGTGGTTGAAGACAAGGAAGCATGAATCCTTTCAACATATCCTTTGACAATTTCTTTATATCAAATTTCATTTGGTATCAAATTTCATGATTGTCACTTTGGATACACAAGTGCTCTTCCTTGCAAGACTAACCCATGTAGGTAGATGAACTCAAAACTACAAGTGGTGCTCCCAACTCTTGATGAGCTACATCAACCTTGAGCATCCCACACAAGTTCAACTACATGATCACGTTCAACACCACCACCCAAGGTATGCTATTCCATCATAGAGAAGCTTTACCCCAAGTCATGGGTCAAAGCAGCTCAACAAGATGTGAGTACATCAAAATGCTTAAATGAAAAATGGTGACCCCATTTGAGCTTGAACGATGAGTATGACCTACGATCAAGTGTTCTCACTTGACTCCTCAGTCAATATACTCTAACATAGGTGACTTAGTTGCCGACCCTCTCTAGATGAAGTTTTTGAGTATTTCTCTATGTTCTTGCATTTGTGCCTAACATGTTTCCCTTTCACTTCATCTAGATTTCTTTTCTCTTCTTTTATGCTCTGTGAAAGCACAAGTGCTCCCTGGGTGGTTTTGGTAATTAATGTCAACATATCTCTTGTTGGACTAATGTTTTTATCTAGTATATTTCAGATAAGTTCAACAGATGGAGTGGCGTGGACAAGAGGATGTGGAACCCCTTCAAGATGCTGAGGACAAAGGATTGGCTCAAGCTCAAAAGCTCAAGGCTCTACATTTTCAGTTTAGTGATCCAAGATCACATTGAGTCCTTAGGAAAGCCAATACTATTAAAATGGGATGAGGTGTTTCTTAATGGCTTGCTTGCTCAAAGTGCTTAGTGAAATGCTCTAAAGCCCTCAACCACTTTCTCATATCCACATATGTCCCAAACCAAAAGTCAAACTCGGCCCTACCGATTTGATCCATCCGGCGCCACCGAGTTCACTTGACATAGCCACTGCCAGAAACCCTAATCAATCCGGTCTCACCGATGGGATCTCGGTCTCACTGAGAAGGGCTTGCAAACTCTCTGTTTCCTATTAAATTATTTCGGTCCTACCGAGATAAGCAATCGGTACCACCGAGTTTGCCTGACCAACTCTCTGTTTTGCTTATTACCAAAATCCGTCTCACCGAGTTTGTGTAATCGGTCAAACAGAGATGAGGTTTTACCCTAACCCTAGCACATCGGTCCCATCAAGTTGATCGTATCAGTCCCACCGAAATGCCTAACGGTCACATTATGAACTGAATCGGTCTGGCCGAGTTTTCTGATTCGGTCCCAACGAGTTTGGTAAATTGAGTGTAACAGTTAGATTTTGTGTGGAGGCTATATATACCCCTCCACCCTTCCTTCACTAGAAAGGCGAGCCATCAGAACGTGCCTACACTTCAGCATTCATTTTCCGAGAGAGAACCACTTACTCATGTGTTGAGACCAAGATATTCCAACCATATGAATCTTGATCTCTAGCCATCCCCAAGTTGCTTTCCACTCAAATCATCTTTCCACCAAATCCAAATCAGTGAGAGAGATTTGAGTGTTGGGGAGACTATCATTTGAAGCACAAGAGCAAGGAGTTCATCATCAACACACCATTTATTACCTTTTGGAGAGTGGTGTCTCCTAGATTGGTTAGGTGTCACTTGGGAGCCTCCGTCAAGATTGTGGAGTTGAACCAAGGAGTTTGTATGGGCAAGGAGATCGCCTACTTCATGAAGATCTACCCTTGTGAGGCAAGTCCTTCGTGGGCGATGGCCATGGTGGGATAGACAAGGTTGCTTCTTCGTGGACCCTTCGTGGGTGGAGCCCTCTGTGGATTCGCGCAACCGTTACCCTTCGTGGGTTGAAGTCTCCATCAACGTAGATGTACGATAGCACCACCTATCGAAACCACACCAAAATCTCCGTGTCTCCAATTGCGTTTGCACACTCATATCCTATCCCTTTACTTTCTTGCAAATTGCATGCTTTACTTCCCGCTGCTCATATACTCTTGCCATGCTTGCTTGAATGTATTGTGAATGTTTAAACTTGTGCTAAAACTCCACCTTAACTTGAAGAAATTAAAAACTACTACTTTTGTTTTTTAAGAGTCTATTCACCCCCTCTTGACACCTATTCTTGATCCTTTCAATTGGTATCAGAGCATTCGTCTCCATTACTTCGGTTTAAACACTTTTGGAGGAAGATGGATGAGTCTATGTTTGGGAGTCTTAGACGTAGAGTGCCTATACTTGATGGAGAGTTCTTTCATGAGTGGAAAATTGAGATGCTTGAGATTTTCAATGAATATCATTTGAACAAGTACATTACTAGCCCTTGTGCACCTCATGTTGATCCTTTGCATCCTACCCTTGATGAGTCTATTGACATGATCCGTAATCTTAGAACTGTCAACTTAATCACTAGAGGATTGCCTAGAAACTTGTTTGCTAGCTTGCCTGCTCTTGATTGTGCCTACACCATATGGAGATTTCTTGAGGAACGATTTCCAAACTATTCCTTGCAAAACTTGGATGAAATTCTTCATAAGTCTATTGCCCTGAGTAAGATGAGATCCAATGATCCCAAATTTGGTGACTGTCTATTTGAGCTTACTAATCTTACGCGTTCCAAAGGATATGTTGGAATAATTAGCAATATCATCTCCAAAGCCATTATAATTCATAAAGATGACTATTGTGATGACTATTTATCTAATGAATTACCCTCTCTAGGAATTGATCCATCATAAGACAATGTTGAACATGGATACTATGATGAGGATGATGATAGTGACGTTGATCTCGATGAGTCTATGAGACACTTTGGTCTTATGGCTAATCTTCGCGGCTACATGGCTGGAGGAAAGGAATGGGTTCTAGATAGTGGGTGTACCGATCACATGACCGGAGACAAGGATATATTTTGTGAGCTTGTTGAAAACGTCGGCCCTCGAAAGTATGTCACTTTTGGTGACAACTCAAAGGGTAAGGTGGTTGGCCTTGGTAAGGTGGCCATATCACACGATAGGTCCATACAAAATGTTATGCTCATTGAATCTCTTGGATATAATCTACTTTCCGTATCTAGACTTGCTGAATTTGGTTTCAATGTCCTATTTACTGCCAAGTGTTTCATAGAGATAACCACCATATGGTCTTTACCGGTTTACGTAGAGGTGATATTTACATTGTTGATTTCATTGAAAAGGCTCAACCTAGAACTTGCTTAATTGCTAAATCTTCTAAAGGTTGGTTGTGGCATTGAAGATTAGGTCATGTGGGCATGTGAAATCTTGATAAGATTATTAAGGGTGATCATATCCTTGGAGTGAAAGATGTTATATTTGACAAGGATAGATTGTGCAATGCTTGTCAAGCAGGAAAACAAGTTGGAGGAAGTCATCCCATGAAGAACATCATGACCACGAGAAGACTGCTCGAGCAACTTCATATGGATCTCTTTGGTCAAAATGCCTACAAAAGTCTCGGTGGTAACTCATTTGGTCTAGTCATAGTCAATGATTTTTCAAGATTTACGTGGGTGTTCTTTCTTGATGATAAATTGAAGGTCCAAAAGATCTTCAAGAACTTCGCTAGGAAAGCCCAAAATAAATTTGAAGTGAATATCAAGTAGGTTCGAAGCGGCAATGGAACGGAGTTCAAGAACGCAAATGTGGATGCCTTTCTTGACAAAGAAGGAATTTCACATGAGTTCTCGGCTACATACACACCTCAACAAAATGGAGTTGTTGAGAGGAAGAACCGGACTCTTATTGAGATGGCAAGAGCGATGCTTGATGAGTACAAGACACCAAAACACTTTTGGGCAGAAGCGGTTGAGACAGCTTGTCATGCAACAAATCGATTGTATCTTCACAAGCTACTCGGCAAGACGACATACGAACTTCTCACCGGTAACAAACCCCAAGTTGGATACTTTCGAGTATTTGGCTCAAAGTGTTACATTCTTGATAAGCATCGTTGTTCTAAATTTGCTCCTAAGTCTCATGAAGGTTTCCTAATTGGTTATGGCTCAAATTCTCACACTTACCGTGTCTACAACAATTTCACCCAAAAGGTTGAAGAAACGATAGATGTGAAGTTTGATGAATCTAATGGCTTGCAAGTAGAGCAATTGCCAATTGATGTAGGGGATAAAGATCCTCTGGAAGCAATCCAAGACTTGTCTATTGGGAAGATTCGTCCAACGGAGGTGAAGGAGAGTACCTCGTCCGTCCAAGTGGAAGCTTCTACTTCATGACAAGGTGAACCAAGAGTTGACATGGAAGCATCCACAAGTGGAACACTCCAAGATGAAGAAAAAGAGTAAGTACACCAAGATGAACCTCATCAACCTCCTTCTCCACCTCGACAAGAGAACGACAACGTCAACAATGAAGAAGGCCAAGAAGAATAAGGACAAGATGATGAAGAAGATGTTCTACCCCGACCCAAGCAAAATCTCTCACGAGTTCGAGCACGAGTTTCAAGATACCATCCTATCGAGCAAATCTTCAATGATATCCAAACCGGGAGAATCACTCGCTCTAAAACTCATTGGCTAATTTTTGTGAACACTATTCATTCATCTCTAGCATTGAACCTATGAAGGTTCAAGAAGCATTGGAAGATCCGGATTGGATAAATGCCATGCATGAAGAGCTACACAACTTTGAGAGAAATCAAGTGTGGACATTGGTCGAGAAGCTCGACAACAACCACAACATCATCGGTACCAAATGGGTGTTTCGCAACAAGCAAGACGAACATGGACAAGTAGTTCACAACAAAGCACGTCTCGTCGCCCAAGGCTACACTCAAGTCGAAGGTATGAACTATGGTGAGACATATGCCCCCGTTGCTAGACTTGAGTCCATCCGCATCTTACTTGCCTATGCTAATCACCATGATATCACCTTGTACAAAATGGACATTAAAAGTGCTTTTCTAAATGGTGAAATAGAGGAGGAAGTTTATGTTAAGCAACCTCCCGGCTTTGTTAATCCTAAGAAACCCGACCATGTTTACAAACTTCACAAAGCTCTTTATGGTCTTAAACAAGCTCCTAGAGCATGGCATAAATGCTTGACCAAGTTCCTTATTGAAAAAGGCTTTGAGATTGGAAAGATTGATTCTACTCTTTTTACAAAAAGGGTTAATGGTGAATTATTTGTGTGCCAAATTTATGTTGATGATATCATATTTGGTTCAACTAACCCTCATTTTAGTGAAAAGTTTGTAAAGCTAATGTCGGAGAAGTTTGAGATGTCTATGATGAGTGAACTCGAATTCTTCCTTGGTTAGCAAATCAAGAAAACTAAGGAAGGCACATTTGTTTCCCAAACAAAGTATACCAAGGACTTATTCAAGAAGTTCAACATGCAAGAAAGCAAAGGTATGAAAACTCCCATGCCTACTAGTGAACATCTTGACTTGACCAAGGATGGCAAACCGGTTGACCAAAATGTTTATCGCTCTATGATTGGTTCATTGTTATATACATGTGCCTCCCGTCCCGATATTATGCTGAGTGTGTGCATGTGTGCACGATATCAAGAGGCTCCCAAAGAATGTCATCTTAAGGCTGTGAAAAGGATAGTGATATACCTAATTCATACACCAATTTTTTGGCATTTGGTATCCTAAGAGGTCCTCTTTTGATCTTGTTGGCTATTCCGACTCGGACTATTGCAGAGACAAGGTTCATAGAAAGTCCACTTCAGGTACTTGCCAATTTCTTGGTAGATCTCTTGTGTCTTGGTCATCCAAGAAACAAAACTCGGTATCCTTATCCACCGCCGAAGCGGAATACATTACCGCTAGTTCATGTTGTGCTCAATTACTTTGGATGACCCAAACTCTTAAAGATTATGGGATCTATGTGAAACATGTTCCATTGCTTTGTGACAATGAAAGTGCTATTAATATTGCACATAATCCCGTGCAACATTCTCGAACCAAGCATATTGAAGTTTGTCATCATTTCATTCGAGATCATGTTGCCGAAGGGGACATTGATCTTAAGCATGTTCGTACCGATAAGCAATCGGCGGATATATTCACCAAACCGCTTGATGAGAAAGTATTTTGCCGTTTGAGAGGTGAATTGAACATTATTGATGCTTCAAATTTGAGTAGAAACTCCATTTGGATACATGCAAGGCATGAGCCCTTGACTAATCCTTGATGTTTCTCTTATGATGATGATCATATGTTGTTGATATGTTTGCACCCTTGCATGCTATCTAACCCTTGTAGGTGCTTGGATGAATCAAAATCTATGAGATTGCAAATCACTCAGATCTTGAGCAATCTCTACATCACCAAGTCTCTACAATATGGTGGTTGAAGACAAGGAAGCATGAAACCTTTCAACATATCCTTTGACCATTTCTATATATCAAATTTATTTGGTATCAAATTCGTGATTGTCAATTTGGATACACAAGTGCTCTTCCTTGCAAGACTAACTAATGTAGGTAGATGAACTCAAACTACATGTGGTGCTCCCAATCTTTCTTGAGCTACATCAATCTTGAGCATCCCACACAAGTTCAACTACATGATCAAGTTCAACACCACCACCCAAGGTATGCTATTCCATATTAGAGAAGCTTTACCCCAAGTCATGGGTCAAAGGAACTCAAGAAGATGTGAATACATCAAATGCGTAAACGAAAAATGGTAACCCCATTTTGAGTTTAAACGACAAGTATGAACTACGATCAAGTGTTCGCACTTGACTCCTCAGTCAATATACTCTAACATAGGTGACTTTCTCGCTGACCAATTCTGGATGAAGTTCTCTAGTGTTTCTCTGTATTCTCGCATTTGTCTCTTGCATGTTTGTTTCCCTTCTCTTTTCAAAGAAATAAACTTAATCTAGATTTCTTTTCTTTTTCTTTGTTTTGTTTTGCATTCCCTGCATCCAATTCATTGCAAATCCTTCTATTAATTCCTTGAAAATCTTTGTGAGATCTTATTTGCTAAGTGAGCTGAGGTGAAAAATTGCCCTTCCTCTGTGTTGAACTTGGTCGCACCGGTCTGTCACTCCCGCTCAAACCAAACCATTTTGGTGCAACCGAAAAATACAACTCAGTGTCAACGATTTCACTGCAGAGAAGACAATTGCCACTTGTTCCTGCACTTTTGTTCCAACTCCACTCAATGATTCTTGTCCTCTACCAGCATCACACTCTAAATGCTCCTTTGCTCTGTGACTCAAGGACCAAACCTATTTTGACTCACAATCCAGAAAATCCCTTCTTGGAAATTAATGTCAAAGGGGGGAGAGAGATCACATCAAAGCTTACTCACTTAAAAAGGGGGAGAGTACTTAAAAGGGGGAGAATGCTTAACCGCATCAAACAGAGAGAGAGACCCCAGATGCTTGGTATTCAAGAGGTGAGGAGTCACATGTCTTTAAGAGGGGAAAGACATGTTAGTTTGTCTTATGTTTCTGTGCTCTGATCTGTTTTGCTCTCATTTTCAGTTCCCTATATTCTCCCATTATCAAATATAAGATTCAGGGGGAGAAAGACATCTAAGGGAAGGAAATCTTGAATTCATTGCATATCTTTGTCCTTGGGGACATGTCTACATCCAATAGGAGTACCTAGTACTCATTTTCTACATGTCATCCCAGTCTTGGTACTCTTGTGGTTTGCCGTTTGCTATGTTTAGTAGATGTATCTGTGTTATCTAACCTTGTTTACTCAGGTTCATATCTTCCTAAGCCAGCTTAAAACCACAAGGTAAGTATATGCATCTCACCCATGTGCATGATGATCTCTTGCTGATGTACATATTTTTTGCAAGAAGGACTCATGAACATGAAGGTACAATTCCTATATCCACATCATTTGCTCTGATGCATATAGCCAAGATACATGTAACTCATTGCTTGCTCTATCATGATTATGCATTCACATGCTCTTATACTCTGCATTTACATGATTTAATACGTGTAGGGGGAGCCTATGCATGTTACATGTCTTTCCAAAGCTTTACCTACTATTCCTTATATCTTTATCTAAAGCTTTGATGTATGTTGTCAACAATTACCAAAAAGGGGGAGATTGAGAGCACAAGTGCTCCCTGGGTGGTTTTGGTAATTAATGTCAACATATCTCTTGTTGGACTAATGTTTTTATCTAGTACTCCCTCCGTTCCTAAATAGTTGTCTTTTTATAGGTTTCAAATGGTGACTACATACAGAGTAAAATGAGTGAATCTATACTCTAAAATATGTCTATATACATCCGTATGTGGTGACCATTTGAAATCTCTAGAAAGAAAAATATTTAGGAACGGAGGGAGTATATTTCAGATAAGTTCAACAGATGGAGTGGCGTGGACAAGAGGATGTGGAACCCCTTCAAGATGCTAAGGACAAAGGATTGGCACAAGCTCAAAAGATCAAGGCTCTACATTTTTAGTTTAGTGATCCAAGATCACATTGAGTCCTTAGGAAAGCCAATACTATTAAAAGGGGATGAGGTGTTGCTTAATGGCTTGCTTGCTTGCTCAAAGTGCTTAGTGAAATGCTCCAAACCCCTCAAACACTTTCTCATATCCACATATGTCCCAAACCAAAAGTCAAACTCAGCCCTACCGATTTGATCCATCCGACGCCACCGAGTTCACTTGACATAGCCAATGCCAGAAACCCTAATCAATTCGGTCTCACTGATGGGATCTCGGTCTCACCGAGATGGGCTTGCAAACTCTCTGTTGCCTATTGCAATTATTTCTGTCCCACCGAGATAAGCAATCGGTACCACCAAGTTTGCTTGACCAACTCTCTGTTTTGCTTATTACCAAAATCGTTCTCACCGATTTTGTGTGATCGGTCAAACCGATATGAGGTTTTACCCTAACCCAAGCACATCGGTCCCACTGAGTTGATCGTATCGGTCCAACCAAAATGCCTAACGGTCACATTATGAACTGAATCGATCTGACCGAGTTTTCTGATTCGGTCCCACCGAGTTTGGTAAATTGAGTGTAACGGTTAGATTTTGTGTGGAGGCTATATATACCCCTCCACCCTTCCTTCACTAGAAAGGAGAGCCATCAGAACGTGCCTACACTTCAGCATTCATTTTCTGAGAGAGAACCACCTACTCATGTGTTGAGACCAAGATATTCCATTCCAACCATATGAATCTTGATCTCTAGCCATCCCCAAGTTGCTTTCCACTCAAATCATCTTTCCACCAAATCCAAATCAGTGTGAGAGAGTTGAGTGTTGGGGAGACTATCATTTGAAGCACAAGAGCAAGGATTTCATCATCAACACACCATTTATTACCTTTTGGAGAGTGGTGTCTCCTAGATTGGTTAGGTGTCACTTGGGAGCCTCCGTCAAGATTGTGGAGTTGAACCAAGGAGTTTGTACGGGCAAGGAGATCGCCTACTTCGTGAAGATCTACCCTAGTGAGGCAAGTCCTTCGTGGGCGATGGCCATGGTGGGATAGACAAGGTTGCTTCTTCGTGGACCCTTCGCGGGTGGAGCCTTCCGTGGACTCGCGCAACCGTTACCCTTCGTGGGTTGAATTCTCCATCAACGTGGGATGTACGGTAGCACCACCTATCGGAACCATGACAAAATCTCCGTGTCTCCAATTATGTTTGCACACTCCAATCCTATGCCTTTACTTTCTTGTAAATTGCATGCTTTACTTTCCGCTGCTCATATACTCTTGCCATGCTTGCTTGAATGTATTGTGAATGTTTAAACTTGTGCTAAAACTCCACCTTAACTTGAAGAAATTAAAAACTACTACTTTTCTTTGTTAAGAGTCTATTCGCCCCCCTCTAGACACCTCTTCTCGATCCTTTCACTTTGCATTCCCTGCATCCAATTCATTGCAAATCCTTCAGTTAACTCCTTGCAAATCCTTGTGCGATCTTATTTGCCTAAGTGAGCTGAGATGACAATTGTTTTCTCTCTGTGTTGAATTCGGCCTCACCAATTTCTTTATCAGCCAAACCGAAACAATTCAGTGCCACCGAAGAAAAGGACTCGGTGTTACTGACTTCAATACTGAGAAAACATTTTGTCATTTGCATCCTGCATATATGTTCCAGCTCCACTCGATGATTCTTGTCCTCTACCAGCATCTTAAGTTAGATGTTGCTTTGTAATGTGACTCAAGGACCAAACCTACTTGACTCATGCTCTAGAAGACCCCTTCTTGGAAATTGATGTCAAAGGGGGAGAGAGAGCACATCAAAGCTTATCACATAAGAGAGAATGCACACCTTAAGCTTCTCCAGATGCTTATTATCCATAGAGGAGAGAATTCACATGTCTTCAAGAGGGGAAAGACATGTTAGCATGTATAATGATTGTTATGTTTGTTTTGCTATGATTTTCTTTTACCCTATCTTCTCCCATTATCCAATATCAGATTCAGGGGGAGAAAGAGCTCATTTCCAAGGGGGGAGAAAATCTTTGGAATTCATTGCATATCTATATTCTTTGGGGACATGTTTATATCCAAATAGAGTACTAAGTACTCACTCTCTACATGTCATCCCAATCTTGGTACTCTTGTGGTTTTCTCATCTTGCTTTGCTTAGTAGGTGCTCTCGTGTTATCTAACCCTGTTTTCTCAAGTTTACCTCCTCTAAAGCTATCTCAAGACCACAAGGTAAGTATATGCATCACACTCATGTGCATGATGATTTCTTGCTGTTGTACATATTGTTTGCAAGAAGGAATCATGAACATGAAGGTACATTTCCTGTATCTACATCATTTGCTCTGATGCATATAGCCAAGATACATGTAACTCATTGCTTGCTCTGTCATTCTTATGCATTCACATGCTCTTGCATTCCATATTTACATGATTGCATAGATGTAGGGGGAGCATATGCATGTTACATGTCTTTCCAAAGCTTTACTTGTTATTCTTCATATCTTTATCTAAAGCTTTGATGTATGTTGTCATCAGTTACCAAAAAGGGGGAGACTGAAAGCACAAGTGCTCCCTGGGTGATTTTGGTAATTAATGTCAACATATCTCTTGTTCGACTAATATTTTATCTAGTATATTTCAGAAAGTTCAACAAAGGCGTGGCATGGACAAGAGGATGTGGAACCCCTTCAAGAAGCTAAGGACAGAAGATTGGCAAAAGCTCAAAGGCTCTTCATTTCTATTGTAGTGATTGTCGGTGTCAAAACTGGCGATTCTCGGGTAGGGGGTCCCAAACTGTGCGTCTAAGGCAGATGGTAACAGGAGGCAGGGAACACGATGTTTTACCCAGGTTCGGGCCCTCTTGATGGAGGTAAAACCCTACGTCCTGCTTGATTTATTCTCGATGATATGAGTATTATAAGAGTTGATCTACCACGAGATCGGAGAGGCTAAACCCTAGAAGCTAGCCTATGGTATGATTGTATGTTGTCCTACGGACTAAAACCCTCCGGTTTATATAGACACCGGAGAGGGCCAGGGTTACACCAGGTCGGTTACAAAGGAGGAGATATACATATCCGTATTGCCTAGCTTGCCTTCCACGCCAAGTAGAGTCCCATCCGGACACGAGACGAAGTCTTCAATCTTGTATCTTCATAGTCCAACAGTCCGGCCAAAGGATATAGTCCGGCTGTCCGGAGACCCCCTAATCCAGGACTCCCTCAGTAGCCCCTGAACCAGGATTCAATGACGATGAGTCCGGTGCGCAGTATTGTCTTCGGCATTGCAAGGCGGGTTCCTCCTCTGAATATACCACGGAAAAATTTGAATACAAGGATAGTGTCCGACCCTGCAAAATAAGTTCCACATACCACCGTAGAGAGAATAATATTTCCACAAATCTAATTTGCTGACTTGTTTTGGCAACATGACATTATGCCATGGCCCGGTGATCATTCGAACCATTTCCTTTAACTAGCCCCGCACATAACGCGAGGCAATTTTTTGACACGTCTTGTCAATGCAGAGATCTTGTCCCCCTTATTACGGGATTCTCATCAATACGGGCGTGGGTAACCCAACCGCGGCATCGATTACGGCGCTTGGGGGACAAGCGAGTTTCACCAGGCTAGTGGGGGCACATAGCTTCGGCCGCCCTTATAAAGAGACAAGGTTTAACCTTTTTCTACCCACGCCTTCTTCCTCCTTGCTCATCCTCTCTTGCGCACTCGAGCTCCAACGCCCAAGCCTACATCCTTCCCCTCAACCTTCTCCAATCATGTCCGGAGCGGGAGGCAAATGGATGGCTTCCTCCGTTACGGAGGGACACATCAAGAAGCTGCGCGAGGCCGGATACTTGGCCGCGAACATCGCGCACCGGCTACCCGCTGCGGGGTAGATCGTTCCTACCCCTGAACCTCACGAGAGGGTAGTCTTCCTCCACCACTTCCTCCGCGGACTGGGGTTTCCCCTCCATCCATTCGTATGTGGTCTCATGTTCTACTACGGGCTGGACTTCCATGATCTGGCCCCGAACTTCATCCTCAACATTTCGGCGTTCATCGTCGTGTGTGAGGCTTTCCTCCGCATCCGGCCCCACTTCGGCCTGTGGCTAAAGACCTTTAATATCAAGCCGAAGGTGGTGGGCGGCCAACAAGCAGAATGCGGCAGAGCCATGGTGGGCAAGATGCCAAATGTTATAGGGCTTGAAGGCTCCTTCGTGGAGACCATAAAGGGGTGGCAATCGGCGTGGTTCTACATCACCGAGCCGCGCGACGCTAAATGGGTGGCCGCCCCCAAGTTTTGATCCTGAATCCCCACGCGGCTCACTTCCTGGAAAGAGAAGGGCCTGTCCTGGGGTCCATGGTGGAGCTAGACGGACTCCAGAAATGTATCTGGAATAAGGCAGGCAAGAAGCTCAAGCTTGTCAACATAGTCCAGGTCATGCTCATCCGCCGGATCCTCCCGTGCCAACAACGGGACTTCAACTTGTGGGAGTTCGACCCGGCCCAGCACCAGACTCTGAGTGAGCTATTTGACACGACGCATAAGGACGTCTGGAAGGTGTTGTTCAAGGGCGCCGAGGTCCCTCCCTCCCTAACCGAGGACCGCGGGCTAAGCGCGAAGCGCTGAGCGCATTCGGTGAGTTCTATACATCCGGTAGGACATTTTATTTCCCCTAGCTTAATCATGTGCGGGGTCTGATCTCCATGCCTTTGACAAGATTGGGTGGAGACGTCGGGGCAGATTAACTATCCGACCCCTCTGCCCGAAGACACTATGGACGCTCTCCTTACAGAGATGCTGACTCCGGCCCCTTATAAGGTGCCGAAGAAGACCAAGAAGGCCAAGGGAACCCGAAAGAGTTCCCGACGCCAGGTGTTATCGGACTCATCGTCCGATAACTCTGCGACACACTCCTCCCCCGAAGACGAGGAGGAAGAAGAAGATGCTCCCCCTTCAGTTGGGGGATACAAAAAAAGGAAGGTCGCCCCAACCGGGGGGGGGGGCGAAGGGTCCAAGAAGGGAAGGACTCTCCTTCCGGACTATTCCACCACCGCCGCCGAAGGCGAAGACGAGTGGCTGCTCAGGTCCAAGCCCTTGGTGAAGTCGTAAGTATTTGGATGCCAGAATAACTCATAGCATACCTTTGTCGCACTGCCTCTCTGATACGTCTCCAACGTATCTATAATTTTTGATTGGTCCATGCTATATTATCTACTGTTTTGGACTATATTGGGCTTTATTTTCCACTTTTATATTATTTTTGGGACTAACCTATTAACCGGAGGCCCAGCCCAGAATTGCTATTTTTTTTGCCTATTTTAGTGTTTCGGATAAACGGAATATCAAACGGAGTCCAAACGGAATAAAATCTTCGGGAACGTGATTTTCTCATAGAACGTGATCCAGGAGACATGGAGCCTACTGCAAGGGATCAAAGAGGAGGTCACGAGGATGGGGGCGCCCCCCCTAGGGCGCCCCCTGCCTCGTGGGCCCCTCGGTGCTCCACCGATGTACTCCTTCCTCCTATATATACACACGTACCCCCAAACAATCAGAACAGGAGCCAAAACCTAATTCCACCGCCGCAACTTTCTGTATCCACGAGATCCCATCTTGGGGCCTGTTCCGGAACTCCGCCGAAAGAGGGCCGTCATCATGGAGGGCTTCTACATCATCATAGCCTCTCCGATGAAGTGTGAGTAGTTTACCTCAGACCTTCGGGTCCATAGTTAGTAGCTAGATGGCTTCTTCTCTCTCTTTGAATCTCAATACAAAGTTCTCCCCCTCTCTTGTGGAGATCTATTTGATGTAATCTTCTTTTTGTGGTGTGTTTGTTAAGACCGATGAATTGTGGGTTTATGATCAAGTCTATCTATGAATAATATTTGAATCTTCTCTGAATTCTTTTATGTATGATTGGTTATCTTTGCAAGTCTCTTCGAATTATCCATTTGGTTTGGCCAACTAGATTGGTAGTTCTTGCCATGGGAGAAGTGCTTAGATTTGGGTTCGATCTTGCGGTGTCCTTACCCAGTGACAGAAGGGGCAACAAGGCACGTATTGTATCGTTGCCATCGAGGATAACAAGATGGGGTTTATTTCATATTGCATGAATTTATGTCTCTACATCATGTCATCTTGCTTAAGGTGTTACTATGTTTTTAACTTAATACTCTAGATGCATGCTGGATAGCGGTCGATGAGTGGAGTAATAATAGTAGATGCAGAATCGTTTCGATCTACTTGTCATGGACGTGATGCCTATATACATGATCATGCCTAGATATTCTCATAACTATGCTCAATTCTATCAATTGCTCAACAATAATTTGTTCACCCACCGTAGAATACTTATGCTCTTGAGAGAAGCCACTAGTGAAACCTATGGCCGCCGGGTCTATTCTCATCATATCAATCTCCATCACTTTAATATTCTTTTACTTTTTACTTTGCTTTTACTTTTTTACTTTGCATCTTTATATCAAAAATACCAAAAATATTATATCTATCAGATCTCACTCTCGTAAGTGACCGTGAAGGGATTGACAACCCCTAATCGCGTTGGTTGCGAGTAGCTATCGCTTTGTGCAGGTACGAGGGACTTGAGCATGGGCTCCTACTAGATTGATACCTTGGTTCTCAAAAACTGAGGGAAATACTTACGCTACTCTGCTGCATCATCCCTTCCTCTTCGGGGAAAACCAACGCAAGCTCAAGACGTAGCAAGAAGGATTTCTGGCGCCGTTGCCGGGGAGTCTACGCAAAAAGTCAATATACCAAGTACCCATCACAATCCCTATCTCTCGCATTACATTATTTGCCATTTGCCTCTTGTTTTCCTCTCCCCCCAATTCACCCTTGCCGTTTTATTCGCCCTCTCTCTCTATCCTCCCTCTCTATTTGCCTCTTTTTGCCCGTTTGCTTTTGTTTGCTCGTGTGTTAGATTGCTTGTTTGTCGCGATGGCTCAACAAGATTTGGTGATCTTCACCTTAAAAGGTTAGAGGAAATCAAAAACAACGTTAGGAAGTTTATGGTTTTGCAATTTGAGCATAATAATTTCTTTAGAAACGAGCTTAAGGAACAAAAAAGTTTTATGAGTTATATGGATAAAGAGCTTGATGATATGTCTAAAGAATTTGAGGGTATAAGATCCCAAATTGCTCGTCTAGAAAAAATGACTGCTGAAATTTCGGACATGCAAGCCACCTTAGTTAATAAGATGGCTGCTAAACTGGATACCTATGAAAATCAAGATGAAGATCTAAAAGTTATTGATGTGTCTCCTATTAAATCTTTATTTTGCAATATGAATCTTGATGAAACTGAATATGATCTTCCTTTACCTAGAAGGCGTTCTAAAAATTCGGAGTGTTTAGATCTTAATGATGAAACTGATGAAAGTGGGATTGAAAGAAATAAAAAGCTAGATGTTGCTCAACCCACTATATTGTATTTCAAGGAATTTAATTATGAAAGTTGCTCTTTAATTTATTGTATTTCCTTGTTGCAATCCGTGCTAAATTCTCCACATGCTTATAGTCAAAATAAAGCCTTCACCGAACATATTGTTGATGCCTTGATGCAATATTATGAAGAAAAACTTGAGTTGAAAGTTTCTATCCCTAGAAAACTCTATGATGAGTGGGAACCAACTATTAAAATTAAAATTAAAGATCATGAGTTTTATGCTTTGTGTGATTTGGGTGCTAGTGTCTCTACTATTCCCAAGACTTTGTGTGATTTACTAGATTTCCGTAACTTTGATGATTGCTCTCTAAACTTGCATCTTGCGGATTCCACTATTAAGAAACCTATGGGAAGGATTAATTATGTTCTTATTGTTGCAAATAGGAATTATGTGCCCGTAGATTTCATTGTTCTTGATATAGATTGCAATCCTTCTTGCCCTATTATTCTTGGTAGACCTTTCCTTAGAACTGTTGGTGCGATTATTGATATGAAGGAAGGGAATATTAGATTTCAATTTCCATTAAAAAAGGGCATGGAACACTTTCCAAGAAAGAAAATAAAATTACCATATGAAACTATCATGAGAGCCACTTATGGATTGCCTACCAAAGATGGCAATACTTAGATCTATCCTTGCTTGTTATGCCTAGCTAGGGGCGTTAAACGATAGCGCTTGTTGGGAGGCAACCCAATTTTATTTTTATTCCTTGCCTTTTGCTCCCGTTTAGTAAAAAATAAATTATTTAGTCTCTGTTTTGGTTGTGTTTTTTGTGTTTAATTAGTGTTTGTGCCAAGTAGAACCGTTGGGAAGACTTGGGGAAAGTCTTGTTGAACTTGCTGTAAAAAACAGAAACTTTAGCGCTCACGAGAACTGCTGTCATTTTTATTTTAAGAGTGTTATTTAGTTAATTATTTTTGAACATGATTAATAGATAAATTTCTCACGTCCAGCAATTTATTTTAGAATTTTTGGGGTTCCAGATCTTGCGCTAGCTACAGATTACTACAGACTGTTCTGTTTTTGACAGATTCTGTTTTTCGTGTGTTGTCTGCTTATTTTGATGAATCTATGGCTAGTAAAATAGTTTATAATCCATAGAGAAGTTGGAATACAGTAGGTTTAACACCAATATAAATAAATAATGAGTTCATTACAGTACCTTGAATTGGTCTTTTGTTTTCTTTCGCTAACGGAGCTCACGAGTTTTCTATTTTGAGTTTTGTGTTGTGAAGTTTTCAAGTTTTGGGTGAATTCTTTTGATGGATCATGGAACAAGGAGTGGAAAGATCCTAAGCTTGGGGATGCCCATGGCACACCCAAGATAATCCAAGGACACCAAAAAGTCAAAGCTTGGGGATGCCCCGGAAGGCATCCCCTCTTTCGTCCACTTCCATCGGTAATTTACTTGGAGCTATATTTTTATTCACCAACATGATATGTGTTTTGCTTAGAGCGTCTTGTATTATTTGTGTCTTTGTTTGTTAGTATGCCACAATCATCCTTGCTGTACACACCTTTTGAGAGAGCCATACATGAATTAAAATTTGATAGAATAATCTATGTGCTTCACTTATATCTTTTGAGCTAGATAGTTTTGCTCTATGTGCTTCACTTATATCCTTTGAGCTAGATAATTTTGCTCTATGTGCTTCACTTAAATCTTTCAGAGCACGGTGGTGTATTTGTTTTAAAGAAACTATTGGTCTCTCATGCTTCACTTAAATTAATTTGAGAGTCTCTTAATAGCATGGTAATTTGCCTAATAATAATATGCTTGGTATTCAAGATTTGTGAAACTTTCTTTTGAGTGTGTTGAATACTAAGAAAAGATAGAAGAATGATAATTGTTTTGAGATATGGAGGTGATAATATTAAAGTCATGCTAGTTGAGTAGTTGTGAATTTAAAGAATACTTGTGTTGAAGTTTGTGATTCCCGTAGCATGCACGTATGGTGAACCGTTATGTGATGATATCGGAGCATGATTTATTTATTGGTTGTCTTCCTTATGAGTGGCGGTCGGGGATGAGCGATGGTCTTTTCCTACCAATCTATCCCCCTAGGAGCATGCGCGTAATACTTTGCTTTGATAACTTCTAGATTTTTGCAATAAGTATATGAGTTCTTTATGACTAATGTTGAGTCCATGGATTATACGCACTCTCACCCTTCCACCCTTGCTAGCCTCTCTAATACCGTGCAACTTTCGCTGGTATCATACACCTACCATATACCTTCCTCAAAACAGCCACCATACCTACCTATTATGGCATTTCCATAGCCATTCCGAGATATATTGCCATGCAACTTTCCACCATCTAGTTCATCATGACACATCCATCATTGTCATATTGCTTAGCATGATCATGTAGTTGACATAGTATTTGTGGCAAAGCCACCGTTCATAATTCTTTCATACTTGTCACTCTTGATTCATTGCATATCCCAGTACACCACCGGAGGCATTCATATAGAGTCATACTTTGTCTTAGTATCGAGTTGTAATCATTGAGTTGTAAATAAATAGAAGTGTGATGATCATCATTCAATAGAGCATTGTCCCAAAAAAAGGAGAAAGGCCAAAGAAAAAAACTGCCCAAAAAAGGGGCAATGCTACTATCCTTTTTTTCCACACTTGTGCTTCAAAGTAGCACCATGATATAGCGAGTCTCATATATTGTGCTTCAAAGTAGCACCATGTTCTTCATATAGAGAGTCTCATATGTTGTCACTTTCATATACTAGTGGGAATTTTACGTTATAGAACTTGGCTTGTATATTCCAATGATGGGCTTCCTCAAATTTCCCTAGGTATTCGTGAGCAAGCAAGTTGGATGCACACCCACTAGTTTCTTTTGTTGAGCTTTCATACATTTATAGCTCTAGTGCATCCGTTGCATGGCAATCCCTACTCACTCACATTGATATCTATTGATGGGCATCTCCATGGCCCGTTGATATGCCTAGTTGATGTGAGACTATCTTCTCCTTTTTGTCTTCTCCACAACCACCATTCTATTCCACCTATAGTGCTATATCCATGGCTCACGCTCATGTATTGCGTGAAGATTGAAAAGGTTAGAGTATGAAACAATTGCTTGGCTTGTCATCGGGGTTGTGCATGATTTAAATACTTTGTGTGGGGAAGATGGAGCATAGCCATACTATATGATTTTGTAGGGATAACTTTCTTTGGACATGTTATTTTGAGAAGACATAATTGCTTTGTTAGTATGCTTGAAGTATTATTATTTTCTATGTCAATATAAACTTTTGTCTTGAATCTTTCTAATCTAAATATTCATACCACAATTAAGAAGATTTGCATTGAAATTATGCCAAGTAGCACTCCGCATCAAAAATTCTCTTTTTATCATTTACCTACTCGAGGACGAGCAGGTATTAAGCTTGGGGATGCCTGATACGTCTCCAACGTATCTATAATTTTTTATTGCTCCATGCTATATTATCTACTGTTTTGGACTATATTGGGCTTTATTTTCCACTTTTATATTATTTTTGGGACTAATGTATTAACCGGAGGCCCAGCCCAGAATTGCTGTTTTTTTGCCTATTTCAGTGTTTCGGATAAACGGAATATCAAACGGAGTCCAAACGGAATAAAATCTTCAGGAACATGATTTTCTCACCAGACGTGATCCAGGAGACTTGGACCCTACTGCAAGGGATCAAAGAGGAGGTCACGAGGGTGGGGGGGCGCCCCCTGCCTCGTGGGCCCCTCGGTGCTCCACCGACGTACTCCTTCCTCCTATATATACACACGTACCCCCAAACGATCAGAACATGAGCCAAAAACCTAATTCCACCGCCGCAACTTTCTGTATCCACGAGATCCCATCTTGGGGCCTGTTCCGGAGCTCCGCCGGAAGAGGGCCGTCATCACGGAGGGCTTCTACATCATCATAGCCTCTCCGATGAAGTGTGAGATGTTTACCTCAGACCTTCGGATCCATAGTTAGTATCTAGATGGCTTCTTCTCTCTCTTTGAATCTCAATACAAAGTTCTCCCCCTCTCTCGTGGAGATCTATTCGATGTTTTTGCGGTGTGTTTGTTGAGACCGATGAATTGTGGGTTTATGATCAAGTCTATCTATGAATAATATTTGAATCTTCTCTGAATTCTTTTATGTATGATTGGTTATCTTTGCAAGTCTCTTCGAATTATCCGTTTGGTTTGGCCAACTAGATTGGTAGTTCTTGCCATGGGAGAAGTGCTTAGCTTTGGGTTCGATCTTGCGGTGTCCTTACCCAGTGACAGAAGGGGAAGCAAGGACGTATTGTATCGTTGCCATCGAGGATAACAAGATGGGGTTTATTTCATATTGCATGAATTTATCTCTCTACATCATGTCATCTTGCTTAAGGCGTTACTCTGTTTTTAACTTAATACTCTAGATGCATGCTGGATAGCGGTCGATGAGTGGAGTAATAGTAGTAGATGCAGAATTGTTTCGATCTACTTGTCACGGACGTGATGCCTATATACATGATCATGCCTAGATATTCTCATAACTATGCTCAATTCTATCAATTGCTCAACAGTAATTTGTTCACCCACCGTAGAATACTTATGCTCTTGAGAGAAGCCACTAGTGAAACCTATGGCCACCGGGTCTATTCTCATCATATCAATCTCCATCACTTTAATATTGTTTTGTTTTTTACTTTGCTTTTACTTTTTACTTTGCATCTTTATATCAAAAATACCAAAAATATTATATCTATCAGATCTCACTCTCGTAAGTGACCGTGAAGGGCTTGACAACCCCTAATCGCGTTGGTTGCGAGTAGCTATCGCTTTGTGCAGGTACGAGGGACTTGAGCGTGGGCTCCTACTGGATTGATACCTTGGTTCTCAAAAACTGAGGGAAATACTTACGCTACTCTACTGCATCATCCCTTCCTCTTCGGGGAAAACCAACGCAAGCTCAAGATGTAGCACTCTCCTAACGCCAAATTATGACTATGCATACCACCGCGAGCCCGTATCGACGTATCATCGCACGGCTCCCTGGGCTCGTCGGATATGGATAGCGATCCACTTCCAACCACCACCTCCCCTTCCCCTACGGACAACGCCGAGGTATTGTCTCAAGAGGCACCGGGCCGAGGGGAGACAGTCCCGGAGGTGCCTCAAGGCGATCTTCCGGACTCCGGGAGCAGAGGGAGCAAGGCTCCCGAGGGCTCCGAGTTTGGCCCTCAGCCGAACACCGCGCCGGAACCCCCAGTGGTTCCGGACTCGGGCAGGCGGCCTCCTTCCAAAAGGGGCAAAACGCCCGTGCCAGTGACCTCTGTCCATCCAGAGGCACCGGACAATCTGCTGGGAGCGCTTCGCAGCGCTTCTGAGGGAGTCCTGGATTAGGGGGTGTTCGGGTAGCCGGACTATACCTTCAGCCGGACTCCAGGACTATGAAGATACAAGATTGAAGACTTCGTCCCGTGTCCGGATGGGACTTTCCTTGGCGTGGAAGGCAAGCTTGGCGATGCGGATATTCAATATCTCCTATCATTTTAACCGACTCTATGTAACCCCAAGCCTATCCGGTGTCTATATAAACCGGAGGGTTGTAGTCCATAGGCAATCAACTCCATATACAACAATCATACCGTAGGCTAGCTTCTAGGGTTTAGCCTCCTTGATCTCGTGGTAGATCTACTCTTGTACTACCCATATCATCAATATTAATCAAGCAGGACATAGGGTTTTACCTCCATCAAGAGGGCCCGAACCTGGGTAAAACATCGCGTTCCCTGCCTCCTGTTACCATCCGGCCTGGACGCACAGTTCGGGACCCACTACCCGAGATCCGCCGGTTTTCACACCGACATTGGTGCTTTCATTGAGAGTTCCTCTGTGTCGTTGCCTTTAGGCCCGATGGCTCCTTTGATCATCAACAACGATACGGTCCAGGGTGAGACTTTTCTCCCCGGACAGATCTTCGTCTTTGGCGGCTTCGCTCTGCGGGCCAATTCGCTCGGCCACCTGGAGCAGATCGAAAGCTACGCCCCTGGCCATCAAGTCAGGTTTGGAAGCTTAAACTACACGGCTGACATCCGCGGAGACTTGATCTTCGACGGCTTTGAGCCACGGCCAAGCGCGCCGCACTATCTCGAGGGGCATGATCTAGCTCTGCCTCTGGACAGTGTCCTGGAGGCCGCACACGCATCGGTTCCGACCCCTAACTCGGAGCCTATTGCGCCAATCGAGGATGAGCGGTTGGACGTCACCTCGGGGGCTTCGATCTCAAAGGCGATCGAGCCGAACGCTAGCCCCGCACTCTGCATGATCTGTGACTCCGAGGATCCGAACTCCTTTCCGAACTCCGAATCCCCCGCGCCCCTGCCGATCGAATCCGATTGGGCGCCGATAATAGAGTTCACCGTCGCAGACATCTTTCAGCACTCGCCCTGTGGCGATATCCTGAACTCTCTCAAGTCTCTCTCCTTATCAGGAGAGCCCTGGCCGAACCACGGTCAGCGAGGATGGGATACGGACGATGAAGAAATTCAAAGCCCACCCACCACCCACTTGGTAGCCACTGTCGGCAATTTAAACGACGTGCTCAACTTCGACTCTGGAGACATCGACAACATGGATGACGATGCAGGAGATACCGACGAACCAACGCCCATAGGGCATTGGACAGCCACCTCATCTCACGATGTGTACATGGTGGATACCCCTAAAGGAAGCGACAACGAGGAAAAAGGGGATGGGATGGGAGATCGACCCCCCGAAAAGCAATCAAAGCGTCGGCGTAAACGCCGACCCAAGCCCCGCCTCGACAAAAACCCAGCCATAGAGCAGGACGAGCCGGTAGACGACGAGCAGGCCTTAGAGCAACCATCCGAACAGGGCAACACGAATAGAGAAACTGAACATCCCTCCTCCGGCGAAAACATCATTTCGGACGACCTCACGCCGAATAAACCTATGGAGCAGAAGAATCTCCATGAGAGGCTCATTGCAACTGCACGCAGCCTAAAAAAGCAGAAGCGAAAACTAAAAACAGCGGAAGATGCACTCTGGATTAGACGGAGCAAAGTAATCAATACCACAGATAAGTACGGCGACAGTCGCCACACTAAAAGCTATCCGAAAAGAAAGCTACTGCCTTAATTCGATGAAGAGGCCCTAGAGCCCTCGCATTCAAAAAATGAAAAAGCCACACGGTCGGATAGACGACCCCATAAAGCGGCAAGCGGCGCCGCACCTAAATCGGCATGTGACCCACTTAAGGACTCGCATCATGGCCCAGTCAGGTCCATTTATGGGCCAAGAAAGCAAGCTCTCGTAAGCAACGCTATGAAGCCATCATCAGAATCCGGCACACCCAAATACAGGGGCGCCGCACACCCCCTATGTTTCACCGATGAGGTCCTGGACTATGAATTCCCAGAGGGATTCAAACCCGTAAACATAGAGGCATATGATGGAACAACAGACCCTGGAGTTTGGATCGAGGATTATATCCTCCACATACACATGGCTAGAGGAGATGATCTCCACGCCATAAAATATCTACCCCTTAAGCTTAAAGGGCCAGCCCGGCATTGGCTTAAAAGCCTTCCCGAAAACACAATTGGAAGCTGGGAAGAGCTCGAGGATGCTTTCTGAGCAAACTTTCAAGGGACCTATGTCTGCCCTCAGGATGTAGACGATCTTAGTCACATAACTCAACAACCCGGAGAATCAGCTCGGCAGTTCTGGAATAGATTCCTCACTAAAAAGAATCAGATAGTCGACTGTCCGGACGCCGAAGCCTTAGCAGCTTTCAGGCATAACGTCCGAGACGAATGGCTCGCCAGACACCTCGGCCAAGAAAAGCCAAGAACAATGGCCGCACTAACAAGCCTCATGACCCGCTTTTATGCAGGGGAGGACAGCTGGTTGGCAAGGTGCAGCCCCAGCAACCCAAGTACATCTGAAACTAGGGATGGAAACGGAAAACCGCGACGCAACAAGGACCATCGCTGGACTAAGGACAAAAGTCCGAAGAGCACGGCAGTCAATGCCGGATTCAAAGGCTCACGACAAAATCAGGAAAAATCGCCCCCCAGGATAACAGGGACGATCCATCCAACCTAAATAAAGTCCTGGACAGGATATGTCAGATACACAGTACTCCCGGGAAGCCTGCTAACCATACCCACAGAGACTGTTGGGTTTTCAAACAATCCGGCAGACTCAATGCCGAACACAAGGGGCTCGACACACCAAGCGAAGACGAGGACGAACCCCAAAAGAAGAGCACCAGGAAACAAAAGAACTTCCCACAAGAAGTAAAAACAGTGAACTCACTTCACATAACAAAACGTGCGGCGCCCGTAAAGGTACGCACCACACGGCCCATCCCCAAAGGGTCCTGCCACTGGTTGTCAAAACCGATCATCTTCGATCAGCTAGATTTTTCTAGGAATATCAAGAATGTAAGCTGGACTGCCTTGATACTCGATCCAATAATTGGCGGACTCCAGTTTTCAAATGTCCTTATGGACGGCGGCAGTGGACTAAACCTGATATATCAGGATACAATCCAGCACATGGGGATAAACCCAGCAAGAATCCGCCGCAGCAAAACCTCCTTTCAAGGGGTAATACCTGGTCCGGACACCCATTGTATGGGTTTTCTCCGGCTCGAAGTCATATTCGGCTCTGGCGATAACCTCCGCCGCGAAAAGCTAACCTTCCATATCGTCCCGTTCTCAAGTCGCTATCAAGCACTATTGGGACGCGAAGCTTTCGCTCGCTTTAACGCAATACCGCATTATGCATCTCTTACGCTTAAGATGCCCGGTCCACGAGGCATCATCTCTTTGAAGGGGAAGCACTAAAGTGCGCCTCCCCAAGCGGAGGACTGTGCGGCCGCTTTGACAGCCCCACAGCAAAATGGCCTCACCAGCCAAAAAAAACTTCGAAATAGGTCATTCAAGACCACGAACGCGGATAGACGAGTTCGGTGCAAAATCATCATTGATGCAGGCCTAGAAGCCATATATCCCCGCACTAGGGGCTCCACGCATATACAATAAGAGACAATAAAGCTCAATCTTATATATCTTACTTTATACTTTGCTTATTTTAAACTTTTTCGGCACGACCCGTTTTCAACTCAGTTCCTCTCTTTTACAGATGAACGTCGTGCGGCGCCCGTCCAGGATATGGCACAACGGAGACACAGGCGCAGACGTGCAGTAGGGACCCGTCCTAAAGGATTCTTTTCAGATTAAGACCCTGCGTAAACCTTTTTTACTGTCTCTTGTTGCTACACATCCCCTGGTTTTTTCTTTCTGATATAACCAAGGAGGAGGCTGGCGTCTTGGCATGTGGCCACGTCAGAATTTTTTCACATACCTGGACACTAGGGGCTTTTTTAATAAAGAGTGTTGTTTCGCCCGCACTCATAAAGACCGAACACCTTAGGGAGTGTTCGGTGTCGTGAGTTTTGGCATTATATGCATCAGCTCCGAATCATGTCTTTGGTCAAATGTTGGGTTGCCCGGCTCCTGAGTTCGGCTACCTTACGTTCCGCTCTATCGGCTAAGGTAGCACCAGGAAAACTACTGCGATTGTGCCCCGGTTCGGCCAGGCGAGCACCTCAGTAGAGAAAGCCGAAAACTGACTGTCATGATGTAGCGTGAGACTGATCAGCCACTCGATGACCTATCAGAATCTATCGGATTCTTCCGCTTTAACGAAGGGCCGCTTCCCGGTCAGGCACATACGCGCCCCGAACTCGGACGAGCGCAGTTGCCACCAAGGGGCTACCTAAATAGTCTCACTGTCAAACTCCTATGGCTAAGTGAAAGTGTTAAAGCATTATAGTCCGGTTGCCTGGCCCGCTGCGCTATCACCTCCTTTGTAGGACCAAGACGTTGGGTTAAGTGTGAAAATGCGTCTTCTGCAAGCACCCCCGCACTATGTGCGTGGGAGCTGAAGCTAACGACTGCCATCTTTCAGATTCTATATATATATATATATATATATATATATCTTAAAACGGCCGCATAGGAGGTGTTCCCAATACTTGGAGGCACAAGTATAAAAAAGGCCACTACAGTTTATCAAAATATTACTTTATAATTACATATGCTATCATAACATAGCATCTTTCGGGCACTGCGTCTCTATTACACGAGCGCCTTCAAGAACTTCCTGAAAATAGTGCTTGGAGGGTACTCGGCTTTTGTCCGAATCTCGGGACGCAACAACGGTGGTCTCCATCTCTGCCCAGTATGTCTTAACATGGGCAAGAGCCATCCTAGCGCCCTCTATGCATGCTGACCTCTTCATTGCATTTATACGCGGCACCGCGTCAAGGAATTGCTGCACCAAGCTGAAATAACTCTTCGGCTCCGACCTCCCCGGCCACAGGTGACCCATGACGTACTTCATGGCGAGTCCAAACAACCTATTCAGTTCGGCCCATTGAGCCAAACGATCATCCACTGCCAGTGGACGTTCTGGATTGTGAAACTGCGACCAGAAAAGCTTTTCCACTTCGCGATCTTTCTGATCTCGAAAGTGTTCGGTCGCATCAGCAGCACTCGCTGCCAAGTCCAGATAGGTATCCTCCACACTCCACATCCGGTCCAACGGAGCAAACTTCGGATCACAAAATTACCTTCTCAGCATAAAGGGCTTTCCAGCCGCAATCTGTTCGGCCTGACGCAGCTCCTCCTTCACAGCTCTAATCGCAGAGCGCGCGTCCTTGGCATTGGCAATGGCCTTCTCTAAGTCCGTCTGTTTCACCTGGTCTTCTTTTTCAAGAAGTCTGCAACGGTCTGTAGCGCTTTTTAAATTTTCAGCCATCTCGGCCATCTCTTCTTTGCTTCGGCAATGAGCAGCCTGTTTGGCTCTTAGCTCTTCAAGGGCTTTTCTGGTGGCCGCATCACTTTTGCTGGCTTGTTCTTTAGCTCGGGCAAGTTCTGCCCTAAGACTCACCACGGCGGCCGCACCATCTGCGTCAAGCACACACATCGTAAGACACAGGCATAAAACTGTTCTTACCTGATGCCGCCCGAGGAATTACATACCTTGAGCCTCATCAAGCCGCTTATCGACAAGCGTGATGTCGGCATCTGCCACGTCCAGTTGCCGCTTTAGTTCGGCAAAATCATCAGTTCGGCTCGATTCCGGACACCCTGCCGCCTACATTCAAAGGCGACAT
Organism: Triticum urartu; assembly: GCF_056163025.1. Lineage (NCBI taxonomy): Eukaryota > Viridiplantae > Streptophyta > Magnoliopsida > Poales > Poaceae > Triticum > Triticum urartu. The sequence goes on along the minus strand of NC_141879.1, from coordinate 307,338,626 downwards.
CTTAGATCTGGGATTATGATCCTCTGCGTGCCGTCATTTCTTGACGACACGCAGAGTCTCAGGGGCTACTATCTACACAGGGCGCATCTTATTCATGCGCAACTGACAAAAGTATACATTATCTAATGTACCTCGAAACCCGTCAGTAAACTTTTGACGGCCTCATACAATCCGCTCTCTATGGATGAAATCCTTTCAATCACCGTGCCCATCAATGTGCGGTGCTCCTCTGAGATAGAAGCTCGCCCCAGCAGAATCTTTAGCTCCTCCGGCCGAGCACCAGACGGTGCCGGGCTCGTCCCATGACCTCTTTCGAAGGCCGGACGCGGAGAACCTCGGGGGGCCGCATAGCCACCTTCCGCCCCTGCCAGATTTGGAGAAACCCTCCGCGACGACACCTCAGGGTCGCCCACCTCACTAGGCGGCACAGCAGGGGGAGGCGTCCCGCTCTCCATCATCTCCGGAAGGAGATCCCCCGAAGATGATCTCTGCTGAGAAGGGCTGAGGTCCGAGCTACAAGATAAAGGTTTGGTTAATCTTCTCAGATATAAATCAAGGACTTCCCTCATCCCTCAAAAGGAAAATCTTTTCTCCACTTACGGCTCACTGGAGGGCTGATCCCCTTGAGGGCGTAGTCCGGCCGAGGAACTCCCCAGCGTCGGACCCTCTGACGAGGATTTTATCCCCCTTTTCGAGGCCATGGTTTTCGGGTCGCCAGAGGCGGCTCTATTCTTCCCCTTAGGAGAGGAATTGTCGCTTCCTCCCTTCGGAGAAGCCTCCTTCGAGGAGGCCATAGCTTCCTTGTCCTCTCCCTCCAAAGGCATTATCTCCAGCATCCTGACCAGCACGGGATCCGGCCTGGTTTCAGGAAGGGGAGCCGGACATCTGATCAGCTTTGCCTTCGCTATCCACTCCTGTTTAAAAGGATGGCTCTTTTAGGGGCAAGTTTATGACAATCATACGGATAGAAGGTCCGGGCACAAGGTTGCTTACTTGAGTATCCGGGCGATTGCAGCTTAGGCCTGCATCCTCGGTTAAATCCGGACACATCTCTTGTGATGTGAAGAACAGTCTATACATCTCCGCGAGCGTTGCGCCCATAAAGTTATGGAGAGCTCGCGGTCCCTTTGGATTAAACTCCCACAGACAAAGGGGGCGACGTTTTCCGGGCAATATTCGGCGAATCAGCATGACCTGCGTCACCTTGACCAAGCTGAGGTCACCTTCCAAGAGATCCTTAATTCGGCCCTGTAATAGGGGCACGTCTTTGGGAAAACCCCAATCTAACCCTCTGTTAACCCATTACGCTAGCCGTGGTGGGGGACCCGAGCGAAAGGCAGGAAGCGCCACCCACTTGGTGCTCCGGGAAGCGGTGATATAAAACCACTCTCGTTGCCACAAGCCTAGCTCCTCTTGAAAAGAGACCTCGGGCCATGGAGCATCAGCATTTTTGCTTATAACAGCGCTTCCGCACTCTGCGTGCCGTCCCTTGATCATCTCCGGCTCCACTTTGAAAGTCCTGAGCCATAATCCGAAGTGAGGGGTAACACGGAGGAACGCTTCGCATACAACGATAAACGAGGAGATATGGAGGATGGACTCCGGAGCTAAGTCGTGGAATTCCAGCCCGTAATAAAACAGCAGTCCCCTCACAAAGGGGTCCATCGAGAAGCCTAACCCCCGAAGGAAGTGAGACACGAACACTACACTCTCACCGGGCTGGGGACTGGGGATAGCCTGCCTTTGAGCAGGCAACCTGTGCGAAATTTCGGTGGTCAAGAACTTAGCCTCTCTCAACTTTAGCACGTCCTCCTCCGTGACGGAGGAGGGCATCCATCGGCCTTGAAGGTCGGAACCGGACATTGTCGAAGGTCTGAGGCGCCCGGAATCTGGAGCCTAGGGTGTTGGAACTCGAGGCGACGGGCGAACTTGTTTTGGGATTGGAGAAAAGGAGTAAGGCCCTGGTATTGATGAGAAAACATGCTAACGGGCACGATTGGGTTACCCACGTCCGTATTGATGAGAATCCCGCAAAAGGGGGGCACACGATCTCTGCTTTGACAAGACGTGCCAAGGAAACCGCCTCACAAAACACGCTGAGGTGGAAAAGTGAAAACGATTCGAGTGAAGGACTTGGCTGTAGTGTGATGACGCACTGCGGAATACGTCAACAGATTTGATTTGTGTTAATATTATTCTCTCTATGGCAATATGTGGAAGCTTATTTTGCAGAGCCAGACACTACTCTTGGTGTTTACAATCTTCTATGAAGGACTTGGAGGAGGAACCCGCCTTGCAATGCCGAAGACAATTTGCACGCCGGACTCGTCGTCATTGAAGCCTCATTCAGGGGCTACTGAGGGAGTCCTGGATTAGGGGGTGTTCGGGTAGCCGGACTATACCTTCAGCCGGACTCCAGGACTATGAAGATACAAGATTGAAGACTTCGTCCCGTGTCCGGATGGGACTTTCCTTGGCGTGGAAGGCAAGCTTGGCGATGCGGATATTCAAGATCTCCTATCATTGTAACCGACTCTATGTAACCCTAACCCTATCCGGTGTCTATATAAACCGGAGGGTTGTAGTTCGTAGGCAATCAACTCCATATACAACAATCATACCGTAGGCTAGCTTCTAGGGTTTAGCCTCCTTGATCTCGTGGTAGATCTACTCTTTTACTACCCATATCATCAATATTAATCAAGCAGGACGTAGGGTTTTACCTCCATCAAGAGGGCCCGAACCTGGGTAAAACATCGCGTTCCCTGCCTCCTGTTACCATCCGTCCTAGATGCACAGTTCGGGACCCACTACCCGAGATCCGCCGGTTTTGACACCGACAGCTTCCATCGATGAAGAGCACCGCACTATTATGAGCGTGGTGGTCCAGAAGGTTCAGTCCGCCAAGAGCGGACTGACTGAAGCCTGTGCCAGCCTTCTAACAGGCTTTGAGGTAAGTTTTTGAAATATAGGAAAAATATTATTGCATAGACAGTAGCCCCTGATGCTCTATTCGGTGTTGAAAAAGAAAAGCCGAACAGAGGATCAAACAATATCGCAGGAGTCTAATATAAGTATGTCTATATGCGTATGCAGGCTTTGTTGTTGGCCTCTGCCCCACTGATTGCGGAGGTCGCAGCACTGAAGGAGGACCTTAAAGGGTCCAAGGACGAGATTGGCCTTGCCAAGAGGCAGCTCGAGGAGAACAAAGGTAAGTAGTACCTAGTCCATAGATATGTATAAAAAGAATGTGATTGCAAAATGACAGGATCATCGTAAATGTGCCAGGGGCCACGACCGAGGTGGCGGCCCTGAAGCAAGCGCTATCCGAGGCTGAAAACAAAGCGGCCACGGAACGCACCGAGCGGGAAAGGCATGAGGCTCGGGTGGGCGATGTGCAACAAGAGCTCCACGCTCTCGTGACGAAGCACGAGGCGTTGGAGCTTGACTTGAAGACGCGAGAGTCCGAGCTTGCCGCGGCCCTCGAGAGCGCAAGGAGTGCCAAGGCTGAAGCCCAAAAGGCCCTCCAGGAGATTGATGCGATGAAGAAGATAGTGGCGGGTAAGGCATTCTATATGCAAAGCAAGCATGTGAAAGTGAATTACTTGTTACTTACCCGAATCCGGAGCTCTCCAGGAGCATTCGCAGATTTTCCCCGCAGCGTGTCGGATGCCGCAAGTTTTACCAGGCCGAGGAGGGAAGCTCAACGAAGAAGCTATTCTGGTCTCAGTATACTTGTTCCGAACACCCGATGCCTCTGAGCGACCAGCTAAGGCAACTGGTCGACCTGCACAAGGCGACCGAACAGGCCATGAAGGGCTTTATAATCCGGATGTGGCCTGGCGATGCCCTTCCCAACAGCTACTTCGGCCTGGTGAGGCGGCTTGTGGATGCCTGCCCATGGCTTGAAGTCATCAAGCGGTCCGTCTACATCGAAGGTGCACGCCGGGCTTTCGCCCGTGTGAAGGTGCAATGGGCCAAGATGGACGCCGTGAAGCTGGTGAAGGAAGGGTCGCCGCAGGGCAAGGAGCATCGCCACCCCGAGATGTACTATGAGGGTGTCCTGAAGGGCGCTTGTCTCGTAGCGGACGAGTGTACAAAAGATATAATATTCGAGTAAACTCGCTCATGCAATCCTGTATTTATGAAAACTTGTTCATATGTGCTATGCAATGCTTGTTTGAATTTAAAATATTACCTTCTGTTCGGCTGTTTATCAAATCTGAGAGATGGCTAGTCGTCGGCTTCTGCCCCCACGCCACGAGTGCTGGGGTGTTCGGGATAAACCTGAGCACTCTTGTTCCCATTGTTGGGTCCTTCGAGGGAGGTGCTCAGCACAACGAACAAGGCAATCGGACTATAATGCGTTATCACTCTCACTTAGCCATAGAATTCTATAATTTTAAATTTCGGCGAAGCCCCTAGTATTCGGAAGGCCGAATTCGGGGCGCGATACACGCCTTAAGCCGGACAGGGCCGACTCCTCGCTCTAAGCGGCATAAGTCTTTAGGGACTCGAAAACCTCTCGAACAGCGACCAGTCTCTCACCTTATCATGACAGTCAGTTTTAGCTTTCTCTACTGAGGTGCTTAGCCCAGCAGAACCGGGGCACAATCGCAGTAGTTCTCCTAGTGCTACCTTAGCCGATATAGCGGAACGTAAGGTACCAAAACATGGGAGCCGGGCAAACCCAACTATTGACCCAAGACATGATTCGGAGCTGATGCATATAATGCTATAAGTTTAGGGTGCCACACTATCGAAAGTGTTTGGACTTCTCACGCCGTATTATGGGGTATGCTTAAGCCCCTAGCGTATTGGCCGTACCAGAGTGTGCGGGTGCTGGATGTCATGAATGAACATATATATATAAAAGAAGAATGCAATAATAGTCTTAATGCTATGCATTTTTATTCAAAAAGGGTGCGTTAAAGCAGAATGATACAAGTAGTGCGATAAGCAGAAAGTAGGACTGTTTGACATGTCCCTTCCAAGGGCAAGCTGAGGAATAGTATTAAAACAAATATTTCACTCGTTATCGTAATCCACCTGGGAGTTCCGTGGTGTGACGTAGCCTTGTGCCTGCTTGGATGCTGCATCATGTGTTCGGCAATCACGCTGCCGGATAGGGTTTCCAGAGATTGAAGTCCTGAAAGAGAAAAATAACAAAGCGGGAAGCCCCTAATGTGGTTTAAGCCGCGACTTGGAGCGTCCCGCCGTCGTGCCCCCCTCCCCGTCTGTGCCCATGGTATTTTTAATGCGTAATTATGTACGTGTGGCGCGGATTTCGCTGTTTGGCTGGGACCGGGGTGGGGGCCGCATTGCTATGCGAGCTCGGAACGTGCCAGGAAGTCCTGTTGCCAATTACTCCTGGCGCGCTTGAAGGTGTCCGGGTCCTTAGTCGCCGAACTAGTGGATTGCCTTAAGAGGCTGCTTTGTGCTTCTGCTGCGAGGGCCGCAGTGTGCTTCTCCGTGTGGAGAGAGCGCTCTATGTTTCCATTGACTGTGATGACCCCCCGAGGTCCTGGCATCTTGATCTTGAGATATGCGTAATGCAGTACCGCATTGAATCTTGCAAATGCGGTTCACCCGAGCAGTGCATGGTAGCCACTGCGGAACAGGACTATGTCGAAGATTAACTCTTCGCTTCGGAAGTTATCCAGAGATCCGAAGACCACTTCTAGTGTGACTGAGCCTGTGCAATGGGCCTCTACACCTGGTATGACGCCTTTAAAGGTCGTTTTAGTGGGTTTGATCCTTGAGGGGTCTATACCCATTTTGCGCGCTATGTCCTGATAAAGCAGATTCAGGCTGCTGCCGCCGTCCATTAGGACTCGAGTGAGGTGAAATCCGTCAATGATTGGGTCTAGGACCAGTGTGGCAAATCCGCCATGATAGATGCTAGTGGGGTGGTCCCTGCGATCGAAGGTGATCGAACAGGAGGACCATGGGTTGAACTTGGGGGCGACTGGCTCCAACGCATATACGTCCCTGAGCGCACGCTTCCGCTCCCTCTTGGGGATGTGGGTTGCGTATATCATGTTCACCGTCCGCACTTGTGGGGGGAACCTCTTCTGTCCTCCGGTGTTCGGCTACCGGGGCTCCTCCTCGTCATTGCTATGTGAACCCTTATCTTTGTTTTCGGCATTTAACTTGCCGGCCTGCTTGAACACCCAATAGTCCCTGTTGGTGTGGTTGGCTGGCTTGTTGGGGCTGTCGTGTATTTGACACGAGCAATCGAGTATACGGTCCAAACTGGACGGGCCCGGAGTGCTTCTTTTGAATGGCTTTTTCCGCTGACCGGGTTTAGAGCCTTTGAATCCGGCATTGACTGCCGTATCCTCGGTATTGTCACTGTTACTGCGGCGCCTATGTTTGTTGCGACGTGACCTACCATTGCCGTCCCTGGTATCCGGAGTACCATGGTTCTTTGATATGTTATTGCTGCGAGCCAGCCAGCTGTCTTCTCCCACACAAAAGCGGGTCATGAGTGTCCTGAGGGCTGCCATAGATTTCAGCTTTTCCTGACCAAGGTGCCGGGCTAGCCACTCATCGCGTATGTTGTGCTTGAAAGCTGCTAGGGCCTCTGCATCCGGACAGTTGATGATTTGATTTTTCTTTGTTAGGAACCGTGTCCAGAATTGCCTGGCCGATTTCTCTGACTGCTGAATTGTGTGGCTCAAGTCATCGGCATCTGGTGGTCGCACATAAGTGCCCTGAAAGTTGTCGAGGAATGCGGCTTCCAGATCTTCCCAACAGCCAATGGACTCCGCTGGCAAGCTGTTGAGCCAATGCCGAGCTGGTCCTTTGAGTTTGAGTGGGAGGTATTTGATGGCGTGTAGGTCATCACCACGGGCCATGTGGATGTGCAGGAGGAAATCCTCGATCCATACCGCAGGATCTGTTGTGTCGTCGTATGATTCTATATTTACGGGTTTGAAACCCTCTAGGATTTGATTATCCATCACTTCGTCTGTGAAGCATAAGGGGTGTGCGGCGCCTCTGTACTGGGCTATATCGCGATGCAGCTCGAATGAGTCTTGCCTGCTGTGTTCGGCCCGGCCGGACTTACTTTTACTGTATCCGGTGTGACGATTATCGTCTCGCGTAGTGGCGCACCCTCGTGATCCGTAGATCGATCTTGCATGTTTTGCTTTGTCCTCCAATACGTCTCGCAGGTCTGGCGTACTTCCCCTGCCTTTTTATTGGAATGACGTCGGGGTGCGGGCTGAGCTTTTGGCTGGAATGTCTCTCTGTCGCGCCACGAGGTGGCCGATCAGCCGTGTCATACGCCGGGGATGTAGGTTTTGGTGCTTCCTCCTCCAGTCGGGGTAGCAACCTGCATTTTGGGTAACTCTTGGAGGGGCATTCGAGTTTATACTCTTCGGCCGCCAGGACTTCAGTCCATCTGTCAGCTAGCAAATCCTGATCAGCTTGAAGCTGCTGCTGCTTTTTCTTAAGGCTATTTGCCATGGCTATAAGCATGCGCTTGAAGCGCTCTTGTTCGACGGGATCCTCTGGCACGACGAATTCGTCATTGTCGAGGCTTGCCTCGTCTTCGGAGGGGGGCATGTAATTATCATCCTCCGCCTCTCCATCTGCAGCTCTCTTAGGAGAACTGGCTCCTCCATCCTCCTGCTCTAAATCTTGCTGGAGGGGATTGTTGTTCTCTTCGGCGCTGTCCGGAGTGCTATTATCTCCGGTGCCGGTATCACCACTTTTGCCTTGGCGGGACTTAGAGCGGCGCCGCTGACGCCGGCGCTTGGGTTGCTTCTTGGAGGGGTCATCCTCCGTTGTCTCGTCGCCATTGCCTTCTTTGGGTGTGTCCACCATGTATATATCGTATGATGAGGTGGCTATCCAGTGCCCTCTGGGCAGTGATTCCTCTTCGACTCCCGCATCGTCGTCCATACTATCGATGTCTTCGGAGTCGAAGTCGAGCATGTCGGTTAAGTCATCGATAGTTCGGCTAAGTGGGTGGTGGGTGGGTGGCGAAAATCTTCGTCATCCGCATCCCAATCCTGCCGGACGTAGTTCGGCCAGGATCCTCCTGACAAGGTGAGAGACCTTAATGAGCTCAGTATGTCGCCGAAGGGCGAGTGCTGAAAAATATCCGCGGTGGTAAACTCCATGATCGGCGCCCAATCGGATTCGATAGGAACGGGCGCAAGCGGTTCGGAGTCCGTGGCCAGAGAGGGATCCGGCAGTTTGGCAACACGACTCTCGTGAAGGGTAAGGTCGATATTCGGCTCGATCACCGCTGAGGGTACGGCCTCCATGATGGGGTCCATCCACCCGTCCATAGATGGCGAAATTGGCTCCGAATTGAGGGTCGGGGCGGGTGCCGGTGCGATCTCCTAAATATGGTCCGATGATAGAGCTAAATCGTACTCATCGTGACCGCGTGGCGCACAAGGCAGGGGCTCGAATCCGTCGAAGATCAAGTCTCCGCGGATGTCGGCCATGTAGTTTAAGCTTCCAAACCTGACCTGGTGGCCAGGGGCGTAACTTTCGATCTGCTCCAGATGGCCAAGCAAGTTGGCCTGGAGTGCGAAGTTGCCGAACACAAAGATCTGTCCGGGGAGAAAAGTCTCGCCCTGGACTGCATCACTATCGATGATCGTAGGAGCCATCAAGCCTGACGGCGACGACACAAAGGAACTCTCAATGAAAGCACCAATGTCGGTGTCAAAACCGGTGGATCTCGGGTAGGGGGTCCCGAACTGTGCGTCTAAGGCGGATGGTAACAGGAGGCAGAGAACATGATGTTTTACCCAGGTTCGGGCCCTCTTGATGGAGGTAAAACCCTACGTCCTGCTTGATTTATTCTTGATGATATGAGTATTACAAGAGTTGATCTACCACGAGATCGGAGAGGCTAAACCCTAGAAGCTAGCCTATGGTATGATTGTATGTTGTCCTACGGACTAAAACCCTCCGGTTTATATAGACACCGGAGAGGGCCAGGGTTACACTAGGTCGGTTACAAAGGAGGAGATATACATATCTGTATTGCCTAGCTTGCCTTCCACGCCAAGTAGAGTCCCATCCGGACACGAGACGGGGTCTTCAATCTTGTATCTTCATAGTCCAATAGTCCGGCCAAAGGATATAGTCCGGCTGTCCGGAGACCCCCTAATCCAGGACTCCCTCAGTGATCCAAGATCACATTGAGTCCATAGGAAAGCCAATACTATTAAAAGGGGATGAGTTGTTGCTTAATGACTTGCTTGTTCAAAATGCTTAGTGATATGCTCCAAAAGTCCTCAACCACTTTCTCATTTCCACATATGTCCTAAACCTAAAGTCAAACTCGGCCCACCGATTTGATCTGTCTGGCGCCACCAAGTTCATTTGACATAGCCACTGCCAGAAACACTAATCGGTTCGGTCTCACTGGTGGGATCTTGGTCTCACCGAGATGGGCTTGCAAACTCTCTATTGCCTGCTGCAATTATTTCGGTCTTACCAAGATATGCAACCGGTCCCACCGAGTTTGCTTGACCAACTCTCTGTTTGCTTATTACTGAAATCGGTCTCACTGAGTTGAAGTAATTGGTCAAACCGAGATCAAGTTATGCCCTAACCCTAATGCAATTGGTCCCACCGAGTTGATCATGTTGATCCCACCGAAAACTCCAACGTTCACATTTTGAACCATATCGGTCTGACCAAGTTTCACCATTTTGTCCCACCGAGTTTGGTAAATTGTGTGTAATGGTTTGATTTTGTGTGGAGACTATATATAGCCCTCCACCCTCCTCTCCATTTAAGAGAGAGCCATCAGAACGTTCCTACACTTCCACTACTCATTTTTTGAGAGAGAACCACCTAGTCATGTGTTGATACCAAGACATTCCAATCCAACCACAAGAATATTGATCTCTAGCCTTCCCCAAGTTGCTTTCCACCAAATCATCTTTCCACCATATCCAAATCTGTGAGAGAGAGTTGAGTGTTGGGGAAACTATCATTTGAAGCACAAGATAAAGGAGTTCATCATCGACACACCATCTATTACCTTTTGGAGAGTGGTGTCTCCTAGATTGATTAGGTGTCACTTGGGAGCCTCCGTCAAGATTGTGGAGTTGAACCAAGGAGTTTGTAAGGGCAAGGAGATTGCCTATTTCGTGAAGATCTACCCAAGTGAGGCAAGTCCTTCGTGGGCGATGGCCATGATGGGATAGACAAGGTTGCTTCTTCATGGACCCTTCATGGGTGGAGCCCTCCGTGGACTCACGCAACCGTTACCCTTTGTGGTTTGAAGTCTCCATCAAGGTGGATGTATGATAGCACCACCTATCGTAACCACGCCAAAAATCTCCGTGTCTCCAATTGCGTTTGCACACTCCAATCCCATCCCTTTACTTTCTTGCATCTTGCATGGTTTACTTTCCGCTGCTCATATACTCTTGCCATGCTTGCTTGAAATGTATTGTAAATGTTTAAACTTGTGCTAAAACTCCACCTCAACTTAAAGAACTTAAAAACTGCTACTTTTCTGTGTTGAGGATCTAATCGCCCCCCCCCCCCCGTAGACACCTCTTCTCTATCATTTCAATTGGTATCAGAGCATTGGTCCCCATTGCTTTGGTTTAATCGCCATTGGAGGAAGATGGATGAGTTTATGATGGGGAGTTTTAGATGTAGAGTGCCTATACTTGATGGGGAGTTCTTTAAAGCTTGGAAAAATGAGATGCTTGAGATTTTCACTAAATATCATCTGAACAAGTACATTACTAATCCGTGTGCACCCCTTGTTGACCCCTTGCATCCTACCCCTGATGAGTCTCTTGGCATGATTCGCAACCTTAGGACTATCAATCTTATCACTAGAGGTTTGCCTAGAAATTTGATTGTTTGCTTGCCTACTCTTGATTGTGCTTACACCATATGGATATTTCTTGAGGAACAATTCCCAAACTATTCCTTGCAAAATCTAGATGTGATTCTTCAAAAGTCAATTGCTTTAAGTAAGATGAATCCTAGAGATCCTAAGTTTGGTGATTGTTTACTTGAGCTTCGTGACCTTATGCGTGCCAAAGGAGATGTTGGTATCATTAGTAATATCATCTCGGAAGTCAATAGAATTCATAAAGATGAACATTGCCATGATCACATATCTAATGAATCACTCTCTCTAGGTGATGGTCAATCACAAGACGATGTTGAACATGGATACTATGATGAGGATGATGATATTGACTTTGATCTTGATGATTCTGTGAGACACTTTGGTCTTATGGCTAACCTTCGTGGATACATGGCTGGAGGAAAGGAATGGGTTCTTGATAGTGGATGTACCGATCACATCCCCGAAGACAAGGATATGTTTCGTGAGCTTACTGAAAACGATGGCCCTCGAAAGTATGTCACTTTTGGTGATAACTCAAAGGGTAAGGTTGTTGGACTTGGTAAGGTGGCCATCTCACATGATAGCTCCATCCAAAATGTTATGCCCGTTGAATCTCTTGGCTATAATCTACTTTCTGTATCTAGACTAGCTGACTTTGGTTTCAATGTCCTATTTACCGAAGTAGATTGCCAAGTGTTTCAAAGAGATAATCATAAAATGGTCTTTAACAATATACATAGAGGTGATCTACACATTGTTGATTTCACTAAAAAGGCTCAACCTAGAACTTGCTTAATTGCTAAACCTTCTAAAGGTTGGTTGTGGCATAGAAGGTGAGGTCATGTGGGCATGCGAAATCTTGATAAGCTTATTAAAGGTGATCATATCCTTGGAGTGAAAGATGTATATTTGACAAGGATAGATTGTGCAGTGCTTTTCAAGCAGGAAAACAGGTTGGAGGAAGCCACGCCGTGAAGAACATTGATAAACCACAAGTATAGGGGATCACAACAATTTTCGAGGGTAGAGTATTCAACCCAAATTTATAGATTCGACACAAGGGGAGTCAAAGAATATTTGAAGGTATTAGCAGCTAAGTTGTCAATTCAACCACACCTGGAGATTAATTATCTGCAGCAAAGTGATCAGTACCACAGTAATATGATAGTTTTGATAGTAGTAGCATTAGCAATGGTAACAGTAACAGTGATAGCAGTAATTTTGTAGCAAGTGTAACAGTGATGATAGCAGTAGTAACTTAGCAAGAACAATATAGGATAAGAGAAAGGAGTTCATCATCAACACAACATCTATTACCCCACCGATTTGATCTATCCGACGCCACTGAGTTCACTTGACATAGCCACCGAGTTCAGTCTCATTGATGGGATCTCGATCTCACCGAGATGGGCTTGCAAACTCTCTGTTGCCTGTTGCAATTATTTCGGTCTTACCGAGATATGCAGCCACTCCCACCGAGTTTGCTTGACCAACTCTCTGTTTGCTTATTACTGAAATCGGTCTCACTGAGTTGAAGTAATTGGTCAAACCGATATCAAGTTATGCCCTAACCCTAAAGCAATCGGTCCCACCGAGTTGATCATGTCGGTCCCACCAAAAACTCTAACATTGACATTTTGAACCATATCGGTCTGACCGAGTTTCACTATTTGGTCCCACCGAGTTTGGTAAATTGTGTGTAACAGTTAGAATTTGTGTGGAGGCTATATATACCCCTCCACCCTCCTCTCCATTGAAGAGGGAGCCATCAAAACGTGCCTACAGTTCCACTACTCATTTTTTAAGAGAGAACCACCTAGTCATGTGTTGAGACCAAGACATTCCAATCCAACCACAAGAATCTTGATCTCTAGCCTTCCCCAAGTTGCTTTCTACTCAAATCATCTTTCCACCATATCCAAATCTGTGAGAGAGTGTTGAGTGTTCAGGAGACTATCATTTGAAGCACATGAGCAAGGAGTTCATCATCAACACACCATCTATTACCTTTTGGAGAGTGGTGTCTCCTAGATTGGTTAGGTGTCACTTGGGAGCCTCCGTCAAGATTGTGGAGTTGAACCAAGGAGTTTGTAAGGGCAAGGAGATCGCCTACTTCGTGAAGATCTACCCAAGTGAGGCAAGTCCTTCGTGGGCGATGGCCATGGTGGGATAGAAAAGGTTGCTTCTTCGTGGACCCTTCGTGGGTGGATTCCTCCGTGGACTCGCGCAACCGTTACCCTTCATGGGTTGAAGTCTCCATCAACGTGGATGTACAATAGCACCACCTATCGGAACCACGCCAAAAATCTCCATGTCTCCAATTGCGTTTGCACACTCCAATCCCATCCCTTTACTTTCTTTCAACTTGCATGGTTTACTTTCCGCTGCTCATATACTGTTGCCATGATTTCTTAAAATGTATTGTGAATGTTTAAACTTGTGCTAACACTCCATGTCGGTGTCAAAACCGGCGGATCTCGGGTAGGGGGTCCCGAACTGTGCGTCTAGGCCGGATGGTAACAGGAGGCAAGGGACACGAAGTTTTACCCAGGTTCGGGCCCTCTCGATGGAGGTAAAACCCTACATCCTGCTTGATTAATATTGATGATATGGGTAGTACAAGAGTAGATCTACCACGAGATCAGAGAGGCTAAACCCTAGAAGCTAGCCTATGGTATGATTGTTGATGTGTATGTTGTCCTATGGACTAAATCCCTCCGGTTTATATAGACACCAGAGAGGGTTAGGGTTACATAGAGTCAGTTACAATGGTAGGAGATCTGAACATCCGTATCGCCAAGCTTGCCTTCCACGCCAAGGAAAGTCCCTTCCGGACACGGGACGGAGTCTTCAATCTTGTATCTTCATAGTCCAGGAGTCCGGCTGAAGGTATAGTTTGGCTATCTGAACACCCCCTAATCCAAGACTCCCTCAGTAGCCCCTGAACCAGGCTTCAATGACGACGAGTCTGGCGCGCAGATTGTCTTTGGCATTGGAAGGCGGGTTCCTCCTCCAAGTACTTCATAGAAGATTTTGAACAAAGATAGTGTCCGGCTCTGCAAAATAAGTTTCCACATATTGCCATAGAGAGAATAATATTTACACAAATCTAATCTGCTGACGTACTCCGTAGTGTGACATCACACCACGGCCAAGCTTTTATTCGAACCGTTTTACTGTCCCATCTTAGCACGTTATGCGAGGCGGTTTCCTTGGCACGTCTTGTTAAAGCAGAGATCATGTCCCCTTATTCCGGGATTCTCATCAATACGGGCGTGGGTAACCCAACCGCTTCTAGGACTCCTAGATCATAGGCAAGTCCAAACGGACACGGGGAGGATGCTCGATATCCATCCTCTTTATAAAGGGACGAGGCATTTTATTTTTCCCTCCCGTGCTCAATCGAATCCTTCCCTCACCTCAAGCTCAAATGCCCAAGGTTCAGGTCAGGTGCTCCGAACCTTCAGTCATGTCCGGATCTAGCATTCAAGACCGATGGGTGCCTTTTTCCGTCACGGAAGAAGATGTCAAAAAGTTGAGGGAGGCCATATATCTGACCGCCGAGATTCTGCATCGGCTGCCTCCCCGGGGGCAGGTCGTCCCCTCCCCCGAACCCAACGAGAGCGTCGTGTCTGTCTCCCACTTCCTCCGAGGTCTAGGCCTTGCATTGGATCCTTTTGTCAGGGGCTTCATGTTTAACTACGGGCTAGATTTCCATGATCTAGCTCCGGACTCCTTTCTTCATATCACGACATTTATTGTTGTGTGTGAGGCCTTCCTCCGGGTTACCCCTCACTTTGGCCTATGGCTCAAGACCTTTGAAGTAAAACCGAAGATGATCGAGGGGCAACATGCAGAGTGTGGAGGTGCTGCAATACGCAAGATGACGGGAGCTGCATGGCCCAAAGGTTCCATTCCAGAGGTGTCTGAATTGTGGCAACAGGAGTGGTTCTACATCACGGCTCCTAGAAGTGCCAAGTGGGCGGCCGACCCTGTCTTCCGCCCGGGCCCTCCACCACTACTGATGTCATGGATTAGCAGAGGATTGAGCTGGGGTCCGGCCAAGGACGTGCCTATACTGCAAAGCCGCATTCAAGATCTCTTTAATGGAGATTTTAGTTTGGTTGCGGTAGCACAAGTTATGCTGGTTCGCCAAGTCCAGCCTTGCAAACGTCAGCCTCTTCGCTTGTGGGAGTTTAATCCCGAGGGACCGCGCGCCATTCAAAATTTCCTTGGCCTGACGCAGGAGGAGATGTACAAGTCGTTCTTCGGACCTCAAGTGGAGTGTCCGGAAATCACCGAGGACGCGGGCCTGAGTAGCAACCGCGCCGCCGAACAGGTAAGGCATCTTCCGACCGAGCGTACTACCTCTCCTTTGATGCGAAGTTATTTCTGAGAGTCCGCTTTTTGACCAGGACTGGCTAATGAAGGAGAAGTTGATTCGGTGCTCGGCCCCCCTCCCTGAGGGTTTGGAAAATCCTATATTGGAAAAGATGCTCCAGGCCGCACCTTACCCGGAGCCCTTGAAGGAAAATGCGGGCGGTCGCGGGCCCCAAACGCTGGCCGCTCTAGCCGAAGGAGCGAGCGTCTCCATGAAGGAAGTCAACCAGAAGAGGAAAAGGATTGCATCCGGGGATTCGGAAGCCGAAGCTTCCAAACGGGAGAAGAAGTCTCCCATAGAGGGTCCTACCCCAGGGGGTGCGGTTGCCGCACAAAGTCCGCGGGGGGATCAATTCTCCCATGAGTCGTAAGTGACCCAAAAATACTTTAATAGTACAGATATGTCGTCTTTTCTTCTGAGAAGATAACCACTGCATGTATCTTTGCAGTTCGGGCCTTAGCCCCTCTCAAATGAGCTCGTCTTCGGGGGATCTTCTTCCAGAGATGATGGAGAGTGAAATGCCTCCTCCGGACTCCTCCGCTCCGGAAGCGGGCGACCCTGAAGTGTCATCGCGGAGGGCCTCTCCAATTCCGGCGAGGCCAGAAGATAATCCCGTCGACTCCCGAAGTTCCCAGTGTCCGGCTCCCGAAGAGAGCAGACAAACGAGTCCGGCACCGTCTAGTGTGCGGTCGGATGTTCTGAGGGAGTTGGTGGGGCGAGCGGCCATCTCAGATGAACACCGTGTGCTGATGAATACGGTGATGGAGAGAATCTCGTCCGCCGAAAGCGGATTGCATAAAGCTTTTATGAGTCTACTGAAAGGCTTTGAGGTACGTAAAATAATGTATGATAGTCCTGCACATACTAGGTGTGCCCTGTGTATATAGTAGCCCCTGAGACTCTGGTCGTCGTCGGAAACGACGACGAACGGAGGATCATATTCCCAGGTAATAACCATACTGCCTTTATGTGCAGGTGATGGAAGCTCCGGTGGCTAGCCGGGCTCGCGAGTTTGCCCATTTAGAACGGCAGTTGCATGCGGCAGACGCCGACATCGAGCTTGTTAACAAAAGGCTTGACGAGGCGCAGGGTAGGTGTTATTATCTGGTAAACGCCGCATAGTAAGAGCAGCATGAAGCCAGTATATTTAACATGTTATTACTGCAGATGGAGCTACCACTGTTGAAGCCTTGCGGGCGGAACTTGCCCGAGCCAAGGAACAAGCGAGATTGGGTAATGTGGCTGCTTTGAAGGCGGCCGAAGAGTTGCGAGCCGAGAAGGCCGCGCATGGCGAGAGCCGGGATAAGATGGCTAATATGGCCGTAGAATTAAAAGCCGCCGTCGATCGTTGCCGGGCTCTTGAAAAGGAAAATCAGGCGAAGGCATCGGACCTTGAGAAGGCTGCTGCAACGGGAAAAGACCTCCGTTCTGCTATGAGGGCAAAGAAGGAGGAGCTGCGGGAAGCCGGGGATATTGTGGCCAAGAAATCCTTTATGCTGCAGAGGAAGTTCGGAGATCCACGGTATGCCCCTCTGTATCGGCTGTGGAGTTCGGAGGATGTGTATATGGATTTGGCGGCGAGCGCTGCCGATGCGGCCAAATACATCCAGAGTCAGACGGATCGTGAAGTAGACCAGCTATTTTGGAAACAGTTCCTTTCTCCCGAGCGTCCGCTTTCATTGATGGGCCAATTAGCCGAATGGGCTGAACTAAATAGGTTTTCCGGACTCTCCATGAGGTCTGTTGTGGATCAGCTATGGCCGGGAAGGTCGAAACCGAGCAGCTATTTCAGCTTGGTGCAGCAGTTCCTTGACGTGGTGCCGCGCATAAATGCGATGAAGAGGTCGGCGTGCATAGAAGGCGCACGAATGGCCTTTGCCCGTGCTAAAGCATACTGGGCAGAGATGGATGCTACCACTATTGCAGCGCAGGATTCGGCCATAGGTCGAAGGGCTGCTGAGCACTACTTTGAGGAAGTTCTTGAGGGTGCTCGTTTGATAGAGACCCAGTGCTCAAAAAATATTATGTTTGAGTGACATGTAATCTCATTGTAAGCGAAATGCTTTTATAAATTTTCATAAGGCTACTTTTAAACTTTTGCCTGAAAGTAATGTGATGCCTCCTGGGTGGCCGTTTATGTCTACATGTGTATAACCTAAAAGATTCCAGTCGTCGGCTTCAACCCCCACGCATATAATGTGGAGGTGTTCACAGAAACACGCGTTCACACTTAACCCAATGTCTTGGTCCTATTAAGGAGGTGATAGCGGAGCGAGCGAGGCAACCGGACTATAATGCTTTAACACTTTCACTTAGCCATAGGAGTTTGACAGTGGGGCTACTAGATAGCCCTGGTGGCTCCGCACTCTCCTGATCCCGGGGTGCGTATATGCCTGGCCGGAAAGTGGCCCTTCGTTAAGGCGGAGGAATTCTAACATTCCCATGGGTCATCGAGTGGTTGACCAGTCTCGTGCTAGATCATGACAGTCAGTTTTCGGCTTTCTCTACTGAGGTGCTCGTCCGGATGAACCGGGGCACAATCGCAGTAGTTCTCCTGGTGCTACCTTAGCCGGTAAAGCGGAACGTAAGGCACCAAAACACAGGAGCTGGGCAAACCCAACATTTGACCAAATACAATGATTCGGAGCTGATGCATATAGGGCCAAACTCGCGACGCCGAACACTCCCTAAGGTATTCGGTCTTTGTGGTATAAACCGGGCCTAAATAATGGCCTTCGTAAGAAGCCCCTTATGTCCAGGTACGTGCATTGGTCTGGCGTGGCCACATGCCAAGATGTCAGCATCCTTCTCAACGGTGGATATGTATCAACAAGAGACAGTAAAAAAGGTTTACGCAGGGTCTTAATCTAAAAAGAATCCTTGGAGCGGGTCCCTGCTGCACGTCTGCGCCTGTGTCTCCGTTGTGCCGTATCCTGGACGGGTGTGGCACGATGATCGTCTGTAAAAGAGAGGAATTTAGGTGAAAAAGGTTGTCGTGCAAAAAGATAATTGAAGAAACTATGCATAATTCAAGATGAGGAGGAATGGCCACATGTCTGCGCGCGTTGAGCCCCTTGTAAATAGGGGTGTGACCATTTATTCGGTATAAGTAGCAGCGCCGGACTCGATTAGTTGTGTCTGAGGTCTTGACAACCTATGGGGCGCTTTGGCTTGTCTAGGCGCCTTTAGTGTGTGGCTGCCAAGGCAGCCTCACCCTATTCGGCACGCAGAGATCGCTTGATATTTCCGTGCACTGAAATGATGCCGCGTGGACCGGGCATCTTGAGTGTGAGGGAGGCGTAGTGTGGTATTGCATTAAAGCGAGCGAAAGCTTCGCGCCCGAGCAGTGCTTGATAGCCACTTTGAAACGGAGCGATGTGGAAGGTTAAATGCTCACTACGGAAGTTATCGGGGGAGCCGAATATAACTTGTAGTAGGAGGGAGCCCGTACAATGAGCCCCTGGGCCTGGCGTTACTCCTTTAAAGGTAGTATTGCTATGGCGAATTTGTGTTGGGTCTAACCCCATCCCGCGGATTGTATCCTGGTATATTAGGTTTAGGTTGCTGCCGCCGTCCATCAAGACTCGTGTGAAGTGATATCCGCCAATTACTGGGTATAATACCAAGGCAGCCCATCCTGTGTGTCGGATACTTGCTGAGTAATCACGATGGTCGAAAGTGATCGGTTGAGACGACCATTGGCAGGACTTCGAGGTGACAGGCACTTGGCTATATTTTCCTGGGGGTGCCGCATTGTTTTTTCCCTTGATCATGTGTAGTACGTTTACTGTTTTGACTTCTGGTGGGAATTTCTTTTGTTCCCCCGTGTCTTGCTTGGGGGGCTCGTCCTCGTCTTCACTTGGTGTGTCTTCCCCCTTGTGTACATCGTATGACGAGGTGGCATTCCAGGGCTCAATAGGCGCTGGTTCTTCATAGGCGTCCATACCGTCAATGTCGTTGGAGTCGAAGTCGAGCATGTCGGTTAAGTCGTCGAAAGTGGCTACGAAGTGGGTGGTGGGTGGGTTTTGAATTTCTTCATCGTCCGTACCCCAACCTTGCTGACCGTAGTCCAGCTAGGGCTCTCCTGATAAAGAGAGAGACTTCAGTGACTTCAGGATATCGCCGAAAGGCGAGTGCTGAAAGACGTCCGCGGCTGTGAACTCCACGATCGGCGCCCAATCGGATTCGATTGGCAGGGGCGCGGAGAGTTCGGAGTCCGGAGAAGAATCCGGCTCCATGGAGTCACGAGTCTTGCACAGTACGGGGCTGGTGTTCGGCTCAACCGCCGTTGGGATTACAGCCCCCGAGGTGGCGTCCAACTGCCCATCCTCGATCGGCGCGGTTGGCTCTGAACTAAGGGTCGGAGCCGATGCGGGTGCGGCCTCCAGGGCACTGTTCGGCGGTAGAGCTAGATCGTGCTTGTCGTGACAGTGCGGTGCACTCAGCAGTGGTTCGAATCCGTTGAAGATCAAGTCTCCGCGGATGTCAGCCGTGTAGTTTAAACTTCCGAATCTGACCTGACGGCCAGGGGCGTAGCTTTCGATCTGCTCTAGATGGCCAAGTGAATTGGCCCGCAGTGCGAAGCCGCCAAAGACGAAGATCCGTCCGGTGAGGAAGGTCTCACCCTGGACTGCATCGCCATTGATGATCGTAGGAGCCATCGGGCCTGACGGCAACGGCACAGAGGAACTCTCAATGAAAGCACCAATGTCGGTGTCAAAACTGGCAGATCTCGGGTAGGGGGTCCCAAACTGTGCGTCTAGGCCGGATGGTAACAGGAGGCAAGGGACACGAAGTTTTACCCAGGTTCGGGCCCTCTCGATGGAGGTAAAACCCTACGTCCTGCTTGATTAATATTGATGATATGGATAGTACAAGAGTAGATCTACCACGAGATCAGAGAGGCTAAACCCTAGAAGCTAGCCTATGGTATGATTGTTGATGTGTATGTTGTCCTACGGACTAAAACCCTCCAGTTTATATAGACACCAGAGAGGGTTAGGGTTACATAGAGTCGGTTACAATGGTAGGAGATCTGAACATCCGTATCGCCAAGCTTGCCTTCCACGCTAAGGAAAGTCCCTTCCGGACACGGGATGGAGTCTTCAATCTTGTATCTTCATAGTCCAGGAGTCCGGCTGAAGGTATAGTTCGGCTATCCGAACACCCCCTAATCCAGGACTCCCTCACTCCACCTTAACTTAAAGAACTTAAAAACGGCTACTTTTCTGTGTTGAGGGTCTAATCACCCCCCCCCCTCTAGACACCTCTTCTCGATCCTTTCAAGCTATCAAAATAAATAATGCTGAAGGTACTAACCCGAAGGTTGTTAATGGGCAACGAATAAAACATTATATCTCACGTACGCCCGTTAATGTTGAAAGTAATATTATCCAAACTTTGACACCGGAAGAACACATAAAAGAGTCCTTCCAGAACACTCTAGAATCATGAAAATAAGGAGGTACATGATACGGTAAGTAAACGGACTCCAAAAAATCCACAAAAATATTTTTTGTCAGTTTTGGAATATTTAGAAAATTAGGAAAATAAGAAACTTCTAGGAAGCGTACCTTGGTGGGCATAAGACACCAGGGCGCGCCTGGCTTGCCAGGCATGCCCAAGTGGGTTGTGCCCACCTCGGGTACCTTCCGGACTCTGTTTTTCTTCCATTTGCTTGTCTCCCAAGAAAAAAATTCTTTATATACCCCCCGAACCTATTGACCACCGTATCACGGAGAAATCCTCCATTCTCTTATCTTGTTGTTTTTGGTCAGATCTGTTGAGCCAGGCATCATGTCTTCCTCACCCTCCAACAATGGAGAAGAAGACGTAGGGGTGTTTCAGGAGGATCTAAGGAGAGCGGAAGCTGAAGAAGTTGTTATGGAGGAAGAAGAGGAAAATCCTTTGGGGGTTGACTCTCCGGCTTCCGAGAGAGGCACATTGGCTAGCATCTCCACTCATCCGAATCCCCATCAAGCTATGATACCGTCAAATAATCAAGAGAGCCTCGAAGCGCAAGAAGAAACCCCACCAAGAAGGCCTTTACACAGGTTACACCATAACAATTTTCACAATTTGATTCATAACTATGGGTTCGAGAATACTCCTCGTAGGCACATACCGTCCAATTGGGACATATCTCGCCCGAGAGAAAACAATGCAGGAACAAACCACTGGGGCCCGAAAAATAAGCACATAATGGCTGAAGTGAAGAAAAACATGTTGGGAAACGCAGTAATTTCAAAAAAATCCTACACACACGCAAGATCTATCATGGTGATGCATTGCAACGAGAGGGGAAGATTGTTGTCCATGTAGCCTCGTAGACCGTAAGCGGAAGCGTTATGACAACACGGTTGATGTAGTTGTGTGTCTTCACGATCCGGCCGATCCTAGTACCGAAAGTACGGCACCTCCGTGATCTGCACACGTTCGGCTTGGTGACGTCCCACGAACTCTCGATCCATCTGAGTGTCGAGGGAGAGCTTCGTCAGCACAACGGCGTGATGATGGTGATGATGATGCTACCGTCGTAGGGCTTCGCTTAAGCACTACGATGATATGACCGAGGTGGATTATGGTGGAGGGGGCACTGCACACGGCTAAGGGATCAATGATCAACTTGTGTGTCAATGGGGTGCCCCTGCCCCCGTATATAAAGGAGCAAGGGGGAGGCCCGCCGGCCCTAGAGGTGCGCCAGGAGAGGAGGAGTCCTCCTCCTAGTAGGACTAGGACTCCCCTTTCCTAGTCCTACTAGGAGGAGGAAGGGGGGAAGGAAGGAGATGGAGAAGGAAAGGGGGCACCGCCCCCCTTCCCTAGTCCAATTCAGACTGGAGGGGGAGGGGCACGCGGCCCTGCCTTGGCTGGCCCTCTCTCTCTCCACTAAGGCCCATGTTGCCCATTAGTTCCCCGGGGGGGTTCCGGTAACCCTCTGGCACTCCGGTTTTCTCTGAAATCACCCGGAACACTTCTGGTGTCCGAATATAGCCGCCCAATATATCAATCTTTATGTCTGGACCATTTTGAGACTCCTCGTCATGTCCGTGATCACATCCGGGATTTCGAACTATCATCGGTACATCAAAACACATAAACTCATAATACTGATAGTCACCGAGCGTTAAGCGTGTGGAGCCTATGGGTTCGAGAACTATGTAGACATGACCGAGAAACTTCTCTGGTCAATAACTAATAGCAGAACCTGGATGTTCATATCGGCTCCCACATATTCTACGAAGATCTTTATCAGTCAAATCGCATAATGATATACGTTGTTCCCTTTGTCATCGGTATATTACTTGCCCGAGATTCGATCATCGGTATCTCAATACCTAGTTCAATCTCGTTACCGGCAAGTCTCTTTACTCGTTCCGTAATCCATCATCCCGTAACTAACTCATTAGTCACATTGCTTGCAAGGCTTATAGTGATGTGCATTACTGAGAGGGCCCAGAGATACCTCTCCAACACCCAGAGTGACAAATCCTAATCTTGATCTATGCCAACTCAACATACACCGTCGGAGACACCTGTAGAGCATATTTATAGTCACCCAGTTACGTTGTGACGTTTGATAGCACACTAAGTGTTCCTCCGGTATTCGGGAGTTGCATGATCTCATAGTCATAGGAACATGTATAAGTTATGGAGAAAGCAATAGCAACAAACTAAACAATCATCGTGCTAACCTAACAGATGGATCAAGTCAATCACATCATTCTCTAATGATGTGATCCCGTTAATCAAATGACAACTCATGTCTATGGTTAGGAAACATAACCATCATTGATTCAACGAGCTAGTCAATGTAGAGGCATACTAGTGACACTCTCTTTGTCTACGTATTCACACATGTACTAAGTTTCCGGTTAATACAATTCTAGCATGAATAATAAACATTTATCATGATATAAGGAAATATAAATAACAACTTTATTATTGCCTCTAGGGCATATTTCCTTTAGTCTCCCACTTGCACTAGAGTCAATAATTTAGATTACATTGTAATGATTCTAACACCCATGGAGTCTTGGTGCTGATCATGTTTTGCTCGTGAGAGAGGCTTAGTCAATGGGTCTACAACATTCAGATCCGTACGTATCTTGCAAATCTCTATGTCTCCCTCCTTGACTTGATCGTAGATGGAATTGAAGCATCTCTTGATGTGCTTGGTTCTCTTGTGAAATCTGGATTCCTTTGCCAAGGAAATTGCACCAGTATTGTCACAAAAGATTTTGATTGGACCCGATGCACTAGGTATTACACCGAGATCGGATATGAACTCCTTCATCCAGACTCCTTCATTTGCTGCTTCCGAAGCAGCTATGTACTCCGCTTCACACGTAGATCCTGCCACTGTGCTTTGCTTGGAACTGCACCAACTGACAGCTCCACCATTTAATAAAAACACGTATCCGGTTTGTGACTTGGAGTCATCCGGATCAGTGTCAAAGCTTGCATCGACGTAACCGTTTATGACGAGCTCTTTGTCACCTCCATATACGAGAAAAATATCCTTAGTCCTTTTCAGGTATTTTAGGATGTTCTTGAACGCCGTACAGTGATCCACTACTGGATTACTTCCCTTCTAAACTAATAGCAAGGCACACATCAGGTCTGGTACACAACATTGCATACATGATAGAACCTATGGCTGAAGCATAGGGAATGACTTTCATTTTCTCTCTATCTTCTGTAGTGGACGGGCATTGAGTTTGACTCAACTTCACACCTTGTAACACATGCAAGAACCCTTTCTTTGCCTGATCCATTTTGAACTTCTTCAAAACTTTATCAAGGTATGTGCTTTGTGAAAGTCCAATTAAGCGTCTTGATCTATCTCTATAGATCTTGATGCCCAATATATAAGCAGCTTCACCAAGGTCTTTCATTGAAAAATTCTTATTCAAGTCCTTTTATACTATTCAGAAATTCAGTATCATTTTCGATCAACAATATGTCATCTACATATAATATCAGAAATGCTACGGAGCTCCCACTCACTTTCTTGTAAATACAGGCTTCTCCAAAAGTCTGCATAAAACCATATGCTTTGATCACACTATCAAATCGTATATTCCAATTCCGAGAGGCTTGCACCAGTCCATAAATGCATTGCTGGAGCTTGCACACTTTGTTAGCACCTTTTGGATCGACAAAACCTTCTGGTTGAATCAGATACAACTCTTCTTTAAGATATCCATTAAGGAATGCAGTTTTGACATCCATTTGCGAAATTTCATAATCATAAAATGCGGCAATTGCTAACATGATTCGAACGGATTTAAGCATTGCTACGGGTGAGAAGGTCTCATCGTAGTCAACTCCATGAACTTGTCGAAAACCTTTTGCAACAAGTCGAGCTTTGTAGACAGTAACATTACCATCAGCGTCAGTCTTCTTCTTGAAGATCCATTTATTCTCTATGGCCTGCCGTTCATCGGGCAAGTCAACCAAAGTCCACACTTTGTTCTCATACATGGATCCCATCTCATATTTCATGGCCTCAAGCCATTTTGTGGAATATGGGCTCATCATCGCTTCCTCATAGTTCATAGGTTCATCATGGTCAAGTAACACGACCTCCAGAATAGGATTACCATACCACTCTGGTGCGGATCTTACTCTGGTTGACCTACGAGGTTCGGTAGTAACTTGATCAAAAGTTGCATGATCATCATCATTAGCTTCCTCACTTACTGGTGTAGGAATCACTGGAACTAATTTCAGTGATGAACTACTTTCCAATAAGGGAGCAGGTACAATTACCTCATCAAGTTCTACTTTCCTCCCACTCACTTATTTTGAGAGAAACTCCTTCTCTAGAAAGGATCCATTCTTAGCGACGAATATCTTGCCTTCGGATCTGTGATAGAAGGTGTACCCAACAGTCTCCTTTGGGTATCCAATGAAGACACATTTCTCTGATTTGGGTTCGAGATTATCAGGTTGAAGCTTTTTCACATAAGCATCGCAGCCCCAAACTTTAAGAAACGACAACTTGGGTTTCTTGCCAAACCACAGTTCATAAGGTGTCGTCTCAATGGATTTGGATGGTGCCCTATTTAACGTGAATGCAACCGTCTCTAAAGCATAACCCCAAAATGATAGCGGGAAATCGGTAAGAGACATCATAGATCGCACCATATCTAGTAAAGTACGATTACGACGTTCGGACACACCATTACATTGTGGTGTTCCGGGTGGCGTGAGTTGCGAAACTATTCCGCATTGTTTCAAATGAAGACCAAACTCGTAACTCAAATATTCTCCTCCACGATCGGATCATAGAAACTTTATTTTCTTTTTACGATGATTTTCCACTTCACTCTGAAATTCTTTGAACTTTTCAAATGTTTCAGACTTATGTTTCATTAAGTATATATACCCATATCTGCTCAAATCATCTATGAAGGTGAGAAAATAACGATATCCGCCGTGAGCCTCAATGTTCATTGGACCACATACATCAGTATGTATGATTTCCAATTACTCTGTTGCTCGCTCCATTGTTCCGGAGAATAGAGTTTTAGTCATCTTGCCCATGAGGAATGGTTCGCAAGTACCAAATGATTCATAATCAAGTGATTCCAGAAGTCCATCAGAATGGAGTTTCTTCATGCGCTTTACACCAATATGACCCAACGGCAGTGCCACAAATAAGTTGCACTATCATTATCAACTCTGCATCTTTTAGCTTCAATACTATGAACATGTGTATCATTACTATCAAGATTGAGTAAAAATAGACCACTCATCAAGGGTGCATGACCATATAAATAGAACAACCATTATTCTCTGATTTAAATGAATAACCGTCTCGCATCAAACAAGATCCAAATATAATGTTCATGCTCAACACTGGCACCAAATAACAATTATTTAGGTCTAAAACTAATCCCGAAGGTAAATGTAGAGGTAGCATGCCGACGGCGATCACATCGACTTTGGAACCATTTCCCATGCGCATCGTCACCTCGTCCTTAGCTAATCTTCACTAAATACGTAGCCCCTGTTTCGAGTTGCAAATGTTAGCAACTGAACCAGTATCAAATACCCAGGCACTACTGCGAGCATTAGTAAGGTACACATCAATGACATGTATATCAAATATACCTTTCACTTTGCCATCCTTCTTCTCCGCCAAATACTTGGGGCAGTTCCGCTTCCAGTGACCAGTCCCTTTGCAGTAGAAGCACTCAGTCTCAGGCTTAGGTCTAGACTTGGGTTTCTTCACTTGAGCAGCAACTGGCTTGCTGTTCTTCTTGAAGTTCCCCTTCTTCCCTTTACCCTTTTTCTTGAAACTGGTGGTCTTGTTGACCATTAACACTTGATGCTCCTTCTTGATTTCTACCTCCGCAGCCTTTAGCATTGTGAAGAGCTTAGGAATCATCTTATCCATTCCTTGCATATTATAGTTCATCACGAAGCTCTTATAGCTTCGTGGCAGTGATTGAAGAACTCTGTCAATGACACTATCATCAGGAAGATTAACTCCCAGCTAAGTCAAGTGGTTGTGGTACCCAGACATTCTGAGTATATGTTCACTGACAGAACTATTCTCCTCCATTTTGCAGTTGTAGAACTTATTGGAGACTTCATATCTCTCAATCTGGGCATTTGCTTGAAATATTAACTTCAACTCCTCGAACATCTCATATGCTCCCTGACATTCAAAACATCGTTGAAGTCCTGGTTCTAAGCCGTAAAGCATGGCACACTGAACTATCGAGTAGTCATCAGCTTTGCTCTGCCAGGTGTTCACAACATCTGGCATTGCTCCTGCAGCGGGTTTGTCACCCAGCGGTGCTTCTAGGACGTAATTCTTTTGTGCAGCAATGAGGATAATCCTCAAGTTACGGACCCAGTCCGTGTAGTTGCTACCATCATCTTTCAACTTAGCTTTCTCTAGAAACACATTAAAATTCAACGGAACAACATCACGGGCCATCTATCTACAACAACATAGACATGCAAAATACTATCAGGTACTAAGTTCATGATAAATTAAAGTTCAATTAATCAAATTACCTAAGAACTCCCACTTAGATAGACATCTCTCTAATCATCTAAGTGATCACGTGATCCATATCAACTAAACCATGTCCGATCATCATGTGAGATGGAGTAGTTTTCAATGGTGAACATCACTATGTTGATCATATCTACTATATGATTGACGCTCGACCTTTCGGTCTCAGTGTTCCGAGGCCATATCTGCATATGCTAGGCTCGTCAAGTTTGACCCGAGTATTTTGCGTGTGCAAAACTGGCTTGCACCCATTGTATGTGAACATAGAGCTTATCACACCCGATCATCACATGGTGTCTTGGCACGGCGAACTGTAGCAACGGTGCATACTCAGGGAGAACACTTATACCTTGAAATTTAGTGAGAGATCATCTTATAATGCTACCGCCGAACTAAGAAAAATAAGATGCATAAAGGATAAACATCACATGCAATCAATATAAGTGATATGATATGGCCATCATCATCTTGTGCCTTTGATCTCCATCTCCAAAGTACTGTCATGATCACCATCGTCACTGGCTTGACACCTTGATATCCATCGAAGCATCGTTGCCATCTCGCCAACTATTCCTTCTACGACTATCGCTACCGCTTAGTGATAAAGTAAAGCAATTACATGGCGATTGCATTTCATACAATAAAGCGACAACCATATAGCTCATGCCAGTTGCCGATAACTGTGTTAGAAAACATGATCATCTCATACAATAAAATTTAGCATCACGTCTTGACCATATGCCCTGCAAAAACAAGTTAGACGTCATCTACTTTGTTGTTGCAAGTTTTACGTGGCTGCTATGGGCTGAGCAAGAACCGTTCTTACCTACGCATCAAAAACCACAACGCGGTATAGTGATGCTTTTTGATCTTCAGAAAGAAACTTGTTCATTGAATCCGATTCAACTAAAGTTGGAGAAACTGACACCCACCAGCCACCTGTGTGCGAAGCACGTCGGTAGAACCAGTCTCGCGTAAGCGTACGCGTATTGTTGGTCTAAGCCGCTTCATCCAACAATACCGCTGAATCAAGAATCAACTAGTGACGGCAAGCAATATGTATATACCCATGCCCAAAACTCCTTTGTGTTCTACTCGTGCATATAACATCTATGCATAGACCTGGCTCGGATGCCACTTTTGGGAAACGCAGTAATTTCAAAAAAAAATCCCACGCACACGCAAGATCTATCATGGTGATGCATCGCAACGAGAGGGGAAGAGTGTTGTCCACGTACCCTCGTAGACCGTAAGCGGAAGCATTATGACAATGCGGTTTATGTAGTCGTACGTCTTCACGATCCGACCGATCCTAGTACCGAAATTACGGCAGCTCCGCGATCTGCACACGTTCGGCTCGGTGACGTTCCACGAACTCTCGATCCAACTGAGTGTCGAGGGAGAGCTTTGTCGGCACGACGGCGTGATGATAGTGATGATGATGCTACTGTCGCAGGGCTTCGCCTAAGCACTATAATGATATGACCGAGGTGGATTATGGTGGAGGGGGCACCGCACATGGCTAAGGGATCAATGATCAACTTGTGTGTCTATGGAGTGCCCCCTGACCCCGTATATAAAGGAGCAATGGGGGAGGCCGGCTGGCCCTAGAGGTGCGCCATGAGAGGAGGAGTCCTCCTCCTAGTAGGAGTATGACTCCCCTTTCCTAGTTCTACTAGGAGGAGGAAGGGGGATGGAAGGAGAGGGAGAAGGGAGAAGGAAAGGGGGCACTGCCCCCCCCCTTCCCTAGTCTAATTCGGACTAGAGGGGGAGGGGCACGCGGCCCTACCTTGGCCGACCCTCTCTCTCCACTAAGGCCCATGTAGCCCATTAGTTTCTTGGGGGGGGGGGTTCCGGTAACCCTCCGGCACTCCAGTTTTCTCCAAAATCACCCGAAACACTTCCGGTGTCCGAATATAGCCGTCCATTATATCAATCTTTATGTCTCAATCATTTCGAGACTCATCGTCATGTCCGTGATCACATCCGAGACTCCGAACTATCTTTTGTACATCAAAACACATAAACTCATAATACCGATCGTCACCGAACGTTAAGCGTGCGGACCCTATGGGTTCAAGAACTATGTAGACATGACCGAGACACGTCTCCGGTCAGTAACCAATAGCGTAACCTGGATGTTCATATTGGCTCCCACATATTCTACGAAGATCTTTATCGGTTAAACCGCGTAACGATATACGTTGTTCCCTTTGTCATCGGTATGTTACTTGCCCAAGATTCGATCGTCGGTATCTCAATACCTAATTCAATCTCGTTACCGACAAGTCTCATTACTTGTTCCATAATGCAACATACTGCAACTAACTCATTAGTCGCATTGCTTGCAAGGCTTATAGTGATGTGCATTACCGAGAGGGCCCAGAGATACCTCTTCGATACTCGGAGTGACAAATCATAATCTCAATCTATGCCAACCCCACAAACACCATCGGAGACACCTGTAGAGAATCTTTATAGTCACCCAGTTACGTTGTGACGTTTGATAGCACACTAAGTGTTCCTCCGGTATTCGGGAGTTGCATGATCTCATAGTCATAGGAACATGTATAAGTTATGGAGAAAGCAATAGCAACAAACTAAACGATCATCGTGCTAAGCTAACAGATGGGTCAAGTCAATCACATCATTCTCTAATGATGTGATCCCGTTAATCAAATGACAACTCATGTCTATGGTTAGTAAACATAACCATCATTGATTCAACGAGCTAGTCAATGTAGAGGCATACTAGTGACACTCTGTTTGTCTATGTATTCACACATGTACTAAGTTTCCGGTTAATACAATTCTAGCATGAATAATAAACATTTATCATGATATAAGGAAATATAAATAACAACTTTATTATTGCCTCTAGGGCATATTTCCTTCAAAACAGTGAGTTCTTAATCAAGCCCTTCGGGAGATCCAAGGTTTGAAAGATCTAGTCATGGTTATATTAGAGAATACCACACCACCACCACCACCATCTTCTTCATCGCCATAAGAAAATTGAGTATCGGGTATGGGCACTTCCCTTGGCTTCCGCCAAGCTTGGGGGAGGTGCCCCGGTATCGTATCATCCCCACTATCGTTTGCCTTTACTTATTTTAGTTTGATCTTTTCCTTTAGATGAATAAAAGTTTAGTTTGATCCTTTCTTTTCAAGAGTTTGCTTAGTGATCTATCTTTGTAATCGTGTGCGAGATATATAATAAAGTTTAGTTTGAGTTTTTGGTTTCTCTACTTTCATGTTACAATAAAAAGAAAGGAAATAAATCAAGTAGATCATATGCTGATCTTATGGTAGGTGATGACACCACATAAGGAAAAGTATAAGTAGAAAACTTTATTAGAGATTGACAAACATAGCATTAGTCAATGATGCAACTCATGAAAGAATTAATAAGGGAAGAGAAGATTCACATATAAATATACTATCCTAGAAATCTTTTGTGATTGTGAGCCCCCATCAAAATATTATATGCCAAAATTGTTGACGTTGGACAAGGAAGACAACTTAATGATTTATGTTTGTTCATATTCACATACAAGTCATATTGTCATAGATCCTTCAACATGTGGTGCTTGCCCCCTATCTTTGCTAGCCAAAAATTCCGCACTAAGTAGAGATACTACTTGTGCATCCAAAAACCCTTAAACCCAAATCTTACTTTCAAGAGTCCACCATACCTACCCAGGGATTGAGCAAGATCCCTCAAGTAAGTTGTCATCGGCACAATAAGGCAATAAAAATTGCTTCTAAAAGTGTGAGATAATTTAGTGTAAGAGAAAATTGAGCGTTGTATGAACTTGTGATGGTGAAGAATAAAAGCAACAGACTGCATAATGAAGGTTACCATCACAAGGGGCAATCCAACATGACGTTCTTTTGCACTAAGGGGTTGAGCATACAAACAAATAAGCGCATGGCAACCTCTTCTACCCTCTGCGAAGGGCCTATCTTTTACTTTTATGTATTTACTTTTATGCAAAGAGTCAAAGTTTTTCTCTCAATTCCTTTTTATTTTCCTCCTTTGGCAAGCATCATGTGGTGAGGAAAGATCTAGGCACATATGTCCAGTTGAATATGGGTAGCATGTGTTATTATTGTTGACATCACCCTTGAGGTGAATACGTTGGGAGGTGAAACTACAAGCCCCTATCTTTCTATGTGTCCAGTTGAAACGTTTTGCTCATGTGTATGCGGTGAGTGTTAGCAATCATAGAAGACTATATGGTGGTTGAGTATGTGGACTTGCCTAAAGGCTCCAACACGTGACCCTTCCTGAAAATATGATGAATTGTAGTTGCAAAGTTGACTGAGAACATGGTTTGTTGGTTTCTAATAGATTTTTTGCTTTATACTTCGATTGTGTGATGAATTGTCACTTATTCATAAGAAGTATATGATAAAAGTTCTATGTTAAAAGTTTTATGTTAAAGTTTGTTGCTCTTATAATAATTCACATGATGCTTCTATGTCTGTATTTTGTTTTTATCGACACTTCTCTCTCTAAGCATGTGGACATGTTTTTCGATTTCGGTTTTCGCTTGAGGACAAGCGAGGTCTAAGCTTGGGGGAGTTGATACGTCCATTTTGCATCATGTTTTCTTATGGTTATTTATGATGTTTTTATGCATAATAATGCTTTTTGGAGTAATTCTAATGCCTTTTCTCTCATAATTTGCAAGGTACACACAAAGAGGGAGAATTCCGGCAGCTGGAAATCTGGACCTGGAAAAGATACGTCAGGCTACCTATTCTGCACAACTCCAAACAAGCTGAAACTTCACGGAGATTTTTGATGGAATATATGATGAATATTGGATCAAATAAGTACCAGAGGAGGCCCACCAGGTGGGCACAACCCAGCTGGGTGCGCCAGGGAGCCCAGGCGCGCCCTGGTGGGTTGTGCTCACCCAGGCCCACCTCTGGTGCCCATATTCTGGTATATAAGTCATTTTGACCTAGAAAAATAAGGGGGGACTTTTGGGACGGAGCGCTGCCGTCTCGAGACAAAACTTGGGCAGGAGCACTTTTGCCCTCCGGTGGAGCGATTCCGCCGAGGGAACTTCCCTCCCGGAGGGGGAAATCATCATCATCGTCATCATCATCACCAACAACTCTCCCATCTTGGGGAGGGCTATCTCCATCAACATCTTCAACAACACCATCTCATATCAAACCCTAGTTCATCTCTTTTGTTCAATCTTGTTATCAGAACTATAGATCGGTGCTTGTGGGTGACTAGTAGTGTTGATTACATCTTGTAGTTTATTACTATATGGTTTATTTGGTGGAAGATTATATGTTCAGATCCATTATGCTATTTAATACCCCTCTGATCTTGAGCATGATTATCATTTGTGAGTAGTTACTTTTGTTCTTGAGGTCACGGGAGAAATCATGTTGCAAGTAATCATGTGAAATTGATATGTGTTCGATATTTTGATAGTATGTATGTTGTGATTCCCTTAGTGGTGTCATGTGAACATCGACTACATGACACTTCATCATATTTGGGCCTAAGGGAATGCATTGTGGAGTAGCAATTAGATGATGGGTTGCGAGAGTGACAGAAGCTTAAACCCCAGTTTATGTGCTATTCCGTAAGGGACCGATTGGATCCAAAAGTTTAATGGTATGGTTAGAATTTATTCTTAATAATTTTTCCATAGTTGCAGATGCTTGCAGGAGGGTTAATCATAAGTAGGAGGTTTGTTCAAGTAAGAACAACACCTAAGCACCGGTCCACCCACATATCAAATTATCAAAGTAGCAAACACAAATCGAACCAACATGATGAAAGTGACTAGATGAGATTCCCGTGTACCCTCAAGAACGCTTCGCTTATTATAAGAGACCGTTTTGGCCTATCCTTTGCCTCAAAAGGATTGGGCAACCTTGCTGAACTTTTGTTACTACTATCTTTACTTGCTCGTTACAAATTATCTTGCTATCAAACTACTCTGCTACTTACAGTTTCAACACTTGCAGACATTACCTTGTTGAAAACAACTTGTCATTTCCTTCTGCTCCTCGTTGGGTTTGACACTCTTACTTATGGGTCATCAGGCGCGGGCGGCGCGGGCGGACAGGGCGCGGCCGGAGGAGCAGGGCCGCCGCGGCTGGTGCCGGCGGCGAGGGCGGTGTGCTGGACACGTTGCTTCAGCTTCATCATCCGGCGCTCCTCAAGTTTGAGGTACGCGACGACGCGCTGGAAGTGGGTTGCGGCAGCAGGGTGAGGTTGGATGCCGCATTGCCGAAGTCCTCGTTAAGGCCGACGGTGAGGGTGCTCAGCATGAGGTCATCAAAGACCTTAGCACCGATGTCCTGAAGCTCGTCGGTGAGCATCTTGAGCCTCATGCAGTACTCATCGATGATGGAGTTGTCCTAGTGACAATCGAAGAACTCCTGCTGCAAGAAAACAAGGTGCTGAAGTTTGTTGTCGGTGAAGAGCACATTGATCTTGGCCCATGCGCCGCAGGCGTCATCGTCCTCAGCGACAACTGTGTGGAAGATGTCGTTCGAGAGTATCTGGTAGAACCATCGGATGATCGTGGCCTCAATGGCGGACCACTCCGGATCGCCACGCATGTGCTTGATACGTCTCCAATGTATCTATAATTTTTGATTGTTCCATGCTATTATATTATCCATCTAGGATGTTTTATATGCATTTATATGCTATTTTATATGATTTTTGGGACTAACCTATTAACCTAGAGCCCAGTGCCACTGCCAGTTTCTGTTTTTTTCCTTGTTTTTGAGTATCGCAGAAAAGTAATATCAAACGGAGTACAATTGACCTGAAAATTTACGGAGATCATTTTTGGACCAGAAGAAGCCCACGGAGCATCGGAGATGGACCAGAAGAGTCCCGAGGCCACCACGAGGGTGGGGGCGCGCCCCCCTACCTCGTGGCCGCCTCGTGGACCCCCTGACTTGTTCCCGACGCCAACGCCTCTTAAATATCCCCAAACTTCCAGAAAATAACCTAGATCGGGAGTTTCGCCACCACAAGCCTCCGTAGCCACCGAAAACCCATCTAGACCTGTTTCGGCACCCTATCTGGGGGGGGGGGGAATCTATCACCGGTGGCCATCTTCATCATCCCGGCGCTCTCCATGATGAGGAGGGAGTAGTTCACCCTCGGGGCTGAGGGTATGTACCAGTAGCTATGTGTTTGATCTCTCTCTCTCATGTCCTTGATTCGGCACGATCTTGATGTATCGCGAGCTTTGCTATTATAGTTGGATCTTATGATGTTTCTCCCCCTCTACTCTCTTGTAATGGATTGAGTTTTCCCTTTGAAGTTATCTTATTGGATTGAGTCTTTAAGGATTTGAGAACACTTGATGTATGTCTTGCATGTGCTTATCTATGGTGATAATGGGATATTCATGTGATCCACTTGATATATGTTTTGGTGATCAACTTGCGAGTTCCGTGACCTCGTGAACTTATGCATAGGGGTTGTCACACGTTTTCGTCTTGACTCTCCGGTAGAAACTTTGGGGCACTCTTTGAAGTTCTTTGTGTTGGTTCAATAGATGAATCTAAGATTGTGTGATGCATATCGTATAATCATACCCGCAGATACTTGAGGTGACATTGGAGTATCTAGGTGACATTAGGGTTTTGGTTGATTTGTGTCTTAAGGTGTTATTTTACTATGAACTCTAGGGTTGTTTGTGACTCTTATAGGAATATCCCAGCGGATTGATTGGAAAGAATAACTTTGAGGTGGTTTCGTACCCTACAATAATCTCTTCATTTGTTCTCCTCTATTAGTGACTTTGGAGTGACTCTTTTTTGCATGTTGAGGGATAGTTATATGATCCAATTATGTTATTATTGTTGAGAGAACTTTCTCTAGTGATAGTATGAACCCTATGCCTTGTTTCGAAGCATTGCAATACCATTTGTGCTCACCTTTATCATTAGTTACCTTGCTGTTTTTATATTTTCAGATTACAAAAACCTATATCTACCATCCATATTGCACTTGTATCACCATCTCTTCACCGAACTAGTGCACCTATACAATTTACCATTGTATTGGGTGTGTTGGGGACACAAGAGACTCTTTGCTATTTGGTTGCAGGGTTGTTTGAGAGAGACCATCTTCATCCTACGCCTCCCACGGATTGATAAACCTTAGGTCATCCACTTGAGGGAAATTTGCTACTGTCCTACAAACCTCTGCACTTGGAGGCCCAACAACGTCTACAAGAAGAAGGTTGTGTAGTAGACATCAAGCTCTTTTCTGGCGCCGTTGCCGGGGAGGTTAGTGCTTGAAGGTATATCTTTAGATCTTGCAATCAAATCTTTTTGTTTCTTGTTTTATCACTAGTTTAGTCTATAAAAGGAAACTAAAAAAAGGGAATTGAGGGTGCCTCATATGCTCCATCTTTTTAATATCTTTCATGAAAATGATGGAAAGGAAAATTGTGCCCAAGTGCTAGAAGAAGAATGCATAATGTTTGGCACTAAATCTTTGAATGATGAGCATGATTGCAATGTTATTAGTACGAACTCTTTGAATATCCATAGTACCAATTATGATTGCACTAGTCATGATGAAAATGTCTCTTATAAGCATGTCAATTTTTGTGGAGTGCATAGGGTTTGCAAGTACACACCGAATAGGGAAGATGGATTTTGCAAGAGGCATAAGTATTTAGAAACTAAATGCTTGCAAGAAAGGCTACATGTTTGTGCTGATAATTTAAATTTTCTTAGCCATCCGTATGAACTTTGCAATGAACGTGGTCATTTAAATATCCAATGCAAATTGTTTCATGATCGAATCATGTCCAAAAATTGTGATGACTTGATTTCCCTTGCATATCATAATGAACTTAGTTTGCTTGTGGGTTATGAAGAAATGAAACGTATAACTAAGGATCTTCCAGAATTTGTCCTTGATAAAGTTCTTGATTTTGATCTAGAGGAAATTTATATGTATTATGCGGTGAATTGCATTGAAAACCCTTATATTGCCAATTACATAAAGACAAGAAAACAAATATAAGATGAAGAGAATACTAATGAAAGGGAAGAGACTTCCCAATATCCTCCTATTATTTCTTATGATGAATCAGGTAACGAGGAGGAGCCTTCTATTCAACCAATCTCATTAATAAGGAGCTCCAAAAAGAGGATTAACCCACACATAATGTGAAGAAGAAAAAGAAAAGACGGAGAAGCAAAGGTAAAAAGGTATCTCTCCCAAATGATGTTGCTCCTATTACTCATTGTGATGATGATAATTTCTATACTATTGGTGCTATCCATACTATTAATGATGAGAGTGATTATGCTTATGATATGAAAAGGCCCAAGCTTGGGGATGTTATGTTTGATGAGAATGACATGTTTGAGAATTTATTTGCTGCAATTAATGTTTGTCCCAAGCTTGGGGATGCTATGTTTAATGAAGATGATATTTTTAGTCTCCCAAGTTTTGACGAGCAAATTTATTATGATGGTAGCACGCCTCCTATTTATGATGATTATATTGATGAAAGTGGGTTTGGAAGAGTGTCAACTTTAGGAAGTAATGATCCCACTATTTTGGAGGATGTTGAATCTTCTTGTGATAATTATAAAAGTGGATTTGGAGAGGTCATGACTTTATTTAGTAATGATCCACTATCTTGGAAGAGGTTTCAATTGATTATGATGAGAACAAAGTTGCTACTTATGATGATTATTGTGATGATACTTATGTTATAAAAAGTAGTGATGATTATATTGACAAAACTTGTCCTGATTATGATTATCCTTTTTCTGAACATTACTCTTTTAGTGTGGAAACAATTTATAGTATTCGAGTTTCTTATGATACTCCCTCTATTCCAAATGAGAAGAATTTTGCTTATGTGGAGAGTAGTAAATTTTCTATGCTTGGGGATCATGAAAATAATGCTTTATGTGATGGTTATATTGTTGAATTCATTCATGATGCTACTGAAATTTTTTATAAGGGAGGAATATAAATTAGTAGGAATTGCAATAATATCAAGTTTCCTCTCTATGTGCTTAAAATCTTGAAGTTATGCTTGTTTTGCCTTCCTATGCTAGTTGATTATTGTTCCCATAAGTTGTTTGCTCACAAAATCCCTAAGCATAGGAAGTGGGTTAGAATTAAATGTGCTAGTCATATTCTTCATGAAGCTCCCGTTATGTTTCAATTCTTATTTTTTATGTGAGCATCCTTGAAATCATCATGCCTAGCTAAAAAGGCAATAAAGAAAAGCGCTTGTTGGGAGACAACCCAACATTTACCCCTACTGTTTTTGTGTGTCCTCATGATTAAGCTACTGTAGTAATCATGTTTTATAGCTTTTGTTTCAATAAAGTGCCAAGTAAAGCCTTTAGGATCTTCTTGGGTGATTGTTGTTTGATCTTGCTGATAAAAATAGAAAGTATGCGCTCACGAAAATAATTATCAGTTTTTACCAGAGAGCGATAAAATACCAATTCCAAATGAAGTAGATCAATATACTTTTTATCCTGGACTTCCTAATTTTTCAGAATTTTTGGAGTTACATAAGCATTCGAAACCTCCAGATTACTACAGACTATTCTCTTTTTGACAGATTCTGTTTTCTATGTGTTGTTTGCTTATTTTGATGAATCTATGAGTAGTATAGGAGGGTATGAACCATATAGAAGTTGGAATACAGTAGATATTACACCAATATGAATTTAGAATGAGTTCACAATAGTACCTAAGTGGTGATTTATTTTCTTATACTAACGGAGCTTACGAGTTTCTGTTAAGTTTTATGTTGGGAAGTTATCATGTTTTGGGTAAAGATTCGATGGACTATGGAATAAGGAGTGGCAAGAGCCTAAGCTTGGGGATTCCCAAGGCACCCCAAGGTAATATTCAAGGACAACCAAGAGCCTAAGCTTGGGGATTCCCCGGATGGCATCCCCTCTTTCATCTTTGTTCATCGGTAACTTTACTTGGAGCTATATTTTTATTCACCAACTGATATGTGTTTTGCTTGGAGCATCATTTTATTTTATTTTGTTTTGCTTGCTGTTTGAATAATATACCAAGATCTGAAATTCTTAAATATTAGAGAGTCTTCACATAGTTGCATAATTATTCGACTACTCATTGATCTTCACTTATATCTTTCGGAGTAGTTTGTCATTTGCTCTAGTGCTTCACTTATATCCTTTTAGAGCACGGCAGTGGTTTTTTTTTGAAGAAATAGATGAACTCTCATGCTTCACTTATATTATTTTGGGAGTCCTAAACAGCATGGAAATTTGCTTTGGTTATGAAACTAGTCCTAATATGATGGGCATCCAAGATGGGTATAATAAAAACTTTCATATAGAATGCATTGAATACTATGAGAAGTTTGATGCTTGATAATTGTTTTGAGATATAAATATGGTGATATTAGAGTCATGCTAGTTGAGTAATTGTGAAATTGAGAAATACTTGTGTTGAGGTTTGCAAGTCCCGTAGCATGCACGTATGGTAACCGTTGTGTGACAAATTTGAAGCATGAGGTGTTCTTTGATTGCCTTCCTTATGAGTGGCGGTGGGGGACGAGCGATGGTCTTTTCCTACCAATCTATCCCCCTAGGAGCATGCGCATAGTGCTTGGTTTTGATGACTTGTAGATTTTTTCAATAAGTATGTGAGTTCTTTATGACTAATGTTGAGTCCATGGATTATACGCACTCTCACCCTTCCATCATTGCTAGCCTCTTCGGTACCATGCATTGCCCTTTCTCACCTTGAGAGTCGGTTCAAACTTCTCCGGTGCATCCAAACCCAGTGATATGATACACTCTATCACACATAAGCCTCCTTATATCTTCCTCAAAACAGCCACCATACCTACCTATTATGGCATTTCCATAGCCATTCTGAGATATATTGCCATGCAACTTTCCACCGTTCCATTTATTATGACATGCTTCATCATTTTCATATTGCCTTGCATGATCATGTAGTTGACATCGTATTTGTGGCAAAGCCACCGCTCATAATTTTTTATACATGTCACTCTTGAATCATTGCACATCCCGGTACACCGCTGGAGGCATTCATATAGAGTCATATTTTGATCTAGTATCGAGTTCTAATTTTTGAGTTGTAAATAAATAGAAGTGTGATGATCATCATTATTAGAGCATTGTCCCGTGGGAGGAAATAAAAAAATAGAAAGGCCAAATAAAAAAAGAGAAGGCCCAAAAAATGAGAGAAAAAGAGAGAAGGGGCAATGTTACTATCCTTTTTCCACACTTGTGCTTCAAAGTAGCACCATGGTCTTCATGATAGAGAGTCTCTTATTTTGTCACTTTCATATACTAGTGGGAATTTTCATTATAGAACTTGGCTTGTATATTACAACAATAGGCTTCCACAAAATTCCCTAGGTCTTCGTGAGCAAGCAAGTTGGATGCACACCCACTTAGTTTCTTTTGTTGAGATTTCATACATTTATATCTCTAGTGCATCTGTCACATGGCAATCCCTACTCCTTGCATTGACATCAATTGATGGGCATCTCCATAGCCCGTTGATTAGCCGTGTCGATGTGAGACTTTCTCCTTTTTTGTCTTCTCCACACAACCTTGATACGTCCATTTTGCATCATGCTTTTATATCGATACTTATTGCATTATGGGATGTTATTACACATTATGTCACAATACTTATGCCTTTTCTCTCTTATTTACAAGGTTTACATGAAGAGGGGGAATGCCGGCAGTTGGAATTCTGGGCTGGAAAAGGAACAAATATTAGAGACCTATTCTACACATCTCCAAAAGTCCTGAAACTCCACGGGAATTATTTTCAGAATATATAAAAAATATTGGGCGAAAGAAGTACCAGAGGGGGGCCACCCACCGTCCACGAGGGTGGGGGCGCGCCCTACCCCCTGGGCGCGCCCCCTACCTCGTGGGCCCCCTGGTGGCCCTCTGATGCCCATCTTTGGCTATATGGAGTTTTTCTCGAGGAAAAAATAATAAGCAAGCTTTCGGGAAGAAACTCCGCCGCCACGAGGCGGAACCAATCTAGGGCTCCGGTGGAGCTGTTCTGCCAGGGAAACTTCCCCCTGGGAGGGGGAAATCATCACCATCATCATCACCAACGATTCTCTCATCAGGAGGGGGTCAATCTCCATCAACATCTTCACCAACACCATCTCATCTCAAACCCTAGTTCATCTCTTGTATCCAATCTTTGTATCCAAACCTCAGATTGGTACCTGTGGGTTGCTAGTAGTGTTGATTACTCCTTGTAGTTGATGCTAGTTGGTTTACTTGCTGGAAGATCATATGTTCAGATCCATTATGCATATTAATACCGCTCTGATTATGAACATGAATATGCTTTGTGAGTAGTTACGTTTGTTCCTGAGGACATGGGAGAAGTCTTGCTATAAGTAGTCATGTGAATTTGGTATTCATTCGATATTTTGATGAGATGTATGTTGTTTTCCTCTAGTGGTGTCATGTGAATGTTGACTACATGCCACTTCACCATTGTTTAGGCCTAGAGGAAGGCATTGGGAAGTAATAAGTAGATGATGGGTTGCTAGAGTGACAGAAGCTTAAACCCTAGTTTATGCGTTGCTTCGTAAGGGGCTGATTTGGATCCATATGTTTCATGCTATGGTTAGGTTTACCTTAATATTTCTGTTGTAGTTGCGGATGCTTGCAATAGGGGTTAATCATAAGTGGGATGCTTGTCCAAGGAAGGACAGCACCCAAGCACTGGTCCACCCACATATCAAATTATTAAAGTACCGAACGCAAATCATATGAATATGATGAAAACTAGCTTGACGATAATTCCCATGTGTCCTCGGGAGCGCTTTCCTTTATATAAGAGTTTGTCCACGCTTGTCCTTTTCTACTAAAAGGATTGGGCCATATTGATGCACCTTATTTACTTTTATTACTTGTTACCTGTTACAAATTACCTTATCACAAAACTATATGTCACCGATAATTTATCAAAAAGGCTACGATAGATCCCCTACACTTATGGGTCATCAAGACTCTTTTCTGGCGCCATTGCCGGGGAGTGAAGCTCCTTTGGTAGGTGGAATTTGGTAAGGAAAAATTTATATAGTGCGCTGAAATTTACTGTCACTTGTTACTATGGAGCATAATCCTTTGAGGGGATTGTTCGGGGTATCTTCGCCCCGACCAGTAGAGCAAAGAGTTGCTCCTCAACCTACTGAACCTACTGAAAATGTTTTTTGAAATTCCTTCGGGTATGATAGAGAAACTGCTAGCTAATCCTTTCATAGGTGATGGAACATTACATCCCGATTTGCACCTAATCTATGTGGATGAAGTTTGTGGATTATTTAAGCTTGCAGGTATGCCCGAGGATGTTATCAAGAAGAAAGTATTCCCTTTATCTTTGAAGGGAGAGGCATTGACATGGTTTAGGCTATGTGATGATATTGGATCATGGAACTACCAATGATTGAAATTGGAATTTTATCAGAAGTTTTATCCTATGCATCTGGTTCATCGTGATCGTAATTATATATATAATTTTTGGTCTCATGAAGGAGAAAGCATTGCTCAAGCTTGGGGGAGGCTTAAGTCTATGTTATATTTATGCCCCAATCATGAGCTCTCAAAAGAAATGATTATTCAAAAAAATTATGCTCGGCTTTCTCTTAGTAATCGCTCCATGCTCAATACTTCTTGTACTGGATCTTTTATGATGAAGACTATTGAATTCAAATGGGATTTATTAGAAAGAATTAAACGCAACTCTGAAGATTGGGACCTCGATGAAGGTAAGGAGTCAGGTATAACACCTAAGTTTGATTGTGTTAAATCTTTTATGGATACCGATGCTTTCCGTGAATTTAGCACTAAATATGGACTTGACTCTGAGATAGTAGCTTCTTTCTGTGAATACTTTGCTACTCATGTTGATCTCCCTAAGGAGAAGTGGTTTAAATATAATCCTCCCATTGAAGTAAAAGTAGTTGCACCTATTAAAGTTGAAGAAAAGACTATCACTTATAATGATCCTGTTGTTCCCACTGCTTATATTGAGAAACCACCTTTCCCTGATAGAATAAATGATCATGCTAAAGCTTCAACTGTGGTCAACAAAAGCAATATTAAGACACCCAAACCCCCTGAGCAAATTGAAGTTGAACCTAGTGTTGCTATGGTTAAAGATCTATTGGCCGATAATATTGATGGGCATGTTATTTACTTCTTGTAACATCCCAAAATTCTAAATTTTGGAATGTTATATTAAAAAGATAGATTTGATTGGTTGCTTGATTGTTGTGTGATTGATTGAGTGAAATTCGAAACTTTTTGAAAGTTAGATGAGAGGGAATAAAAGGACTTTCCCAAACTTTCATTTTGCATTTATGATCTTCGTGAATTCAAATTCTTTTCAAATACAAAACCCTAGAGAGAAGATGACATGACTTCTTCCATTTAAATAAATGAAAAGGGTGTTTGAAAAATATTTGAAGTCCATTGGAAAATATTTCCAATTCTGAAACTTTATGCAACTCAATGATTTTCACGAGAGGAGATAAAATGACTTCTTCAAATTATATGAAATATGAGTTGGGAGTTTCACAGGATCAAATTCAAAGTCTTTTGGAATTATTTTTCAATTTGGAGTTATTTGGATTTTATTCAAATCATTTTTCTCCAAAAATAAAATACATGGAAAATAGGGTAACATGATTCCCTACAACAGAAAATTGGAGAGAAATAAATTTGATTTCATTTTGGTATTTTTAAAATGATTTTGTTGGATCTTATTAGAGCAGGAGCACTGTTGGAATTATTAGAATTTGTGTGTATTTTATTTAATGCTAGAAAAATGTTCATGTCGTAGAAAATCTTTTTCTGAAATTTTTGATATATTATATGCCTATATAATAATTTTATTTTTGCCGTTATTATTTTATTTGTCTGGAAAATGTTTTTTTTAATTCTCCTCGCTGATTGGCCGGCCCAGCGCCCGAGCCAGGCCGCGGCCCAGCGCGCCCGCGCTCGTCCCCGCCCTCCAGCGGGAGTCCAGCTCCCGCCCGACACCGCCGGCGCCGCCGTCTTCGCCCCAGTGTCCTCGCTTGCCCCTCGCGCACGCCAAGTCCACCGCCTCGCC
Organism: Triticum urartu; assembly: GCF_056163025.1. Classification (NCBI taxonomy): domain Eukaryota; kingdom Viridiplantae; phylum Streptophyta; class Magnoliopsida; order Poales; family Poaceae; genus Triticum; species Triticum urartu. The sequence continues at coordinate 307,295,197 of NC_141879.1, read as the reverse complement.
TCCTCTTATAAAGGGCGCCGCCCCAGGCCCGTTCCTCTCCTCGCCGCCGCCTCCCTCTGCAAAGTCGCGCCGCCGCCGCAGATCTCGCCGTCGCCGCTGCTTCACCGCCGCCGCCTGCGCCGCCGCCGCTGCCGCCTGCTTGCGCTGCGCCGCTCGCGGCCCTCGCTCGCCGCCCCCGCCCCGCGCCTCCGACGCCGCCCGCCGCTGCTGTCGCTGCCGCACCGAGCTCGCCGGAGTCCACCGCCTCGCCGAACCGCCGTCGCCGGTTTTCCCCACCGAGCCGCCGCTGGTTTCGTACGAACCGACGTGAACCGGTATAAAACCGCCCGGTCGATTTATTCTTTAGGATTTCTTCGGTTTAGCCGGTTCTATTTTTTCTGTTAGGTTTTTTTGAGAGTGTTCGCTGGATAGGTTTAGAAAGCGAACGTTCGCTTTTTAGCCTTTTTGTTTTTCTGTTAGTTTTAGACAGGGACCTCTTTGTAGATGCTTTATTTGCAGATTAGTCCCTGTACTTCAAACGACCACATCTTTTCGCTCGTTTGTCCAAATCCAACGAAACCAACGCTCACGTCTTCGTTATGGTCTCCTATATCCAATAAAACAACTTAAACATGTTTTTGAAAAGTTTAAAATTTGAATTAGATCAGATTTGAATTCAAACTTCGTTTGATCATAACTTGAGTTTCGTAACTCCGATTTAGTTGATTCTTTTTGCAAATCGAAGCTCTTGACCTAAACTTTCTGATAAGGCCAAATTCACTTAATTTTGGTACTGTTAGAAATTGTTTTATGTTGCAAGAGTTATTTTCTTGGTTTTGACGTTTTCCGAATTGTTTTCTTTATTCTCTCTGATCTTTGAGTGATTGCTTATGTGTGGTTACTATTGCTTGCTTACGATAGATTGACCGGAGTGTGACGAATAGAACTATCAAGAGTTTTGAGTGCGAATCATCTTCATCAACATTGCAGGCAAGTTCACACTTTGATCATACCCCTTATTCACCTAGTTTTTATGCATTTGTTTCAACCTCAAACATTGCATGAGTAGGATTGATAACATGTGCGTATTGGGAAGTAGTTGATGAGGTAGGAACCTATTGCCCTGCATTCAAACCTTGGGAGTTACTATTACGTTATGCTTATATTGCCATGCTATGCTCGTAGACGTGGATTGGGTTTGAGAGTATTTCATGACAGATGTGAGATTGTTAATTAAGGGTTTACTTAAGGTGGCAACTTTAACACACATCTGGGTGGATTGAGGCACCTGGGTATTCCAGTGATTGCCTGTCTAGGCACCTGGGTATTCCAGGATTGCCTATTTTTTTATGGACCGCCACCCAGGCTCAAAGGGATCATGAGATTATTCATACTAGAAACTTCCGTGTGCAGCCACAAGCTATTATGGGCTCTAGCATAGTTGATTAAGTCGTGTGAACTCTTACAGTGGTAGACTAGCAGATGTAGGGGTTGTAGGTGGTACGGTCTACCCATCATGAGGTGCAAACGCTTCTGAAAGACTATGTCTCGGTCATCCATTTCTCAAACACCATGTAGTGCGAGAAATCCAACGGAGGAGATCGAGTCTTGTGGGGAAAAGTGCGCAAACCTCTGCAGAGTGTATAAACTAATCATGATTAGCCGTGTCCCTGGTTATGGACATCTTGAGTATCTAGTACTTGGATTATCATGTGAATCTCATCATGTGACTTTAAATAATTTTGTTGGGTTTAATAATGTTACTTAATTGGGATTGAGAATGCTGTCAACCATTCTCAATGATTAACAACCACCATGATAGTTAAATAAAATTTATTCCTTTGTAGTTGGGAAAAATTGGCTTTTCGCAAAAACCTTATAACCATAGAGCTTTTCCACCAGCCAAATATGCATGTAGTGATAGCCTTTATTCATCATTCTCTATGGTGTGAATTTTCCAGTACATTCAATGTACTGACCCTTTGTGGCTGCAACGTCTCATGTTGCAGGAATCTTACGACGAGTAAGTGATACATTAGGGTTACGATTTCTACACTCAACTTTGCCGTTGGTGTCGATGGGAATCCACAACCTTGTTACTTCCGCTATTTGGATTGAGGTCATAGTATTTACGTTACTTTATACATGTGATTTACCTCTGTTATAAATCCTCAAGTACTGTGTGTGTCAGCATACCGATCCAGGGATGACACTTAAGCACAGAGACTTGATCCTTTCGGGTCGGGTCGCTACAAGATGGTATCAGAGCACATGTTGACTGTAGGACGTGACCCTAGAAACTGGCAAGGCCGTAGCAAAGATTTTTCTCTAAAACTTTCCCTTTAAAAAAGATCTTTTACCTCTCTTCTCTTCCGAGCTTATTCAAAAATTCCCTTTAGTGAGACCATACCCCTTTCCCCTTTTGACCACACGAAGATTTGACTAATGAGACCACTCCAAGAAGTACAAGATATCGGACAACTAAGACCACTTCGGAATGAAGAGTATTTTCCGTGCATCTGAATAATGGAAACTACAACGGTTGAAGACCGAAGTCAAGTAGAATTTGAAGGCTCTAAAGAATTCCCAGATTTGTATGACCTAGGAAGGCTACCCTTATGGAACTTGGCAGACTATGGGAGTTGTCAATACCCGAGATCAAGGTGCATCAGAGAAAGACTGAAACAAGGAGCATGAGAACTCGAAGTTTTGTCAAAGAAAACCCTAAGGCAGGAGATATCAACTATGGAATGATAGCTCATGGGAATGACAAGAGCAGAAACACGGTTATCCGTGATGTCATCGCCCGCTAATGCTATTGTCACCGTGCTGAGTTAAGGATGCATTTCTTCAGAATGGATTTGATGGAACAAGGCTGATTGAGCACCTATTAGTAAGATGAAGTTTTAACCTTAGCCGGTGTATCACCAGGATCTGGAGAAGTACATCAAGAAGTTTAAGGTGGAGCTCCATGAAGCCGTATTAGACAAGGAAGCATTTCGTGAAGAACTCAGGAACCAAAAGCTGAAAGTAGCCAAGCTGGAGGAGCTACAACCTCGAGATACCAGAGATTTGTCAGGAACTGAAGGACAATATGACCATGGTTCATGTGAAGGATGTTGAAACCAGAAGTTTGGAACGCAACTCTAGAATATTAAAGGACGTCACGAGAGACTTCGCATCAACAGAGTTGATCTGGCAAAAGAACTTGAGAAAGACAAGCATGATCGGAGGAAGCCATTGGAGGCATGAACAAGGCTTGAAGAGTTTGGAGACGTTGAAGATTTATTGACCTTTAGAAGACCAAACCCCTGTTATATACCTACGTTAGATGTGACGTTTGTGAGCTGTCATTTGTTTGATGTTTTTCCCAACGGCCACAAATAAAATCTGTCTTTTCAAATCTTTTGTTTGTATTGTGTGTATCCCTCTCCCTCTCTCTTATCTTACCCCAAACCCACATGGACCCAATAGAGGATGAATGGAGATGAGCTTGTATTTTCTGGACCGATGAGTCAGTTGGAGACAGACCGATGGATTCAGAACATGGAGGATCACATGGAGAATAACCCTATAGTCGGAAAGGATATGACCCAGCATGCTCTTCGGTGCTTTGAAAGAGGTGCCGCTACTTGGTGGAGGATGTACCAAACCACGAATGGATGGCAAGGAGTAACCACTTGGAGAGAATTTAAGTTGACTCTGCCAAAGTCTCGGTTTGTGTCCTAGAAGTTGAAGCCTTATGGAAAGGATATGAGGAATCCTTGTGCATGCAAGATTTGTGGAGAAATAGGACACACCCATAAAGAAAACAAGGATGAATGCCCTAATTGTGAAGGAAGTCACCCAGTTGAAGAATGCACAACTAGGCAGATTACTTGTTTCTTGTGTGAAGGGACTACCCACTATCCTGCTCAGTGTCACATTTACCCCATGGTACAATGAACCATCCAGCAGAAGAAAGAAGTAATGAAAGGAGCCCTCATGGAAATTTTAGAAGAAACTGTGATGAAGGAAGAGATGGAGGACACACCTAAAGAAGACCCGAGTAAACCCTGCACTAAGTCTTGATATTCATGTGGAGAAGAAGGTCACATCTCCCAAATTTTTTTGAATGGGGATCTAATAGAATTCCCGACAGAGGAAGTAGAATATGACCCACAGGAAATAGAAGCCCTGATTGGAATGGAAAAGTCCAGCAAGAGAAACCGATTGGAGCCCAGGAGGGACCTGAGTCATATCACCTGTTACAGGTGCAAGGAGTTAGGGCACTACCTCAACAGTTGCCCAAAAAGGAAACCTCGATACTTGCCAGAAGTAATATGTTTTAGTTGTAATGGAGCAGGGCACTTTGCCAGAGAATGCCCCAAGGAGAAGGAAACTTGTGCTACATAGTTGAGTTTGCAACAAAAGAAATGGAGTAGTAGAAGTGAGAACATTTTTTTATATTGAGGTGTTGAGTTGAGACATGTAATGGAAAAGCGAGAGATTGTAATCATTTGAGAACGAATAAAGTTAGCATCATTGGTACTGATATGGATTTTATGAGTTGTTACTCTATGAAGAAGGATTTTGACCATTCTGAGGATATGAGAAATATGATCTATGGAAGGTTTGAGCATTTTAAAGGGTGGTAGTACCCTGTAAGAACCCTTGACCCCTGGAAAAGATAAGGATACTCCACTAAGTGGATTTCAGATAAAATGAATACGAGTTTTGTCTCGATATGTGTGATGCCCCAAGAGTATGTGGGATGAAGTTGGAGAACGTCAGTTGTTGGACCAAATGTGATCAAGGAGTCAGAAGAGAATGTTAAGTTGATTCGAGATAGATTGAAGGTAGCTCAGTCCAGGCAGAAGAGTTATGCAGACTAAAAAAATGCAAGGAGGTAGTCTATGAAATTGGAGATAGAGCATGTCTTCGTGTGACCCCTCTGCGAGGAGTTAAAAGATTTGTAGTTAAGGGAAAGTTAGCCCCGAGATTTGTAGGACCATACCGTGTTTTGGAGCGTATGGGAGAAGTGGCCAACAAGTTGGAGTCACCCGAAGGACTGTCAGGAGTTCAAGATGCGTTTCACGTTTCCCAGTTGAAGAAGTGCCATGCAAAGATGACCAATATTCCCCTGTAAGGATGCTTGACCCTGGAAAGGATAATGATGTTCCATGAAGTGGAATATGGACTCCATAAGTATAAATTTTTATCTCGGTATGTGGGATATCCCACGAGGATGAAGAGATAAATTACTATTGGATATAAAGGAGGTATGATGTCGGAAATATGGATCAATGGAAACTCCATGATGAGTCTGAGTAATCATGTCCTAGTTTGGTGCCAATAGAAGGAAAGAAGACAATACAATTGGATGGATTTAAGAATACTAGGAAGTTGGAAGTTGGAATAATGATCAGTTGCCCGATGATAAATTCAAGGACTACAAGTGATGAGATGGGCCATAACCCACATGCCCTAGGACCTGCCAAGAAGCAAGCACATTCTTGCTGAAGGAAAAACCCTGGAAGAGAGTATGACCTTACCCACCGACGATTTTATAGGAGTAACGCAAAACCTGAGAGTTGTGAAGGAACGATAGATCTTTGTTTGGCTTGCAGAATCAGTGGATTATTCCGAACGCAGTTCATGGACAAGAGAAATTCTGCAATGCTTGTGAGGATGACCGAGTGTTAGAATGCGAGATTCGCTAAACCGTATACAAGGTAATGATTTGGGTGCGGGATGGTTGATCACCATACCGACTTACTCTTATTGTTCGCCTTGATATATGGGATGGTAAATCTGAGTGACTTACCTATAGTAGAGAGACGACGATCAAAACCTTGTTTAAGCCTTAGAATGGTATATGTATTTTTCCCTTGTACAAGGCAGTTTTTGCCAACCGTAGGTTATACGGTGAGGATCAACCCAGACCCATTTCCTGCAGGAGAAACCATAATTGGATTACCACCATGAGATATCGTTAGTTGATTAGTATTGGCGCCAGACCCGTCAGCTAAGAAGACCCAGTCTCGGAATAACCTTACTAGGATGGAAGTACAGAAGAATTGAGGAAAAGTTTATGCCACTACCGGAAGAGCCCGGATAAGGAATTATCCTGAAGATCTAAGAAGACCGACACTGTTAACAATATGGATGAAGTATATGAGGTTCGATGGAACCGTAACCATGCCTCTAAGGGTGGTAGCACCCCAGACCCCGGAGGCGATTGATGAAATTTTGAAGAGACCCCCAAACCCTAACCTTTTTCTTGCTAGCCTCTCCGAATCTCGAGGACGAGATTCATTTTAAGGGTGGTAGGTTTGTAACATCCCAAAATTCTAAATTTTGGAATGTTATATTAAAAAGATAGATTTGATTGGTTGCTTGATTGTTGTGTGATTGATTGAGTGAAATTCGAAACTTTTTGAAAGTTAGATGAGAGGGAATAAAAGGACTTTCCCAAACTTTCATTTTGCATTTATGATCTTCGTGAATTCAAATTCTTTTCAAATACAAAACCCTAGAGAGAAGATGACATGACTTCTTCCATTTAAATAAATGAAAAGGGTGTTTGAAAAATATTTGAATTCCATTGGAAAATATTTCCAATTCTGAAACTTTATGCAACTCAATGATTTTCACGAGAGGAGATAAAATGACTTTCTTCAAATTATATGAAATATGAGTTGGGAGTTTCAAAGGATCAAATTCAAAGTCTTTTGGAATTATTTTTCAATTTGGAGTTATTCGGATTTTATTCAAATCATTTTTCTCCAAAAGTAAAATACATGGAAAATAGGGTAACATGATTCCCTATAACAGAAAATTGGAGAGAAATAAATTTGATTTCATTTTGGTATTTTTAAAATGATTTTGTTGGATCTTATTAGAGCAGGAGCACTGTTGGAATTATTAGAATTTGTGTGTATTTTATTTAATGCTAGAAAAATGTTCATGTCATAGAAAATCTTTTTCTGAAAATTTTGATATATTATATGCCTATATAATAATTTTATTTTTGCCGTTATTATTTTATTTGTTTGGAAAATGTTTTTTTTAATTCTCCTCGCTGACTGGGCCGGCCCAGTGCCCGAGCCAGGCCGTGGCCCAGCGCGCCCGCGCTCGTCCCCGACCTCCAGCGGGAGTCCAGCTCCCGCCCGACACAGCCGGCGCCGCCGTCTTCGCCCCGGTCTCCTCGCCTGCCCCTCGCGCACGCCAAGTCCACCGCCTCGCCTCCTTTTATAAAGGGTGCTGCCCCGGGCCCGTTCCTCTCCTCGCCGCCGCCTCCCTCTGCAAAGTCGCACCGCCGCGACAGATCTCGCCGTCGCCGCTGCTTCACTGCCGCCGCCTGCGCCGCCGCCGTTGCCGCCTGCTTGCGCTACGCCGCTCGCCGCCCTCGCTCACCGCCTCCGCCCCGCGCCTCCGACACCGCCCGCCGCTGCTGTCGCTGCCACGCCGAGCTCGCCGGAGTCCACCGCCTCGTTGAACTACCGTCGCCGGTTTTCCCCACCGAGCCGCCGCTGGTTTCGTACGAACCAACGTGAACCGGTATAAAATCGCCCGGTCGATTTATTCTTTAGGTTTTCTTCGGTTTAGCCGGTTCTATTTTTTTGTTAGGTTTTTTTAGAGCGTTCGCTGGATAGGTTTAGAAAGCGAACGTTCGCATTTTAGCCTTTTTCTTTTTCTGTTAGTTTTAGACAGGGACCTCTTTGTAGATGCTTTATTTGCAGATTAGTCCCTTTACTTCAAACGACCACATCTTTTCGCTCGTTTGTCCAAATCCAATGAAACCAACGCTCACGTCTTTGTTATGATCTCCTATATCCAGTAAAACAACTTAAACATGTTTTTGAAAAGTTTAAAATTTGAATTAGATCAGATTTGAATTCAAACTTCGTTTGATGATAACTTGAGTTTCGTAACTCCAATTTAGTTGATTCTTTTTGCATATCGAAGCTCTTAACCTAAACTTTATGATAAGGCCAAATTCACTTAATTTTGGTACTGTTAGAAATTGTTTTATGTTGCAAGAGTTATTTGGTTGGTTTTGACGTTTTCCGAATTGTTTTCTTTATTCTCTCCGATCTTTGAGTGATTGCTTATGTGTGGTTACTATTGCTTGCTTACGATAGATTGACCGGAGTGTGACGAGTAGAACTATCAAGAGTTTTGAGTGCGAATCATCTTCATCAACATTGCAGGAAAGTTCACACTTTGATCATACCCCTTATTCACCCAGTTTTTATGCATTAGTTTCAACCTCAAACATTGCATGAGTAGGATTGATAACATGTGGGCATTGGGAAGTAGTTGATGAGGTAGGAACCTATTGCCCTGCATTCAAACCTTGGGATTTACTATTACGTTATGCTTATATTGCCATGCTATGCTCGTAGACGTGGATTGGGTTTGAGAGTATTTCATGACAGATGTGAGATTGTTAATTAAGGGTTTACTTAAGGTGGCAACTTTAACACACATCTGGGTGGATTCAGGCACCTGGGTATTCCAGCGGTTGCCTGTCTAGGCACCTGGGTATTCCAGGATTGCCTGTTTTTTTATGGACCGCCACCCAGGCTCAAAGGGATCATGAGATTGTTCATACTAGAAACTTCCGTGTGCAGCCACAAGCTATTATGGGCTCTAGCATAGTTGATTAAGTCGTGTGAACTCTTACAGTGGTAGACTAGCAGATGTAGGGGTTGTAGGTGGTACGGTCTACCCATCGTAAGGTGCAAACGCTTATGAAAGACTATGTCTTGGTCATCCGTTTCTCAAACACCATGTAGTGCGAGAAATCCAACGGAGGAGATCGAGTCTTGTGGGGAAAAGTGCGCAAACCTCTGCAGAGTGTATAAACTAATCATGATTAGTCGTGTCCCCGGTTATGGACATCTTGAGTATCTAGTACTTGGATTATCATGTGAATCTCATCATGTGACTTTAAATAATTTTGTTGGGTTTAATGATGTTACTTAATTGGGATTGAGAATGCTGTCAACCATTCTCAATGATTAACAACCACCATGATAGTTAAATAAAATTTATTCCTTTGTAGTAGGGAAAAATTGGCTTTTCACAAAAACCTTATAACCATAGAGCTTTTCCACCAGCCAAATATGCATGTAGTGATAGCCTTTATTCATCATTCTCTATGGTGTGAATTTTCCAGTACATTCAATGTACTGACCCTTTGTGGCTGCAACGTCTCATGTTGCAGGAATCTTACGACGAGTAAGTGATACATTAGGGTTACGATTTCTACACTCAACTTTGCCGTTGGTGTCGATGGGAATCCACAACCTTGTTACTTCCGCTATTTGGATTGACGTAATAGTATTTATGTTACTTTATACATGTGATTTACCTCTGTTATAAATCCTCGAGTACTGTGTGTGAGCATACCGATCCAGGGATGACACTTAAGCACAGAGACTTGATCCATTCGGGTCGGGTCGCTACACTTCTGCAATGAATTTGCTAGAATTGCTAGACGTGATACTAAAAATAAACATAGACCTATTGTAGGCATGCCTGTTATTTCTGTTATAATAGGAGATCATTGCTATCATGGCTTATGTGATATGGGTGCTAGTGCAAGTGCAATACCTCATTCCTTATACAAAGAAATTATGCATGATATTGCACCTGCTGAGATAGAAGAGATTGATGTTACAATTAAGCTTGCCAATAGAGATACTATTTCACCAGTTGGGTTTGTTAGAGATGTTGAAGTCTTGTGTGGGAAAGTTAAATACCCTACTGATTTTCTTATTCTTGGTTCCCCACAAGAGAACTTTTGTCCCATTATATTTGGTAGACCCTTCTTGAATAGTGTTAATGCTAAGATAGACTGCAATAAGGATATTGTTTCTGTTGGTTTAGGGGATATGTCTCATGAGTTTAATTTTGCTAAGTTTCATAGACAACCCCATGATAAAAATTACCTAGTAAAGATGAAATTATTGGTCTTGCTTCTATTGTCGTGCCTCCTACTGATCCTTTAGAACAATATTTGCTAGACCATGAAAATGATATGTTTATGAATGAAAGAAGGGAAATAGATGAAGTATTCTTTAAACATGGACCTATTTTGAAACACAGCTTGCCTATTGAAATTCTAGGGGATCCTCCTCCACCCAAAGGTGATCCCGTGTTTGAGCTTAAACCTTTACCTGATACTCTTAAATATGCTTATCTTGATGAAAAAGAGATATATCCTGTTATTATTAGTGCTAACCTTTCAGAGCATGAAGAAAAGAAATTATTGAAAACTCTGAAGAAGCACCGTGCTGCTATTGGATATACTCTTGATGTTCTTAAGGGCATTAGTCCCACTCAATGTCAGCACAAAATAAAATTGGAGAAAGACGCTAAACCAGTTGTTGATCACCAATGAAGGTTAAATCCTGAGATGAAAGAAGTGGTAAGAAAAGAAATACTAAAGCTTCTAGAGGCGGGCATAATTTATCCCGTTGCTGATAGTCAGTGGGTAAGTCATGTCCATTGTGTCCCTAAGAAGGGAGGTATTACTGTTGTTCCTAATGATAAAGATCAATTGATCCCGCAAAGAATTGTTATAGGTTATAGAATGGTAATTCATTTCTGCAAATTAAATAAAGGTACTAAAAAGGATCATTACCCTTTACCTTTTATTGATCAAATGCTAGAAAGATTATCCAAGCATACACATTTTTGCTTTCTAGATGGCTATTCTGGTTTCTCTCAAATACCCGTGTCAAAAGAGGATCAAGAAAAGACAACCTTTACTTGCCCTTTCGGTACCTTTGCTTATAGACGTATGCCTTTTGGTGTATGTAATGCACCTGCTACCTTTCAAAGATGTATGACTGCTATATTCTCTGACTTTTGTGAAAAGATTGTTGAGGTATTCATGGATGATTTCTCCATTTATGGGACTTCTTTTGATGATTGCTTAAGCAACCTTGATCGAGTTTTGCAGAGATGTGAAGAAACTAATCTTGTTTTGAATTGGGAGAAGTGCCACTTTATGGTTAATGAAGGTATTGTCTTGCGGCATAAAATTTCTGAAAAGAGGTATTGAAGTTGATAAAGCTAAAGTTGATGCTATTGAAAAGATGTCGTGTCCTAAGGACATTAAAGGTATAAGAAGTTTCCTTGGTCATGTCGATTTTTACAGGAGGTTCATTAAGGACTTCTCTAAAATTTCTCGGCCTCTAACTAATCTTTTACAAAAATATGTTCCTTTTGTCTTCAATGATGATTGTGTAGAAGCATTTGAAATACTTAAGAAAGCCTTCATTTCTGCACCTATTGTTCATCCTCCTGATTGGAATTTACCATTTGAAATTATGTGTGATGCTAGTGATTATGCTATAGGGGCTGTTCTAGGAAAAAGAGTTGATAAGAAATTAAATGTTATTCAATATTCTAGTAAAACTCTAGACGGTGCTCAAAGAAATTATGCTACTACTGAAAAAGAATTTTTAGCAGTTGTGTTTGCTTGTGATAAGTTCATACCTTACATTTTTTATTCTAAAGTAACTATTCACATTGATCATGCTGCTATTAAATATCTTATGGAAAATAAAGATGCTAAACCTAGACTTATTAGATGGGTTCTCTTGCTACAAGAATTTGATTTGCATATTATTGATAGAAAGGGAGCTCAGAACCCCGTTGCAGACAACTTATCTAGGTTAGAGAATGTTCTTGATGACCCACTACCTATTGATGATAGCTTTCCTGATGAATAATTAGCTGTCATAAATGCTTCTTGTACTGCTCCATGGTATGCTGATTATGCTAATTACATTCTTGCTAAATTTATACCACCTAGTTTCACTTACCAGCAAAAGAAAAAGTTCTTCTATGATTTAAGACATTACTTCTGGGATGACCCACATCTTTATAAAGAAGGAGCAGATGGTGTTATTAGACATTGTGTACCTGAGCATGAACAGGAACAGATCCTACGCAAGTGTCACTCCGAGGCTTATGGAGGACACCATGTTGGAGATAGAACTGCACATAAGGTATTGCAATCCGGTTTTTATTGGCCTACTCTCTTCAAGGATGCCCGTAAGTTTGTTTTGTCTTGTGATGAATGTCAAAGAATTGGTAATATTAGTAGACATCAAGAAATGCCTATGAATTATTCACTTGTTATTGAACCATTTGATGTTTGGGGCTTTGATTATATGGGACCGTTTCCTTCCTCTAATGGGTATACACATATTTTAGTTGTTGTTGATTATGTTACTAAGTGGGTAGAAGCTATTCCAACTAGTAGTGCTGATCATAACACCTCTATTAAGATGCTTAAAGAAGTTGTTTTTCTGAGGTTTCAAGTCCCTAGATACTTAATGACTGATGGTGGTTCACATTTGATTCATGGTGCTTTCCATAAAATGCTTGCTAAGTATGACGTTAATCATAGAATTGCATCTCCATATCATCCACAGTCTAGTGGTCAAGTAGAATTGAGTAATAGAGAGCCTAAATTAATTTTGCAAAAGACTGTTAATAGATCTAGAAAGAATTGGTTCAAGAAACTTCATGATGCATTATGGGCTTATAGAACTGCATATAAGAATCCTATGGGTATGTCTCCGTATAAGATGGTTTATGGAAAAGCATGTCACTTTACCTCTTGAACTAGAACATAAGGCATATTGGGCCATTAAAGAGCTCAATTATGACTTCAAACTTGTCGGTGAGAAGAGGCTTTTTGACATTAGCTCACTTGATGAATGGAGAACCCAGGCTTATGAGAATGCCAAACTATTTAAAGAAAAAGTTAAAAGATGGCATGACAAAAGGATACAAAAATGTGAGTTTAATGTAGGTGATTATGTATTATTATACAACTCTCGTTTGAGATTTTTTTTTGACTATATCGTTTGAGATTTTTTGCAAGCAAACTTCTCTCTAAATGGGAAGGTCCTTACGTCATCGAGGAGGTCTACCGTTCCGGTGCCATAAAAATCAACATCTTCGAAGGCACAAATCCGAGTGTGGTGAACGGTCAAAGAATCAAACATTATATCTCAGGTAATCCCATAAATGTTGAAATTAATGTTATTGAAATCGTAACCCCGGAGGAATACATAAGGGACACTTTCTAGAACGTTTCAGACTCCGAAAAGGAATAGGTACGTGGTACGGTAAGTAAACCGACTCCAAAACAGTTCTAATGGCAATTTTTCTCCGTTTTGGAATATTTAAGAAAATATGAAAATAAGAAGCAGTCCAGGAAGGACACGGGGATTCCACGAGGGTGGAGGGTGCGCCCTACCCCCTGGGCGCGCCCCCTGCCTCATGGGCACCCCGTGTGCTCTTCGGACTCCGTTTTCTTGCACGATACTTATTTTGGTCAGTAAAAATTCATTATATAACCTCCCGAAGGTTTTGACCACCGTATTATGCAAATATCCTCTGTTTTTGTTTCGAGCGGTTTCTGCTGCAGATTAGAGCAATATGTCATCCCAAGATTCGGAGGGAGAAAGCTATGTGGCTGATTACCTTGCAGATCATAAGGTCTACGGGGACTTGGAGCATTGTGGTTGGACCACGGAAGAAGAAGAAGACTATGAGCCTAGGAGAAAGGAGGAGACGAGCTCAGATGAGGATGAAGTCCCATTACCTCATCCTGGGGACATGCATTTGGAGTTCAAAAAGTCAAAACTTCCCAATAGAGCAAAGAAACCTAAGATCGAGTTTATCCCTTTTCGTCTCTTGCAGGAGAACAAACAAGAACTATGCAAAAAGGTATTAAGCCTTGAGCGGGAGATCGAGGACCTAAGGGAGCAAAATACTACCCTCAAGCGCAAATTAAGGAAGAAGCACACGCTATCAACAACACCTTCACCAACAAAGAATAACTGAGTATCGGGTATGGGCACTCCCCTTGGCAACTGCAAAGCTTGGGGAAGTGCCCCGGTATCGTATCACCATCACTTTTATCTTTATCATTTTTCTTAGTTCAATCCTTTTGGTAATATCTTGATTTAGTAGAATAAAGTTTTTATATGATCTAGTTTTTAGTTTTGCTTTATGATCCTTCTATGTAATTGAGTCCGTGAGCCATATATAATAAAGATTAGTGTTGAGTCAAGGGCTTGATTATCTTGCTATGATCTTGAGGAAATAGAATAGAAGAGAAAGAAATAAAAAGAAATAAAGAGATCATATGGATCTTATGGAGAGTAATGACTTCACATATAAAGAGTATGATGAATAAAAATTGTTGAGAGTTGACAAGCATAGTTTTGGTCATCATTGCAATTAATAGGAAGTAATAAGGAAAGAGAGGTTTTCACATATAAATATACTATCTTGGACATCTTTTATTATTGTGAGCACTCATTAAAATACGACATGCTAAAGAGTTGATGTTGGACAAGGAAGAAAACATAATGGGTTATGTTTTCTTACATCTGAGATAAATTATATTGTCATGGATCATCCAACATGTTGAGCTTGCCTTTCCCTCTCTTGCTAGCCATTATCTTTGCACCAAGTAGAGATACTACTTGTGCTTCAAAATATCCCTAAACCCAGTTTTGCCATGAGATTCCACCATATCTACCTATGGATTGAGTAAGGTCGTTCAAGTAAGTTGTCATTGTTGCAAGCAATAAAAATTGCTCTCTAAATATGTATGATTTATTAGTGCGGAGAAAATAAGCTTTATACGATCTTGTGATGTGGAAGAAATAAAAGCGACGGACTGCATAATAAAGGTCCATATCACAAGTGGCAATATAAAGTGATGTTCTTTCGCATTAAGATTTTGTGCATCCAACCATAAAAGCACATGAAAACCTCTGCTTCCCTCTGCGAAGGGCCTATCTTTTGTTCTTGTCTTATACTTCATGCAAAGAATCACGGTGATCTTCACCTTTCCTTTTTACATTTTATCCTTTGACAAGCAAAATATGTTGGAAATATCCAGGTATATATAGCTAATTGGATGTGAGTTTTCATGAACTATTATTGTTGACATTACCCTTGAGGTAAAAAGTTGGGAGGCAAAAACTATAAGCTCCTATCTTTCTCTGTGTCCGATTAAAACTTCATAACCATAAATATCGCATGAGTGTTAGCAATTGTGAAAGACTAAATGATGGTTGAGTATGTGGACTTGCTGAGAAGCTCTTATATTGACTCTTTCCTAGGTTATGATAAATTGCAATTGCTTCAATGACTGAGATTATAGTTTGTTAGTTTTCAATGAAGTTTCTGATTCATACTTGAGTATGTGAATGAACTGTTACTTTAGCATAAGAGATCATATGACAATATATATATATATACGTTGATGTTCTAAGAATGATCATGATGCCCTCATGTCCGTATTTTATTTTATCGGCACCTCTATCTCTAAACATGTGGACATATTTTTCAATTTCGGCTTTCGCTTGAGGACAAGCGAGGTCTAAGCCTGGGGGAGTTGATACGTCCATTTTGCATCATGCTTTTATATCGATATTTATTGCATTATGGGATGTTATTACACATTATGTCACAATACTTATGCCTTTTCTCTCTTATTTTACAAGGTTTACATGAAGAGGGGGAATGCCGGCAGTTGGAATTCTGGGCTAGAAAAGGAGCAAATATTAGAGACCTATTCTGCACATCTCCAAAAGTCCTGAAACTCCATGGAAACAGAATATAAAAAAATTAGGGCGAAAGAAGTACCAGAGGGGGCCACCCACCGTCCACGAGGGTGGGGGGCGCGCCCTACCCCCTGGGCGCGCCCCCTGCCTCGTGGGCCCCCTGGTGGCCCTCTGTAACGCCCTCGATGCGGCTATATCTCCCACGTGTCGAAGCACGACTTAGAGGCATAACCGCATTGAAAGCAATGTCGCAAGTGAGGTAATCTTCACAACAACCCATGTAATGAATAAGCAAGGAGGTACATAGTTGGCTTACAATCGCCACTTCACACAATACATGAATAAAGCATTACATCAACCAGATACAATCAAGGTCCATCTACGGAACCAAAATAAAAGAAGACTACCCCAAATGCTACACAGATCCCCGATCGTCCCAACTGGGCTCCACTATTGATCAAAAGAAAAACGGAACAACCAAACGAACACGGTCTTCATCGAGCTCCTCCTTGAGCTCGGTAGTGTCACCTGCACGGTTTCATCGGCACCTGCAAACTGGTTTTGGAAGTAACTGTGAGTCACAGGGACTCAGCAATCTCACACCCTCGCGATTAAGACTATTTAAGCTTATAGGAAGGGTAAAAGGTATGAGGTGGAGCTGCAACAAGCGACTAGCATATATGGTGGCTAACATACGCAAATGAGAGCGAGAAGAGAAGGCAAAAGCACGGTCGAACAACTATGATCAAGAAGTGATCCTAGAACAACCTACGTCAAGCATTACTCCAACACCGTGTTCACTTCCCGGACTCCGCTGAGAAGAGACCATCACGGTTACACACGCGGTTGATGTATTTTAATTAAGATCAACTTCAGGTTTTCTACAACCGGACATTAACAAATTCCCATCTACCCATAACCGCGGGCACGACTTTCGAAAGTTCAATCCCTGCAGGGGTGTCCCAACTTAGCCCATCACAAGCTCTCACGGTCAACGAAGGATATTCCTTCTCCTGCAACTAACAACGCTATAAGAGGGGTTGAGCAAAGCGGTAACATAGCCAAACACCAGTTTGCTAGGACAAGGCGTGTTAGAGGCTTGGCTTAACAATATGGGAGGCATGATAAGCAAGTGGTAGGTATCGCGGCATAGGCATAGCAAAAGAGCGAGCATCTAGCAAGCAAAGATAGAAGTGATTTCGAGGATATGGTCATCTTGCCTGAGATCCCACAAGGAAGAAGAACGAGTCCATGAAGAAGATAAATGGACATAGACGAACGAATCCTCACAAACGCGGCGTTATCGGAACTAACCCGAAGCACCACCACCGGAAAGAAGCAAACAACATAGTAAACAACCATCACATGACATGGCATGATGCGCAAACAATTATGATGCATGTCCGGTTAAATGCGGCATGGCATGGCAAAGTGCACAAACAAAACTACAAATTAAGTGGAGCTCAATATGCATCGGGATGCATATTGACGGAACACCACATCAATTATTTAGTTCTCTCCCGGTGAAGTACTCAACAATATTAAAGGTTGGTTAACATGGCAAGAGGTGAAACATGAGTGAAAATACACAGCTAGGCATTTTAAATGAGGCCAGAAACAACAACAACAGTTCCGGTATATCCTCATGTGCATTAGCAATTTAAAGCAAACAACAATTTTAAACATCTTAAAGTTGTTAACATCATGCGGATGACATATTCAGGTTTATGCAATTCTTATGAAAATGTTGGCATGATAAGATATGAGGCATTTGTCATCGTGGCAGAAACGAAAGGGGTGCCACGGCAACAACAACGGAAATGGTGCCACGGCGACATTCCGGCTCCGGTAATTCGATTGAGACACCGATGCAAAGGAGAAGTGCGGATGCGGGCAAAAGATGGTGGGGCGTTCCCGGATTCCGGGTGTCCCATGAGTTGGCGACAAGGGAACGAGTGACAATTTGGACATGGTGCAAACACGAGCATCTCAAACATCACAAGCATTCATTCACGGACGTCGTCTCGAGGTTATACCTTCGAAGCGTTCATCTCCGAAGCGGATTGGGTTCGATAGTAGTGGAAGTAGGCGTTCTCGCGACGGCGGTAGTGGAAGTAGTCGATCTCGCATGCTCTAGGGTCGACAGTAGAGGTTCTCGCAATCTCGACGACGATAGTGGTACATGTTTATCGGTAGTTGAACATGAAGGTCCGGAGAGGGTACTTGGCAACATGCACATCGTCGGTAGTTGTACACAAACTTTGTCGGACTTGACGGGTTCGAGGTCTCCGGACGTAGTAGTACACGTTCACGGAGTAGGTCGTACACGTCGTCGGTAGATGTTCACTTGACGACCTTCAACGGCGGTAGTTCTTCTCGTTTCGTCATGGATGTAGTTGCACATCTCATAGCGGTACTTGACGATTTCGGAGACGGCGGAAGACGAACTTGGTGGTCCTCGTCGTCCTAGTACTTGGCATCATGGTACTTGGGTCTTCAGACTTGCCGGTCTCGGTTCTTGCGATGGTAGTGGTACAAGGTCGTCGTGGGAAGTAGTCGTACTCGCGAACTTGTCGTATACACGGCGACGGTAGTGGAACTTCACGGATCCGTGGCCTCCGGGCGTAATGGTACTTGGCGAATCCCGAAACATTATTGATGATCCAAAATGGCACAAGTGAGAAGCACGTCCATGGATTCTTCCGACTTGGGCTCCGGGTACAGGGTTTGACGAGCCCCGATAGACGATGGAGAAAGTCAACAACGTAGCATCAACAGCAAACGAGGCCATGAACATGACTTGGGGCTCCCTGAACCCATGAAAACGGCCGGCAAGAGGCGGATGCTAGTGGAGGCAGGGCCGCGCCGAGGTCAAAGGTGGCCGGGTGAGCTCGATGGAGGTCGTCCGCGGTCGGACGAAGCAGCAGCAAGGCACGGTAGCAAGCTCGAAGCTGCAGCAGCGCAGGTCAGGCGGCACGCGAGAAGAGCAGCGGCAGCAGGGCGCGATGGTGGTGGTCGAACGAGGCAGGGGCTGTCCACGACTGGAGCAGAGGAGGTCGACGAGTGGCGGCGCTGGGTGCTTGTATGCAGGGAGGCGGAGCGAAGCAGAGCAGCAGCGGCGAGGCAAAACAGGCCATGGTGATGGGGAGACGATGCAGAGGAGAGGAGGCACGACGGACGAGCGGGAGGCTCGCAGGGTCTCGGGCACGACGCGCAGCAAGGATGCAGTGGCGCAGCGCTGGAGCATGGAAGGGGGAGCGGAGAAGTCGCAAGCTCGGGGCAATGGTGCAGCGCCATGGGAGGGTTTCGAGGGAGATGAGGGAGAGACGAGGATCAGCTGAAGGAGGGAGATGAGGGAAGATCAAGGGCGCAGCCCTATGCGTGTGGAACTCTCCCCCCTTCTCTGATTGCAGGGCGGCGCAGGAGGAGGACGAAGGCTCCTGCGTGCGAGGGGAAGGTTCGATGGGGAGAGATGGGATGGGGTCGGTCCTCCCTGGCGGCGCAAGGTGAAAGCGAGGGGGAGAAACTAGGGGGTCGGGAGGGGGTGTTCTGGGCTAGGGTTTGAGGGGATATAGAGATGGGCCTTGGCCCAAGGTGGGTAAGCCTGACTGCGGTTGGGCCTAGGAGGTCCACCAGCGTGGGGAGGGAAGTGGCCAGAGGCCTGCTGGGCTGCTCTCTCCTTCCCTCTCTCTTATTATTTCTTTAACAGAAAACAAGAGAAGAAAAAAATAAAGAGGGGGGTTTAGGGAACGAAGTTGGACTCGCGGATAAATTTCCGAGACTCACAAAAATGAGTTTGACCCAAGAAAAATAGAAACGACAAGATTGAAAGATACAAATTCAAACTCATTTGAATTTACTTCGAAAGGGTTTGAACTGGGACTTGGTAAAAGGAAGGTCCAAAAATGTTCGGATTTTTGGTGGAGCTCCAGAAAATGACGAAAGAATTTACGGACTAAGTTCGAGGCCAAGGGTTGTGATAACAAAGGCATTAGGATTTGCAGGTGTGTTATAGTGAATTTAAAAATTAAATAAATATTGAATATAGCTCCCTACTATCGGGAGGATATGTTTTAAAGAGAAACCACCATGTGAGTTCCCTCGGTTTAAATGGACCGAAGATCCATGCAATTTATTTAAGTGAGTTTTAAAACGGGTTGCATGATGACATGATGCAATGCACATGATGCAAAGAACCAAACAATACACACGACGAAACCCGGAAACCACGGAAGGCATCTGAAGCTCCGGTCTTGGGGCGTCACAACACTCCACCACTACGAGAGGATCTCGTCCCGAGATCTAGGATGGCACCGGAGGGAAAACGGAAGAGAAAGAGAAGAGGTAAAACTAAGTTGCTTCTTTGACAAATGAGTGAAACCAAAGAACCTTGAGAGGTTAAACAATTGAAAGAAAGAAAACAACAAAGGTGAACAAAGTTGAAAACACTCCGTTAGGAAAGAGGAACAAGAAACATTACTAGAACCTTGAAGGTTGAGAGACATAAGAAAAGTGTCACCAAGGATAAGAAGTACATGCAAGCACTCCGGATGAAGTGAGATGTATAAGGAACAATAAAGATCAATTACAACAACACTCCGGTTGGACATGGAAGGTAAAGAATATAAACTTGCCAAACGAAAGCACTTGGATGAGACTCTGGTTAGAAGAGGAATGATAGACATGACACTCCGGTTAAAACAAGATAGAGAAGGGAAAAGAATGATATAATTTGGACAGCACTTCGACTGTAAATGGAAGGAATAGAACATGATCTTGACAAACAAGATGATGGGTCGAAAAGAGCATCATCACAATGCCTCTGAAATAAAATAATAGAAGTTGGATCATTGGAAAGGAAAGAGTTGAGAAGAAAATGACATCTTCTACCACAATAGAATTTGAGAAGCATCCTTAGAAAGAAGTATTGAACGGAGTTGTTGGAAAATCAACAACGAAAGCAAAAGGCTGCTTGTGGGCTTTTGAAAACATCTCAAAACTTAAGGTGAAATTCTGCCACTAGCGAAAATAAGATTCGATTGATAAGAACAAGGAGACGAGAAACTTATCTCACCGATAGGATAAATGAAGAACTTGGATCATTTATAAGCACCATAAATAGCAACAATCCTTAGGGAAGGCTATAGGTGAAACATGACACAAGATAACTCCAACAAAGAGATTGGTGGATTTAAAATACCTCATTCTTAACAACATGTGAATCATGAAACATGAACTCAAGTTATCAAGAATGACATAATACCACCTCCAATGATACGGAAGAAAGAATTGCACTCCGGATAGCAAGAAGAAGAATGCTTGAGCTCCTCTGAAAAGAATCTTGATGAACACTTTGAGAAGGAATTAAATCCTTGATGAACCATCATGTAGAACCTTTATGAAGAACTCCGGTAACAAAAGAATGATCAAACGAAAGGGAAGAGAAGTTGAAAACACAAAGTGAAACCTTGTAATGATTTAGATGGATCTCCATGATTATATAATTGCGAGAGCTTGGAACTCCGGGAAAAAGAGAAGATGACACAATTGAAATCAAGAATTTGATGAACCTCCAGAATAAGGAATTGAATTTAGTCGATGGAACAAGAATAAGAATTACATTATGCTTATCCTTCACCAATTTAAATTGATGACAAACAATGGATTTAGCATACTACTTATTCTTGTAGAAAGGATTAAGATAGATATAGTGTCAACTTGGAAAGGTCTTCAATGAACCGCCGGTAGGATTGGAACAACGAATGAATTGATATGATAAAAGAAGGAAGAAGAATCTTGAGCGAACCACCGTAAGAATTAAATGAACGAAGTAAATGATGAATCACCGGTAAGAATTAGCAAATGAACGAACAAAGTTGAGACAATCTAGATACATGAGAATGAAGGGATCACAAACTGATTAGAGATCACTTGAACGATGCACTGGTAAGAATTAGAGAATGATAGCTGAAAGCTGAGAATGAATAAGTCTTCTGAAATGATGGGCTTCGGAGAATCAAACTGAAAAGAATCTTGAATTGCTCCGGATGGGTGAAAAGAATTCCCACAATTGAAAATAATTATGAGAGGATGGCAACAAGCTAGAATCACGAATCTTGAAGAGAATGGAGTAAGATATGGAGGAAAAATTCTTCTTCGGTCTTCAAAAGTAGAGAAAGACGATGAGAAACACCACCATGAATTATTTAAACACTCCAGAAGAATCAAAAGCGAAGAGGTTGAGTCAACGATGAAAAAAAAATTGACAGATCTTGGAGAAAGGCATTTGACTGATGATAACTCATTCTTACATCAAACTTTGAGAAGAATTTAGGATAGCTCCGGAAAAATTAGAAGAGTCATGTAAGATCCTGGAAAAAGACCTGTGGGTTAGGGCCCACTCAAAAGATACACCGTAGAACGATTTAAAAGGAAGATTGCGCCGGTTGAAATAAATGGCTTGAATGAGATAACATCCTCGAAAGAGCTTGAACGAATGCATGGTGGAAACACGAATCTTCGAGATATCCTCAGCACTCCGGAACAATTGAATAGCGAGAAGTGGATAGTTGAGAGATGCACCGGCATGAGAAAGCATTAGAAACGAGGAAAGGATAAAGAAACACCAAAAGCTTGAATTTGGTTCCACCGGAGAAGAAAAAGAGCAAAAGATGATGAACTTGAGGCTCCGTTAGTATATTCATGAGAATCACCGGATAAGAACATTCAAAGACAAGAATGAAGAGTCTTCACATGAATAAAATGGATACTTGATTGAGAAATTGGGTTCCTTGAAGAAAAAGGGGTGGGAGGGTGGGAAAAACAAAGGCAACTTGGAGACGGAAGAAATGAACACCGTTGAGAAGAACTGATACTTGATCTTGCAGATGTTGAAATGAACGGATCCACTTGAAGAGAGACACGCCGGTTGAAAAGAATTGACATGACAATCTCGATTATCATGAAGGATTTGTATTCACATAGAGGTATGAGAGCACCGCTTAGGAAAAGTATGGAATCAACATTTGACTTCGAAGCAACTCGAATACCACAACTCAAAACAAAACAAAGGATTGGCTTGCAAAATAAGCCGGAACAAACATATGATAGAGATTTCGTCCGAAGTTTTTGTGGTGGGGCCTACACGGGCTCGATCGTACAGCACCATCATGTACAAGGCAGTGCACATGACATACAAAGCGTCCCTGAGTCAGCATAGCCAAGGACTCTTTAAGACACAACAAGACCACTGTAAAACCAACCGTGAATAGGCGGACCACTAGACGTCGAACCCCAATTTCATATCATACATCTGTCGGAAAGATATCCTAAGAGCTACTTGAATTCCCACTTATAAACTCCCGACACTATCCGGTTATGCAATCAGGTGTTGGGGATACACGGGAAGCATAATATCTCACCCAAAACTAGCAAATCCTACATCCAGCTGTATCCATCCTTCAACACATAACCAAGAAACCTTCGGAAATCGTTTACCTCAACCTTAAGCATCCGTTATACAAGTTATGGCAATACTCCCGAACTCCCGCCCCAGTACTGGGTGGTGTCGAGGTTATCTCACCAACAACTGCATAAAAGAGATTTTCGATGTCGGCGAAACTCAGGTATTCCAGAACTGCAGTGATAAATTTGTGACGACAACACCTCGGAGCTCAACTCCCCGGGACACTGCCACAACCCCTAAATGTCAGGAGGCACCAAGAACAATGTTCTCGTCACAAAACCATCGGAACGATTCCAAGATACCTGCGTGATCCTAAATTTTTTTAGTGAAATTTGAGAAGAGAAGAGTCAAAACTCTACGTCAGGATGCCTCACCAGAGCGACGAAGGGACTGAGGAGTAAAAAGAATCCTACTCTCCGATATATATAATCCTAAATGACTCAAAAAAAAAATTCTAGACTCAACAACGCCAGCGATTCGATAAAGCAGGGGGCTCCTAAGGTCGGGGAAGGCTCTGATTACCAACTTGTAATGCCCTCGATGCGGCTATATCTCCCACGTGTCGAAGCACGACTTAGAGGCATAACCGCATTGAAAGCAATATCGCAAGTGAGGTAATCTTCACAACAACCCATGTAATGAATAAGAAAGGAGGTACATAGTTGGCTTACAACCGCCACTTCACACAATACATGAATAAAGCATTACATCAACCAGATACAATCAAGGTCTGTTGACGGAACCAAAATAAAAGAAGACTACCCCAAATGCTACACAGATCCCCGATCATCCCAACTGGGCTCCAGTACTGATCAAAAGAAAAACGGAACAACCAAACAAACACGGTCTTCATCGAGCTCCTCCTTGAGCTCAGTAGCGTCACCTGCACGGTTTCATCGGCACCTGCAAACTGGTTTTGGAAGTAACTGTGAGTCACAGGGACTCAGCAATCTCACACCCTCGCGATCAAGACTATTTAAGCTTATAGGAAGGGTAAAAGGTATGAGGTGGAGCTGCAGCAAGCGACTAGCATATATGGTGGCTAACATACGCAAATGAGAGCGAGAAGAGAAGGCAAAAGCACGGTCGAACAACTATGATCAAGAAGTGATCCTTGAACAACCTACATCAAGCATTACTCCAACACAGTGTTCACTTCCCGGACTCCGCCGAGAAGAGACCATCACGGTTACACACGCGGTTGATGTATTTTAATTAAGATCAACTTTAGGTTTTCTACAACCGGAAATTAACAAATTCCCATTTGCCCATAACCGCGGGCACGGCTTTCGAAAGTTCAATGCCAGCAGGGGTGTCCCAACTTAGCCCATCACAAGCTCTCACGGTCAACGAAGGATATTCCTTCTCCCAAGACAATCCGATCAGACTTGGCATCCCGGTTACAAGACATCCTTGACAATGGTAAAACAAGTCCAGCAAAGCCGCCGGAATGTGCCGACAAATCCGGATAGGAGCTGTACATATCTCGTTCTCAGGGCACACTTAGATGAGACATCCTACAAGTAAAACCAACCCTTAAGTTGCCCCGAGGTGGCCCCGCGGTCTACTCCGTTCGGACCAACACTTAGAGAAGCACTGGCCCGGGGGGGTTAAAAAAAGATGACCCTCGAGAGAGCGACTCCCAAGGGAAAAGTAGGTGGTGGTGAGGCAAATGGTAAAACCAAGGTTGGGCCTTGATAGAGGAGTTTTATTCAAAACGAACTGTCAAGGGGTTCCCATTATAACCCAACCGTGTAAGGAACGCAAAAATCCGGGAACATAACACCAATATGACGGAAACCAGGGCGGCAGGAGTGGAACAAAACACCAGGCATAAGGCCGAGCCTTCCAGCCTTTACCAAGTATATAGATGCATTAATTAAATAAGAGATATTGTGATATCCCAACAAAATATCCATGTTCCAAACAAGGAACAAACTCCAAACTTCTCCTGCAACTAACAACGCTATAAGAGGGGTTGAGCAAAGCGGTAACATAGCCAAACACCAGTTTGCTAGGACAAGGCGTGTTAGAGGCTTGGCTTAACAATATGGGAGGCATGATAAGCAAGTGGTAGGTATCGCGGCATAGGCATAGCAAAAGAGCGAGCATCTAGCAAGCAAAGATAGAAGTGATTTCGAGGATATGGTCATCTTGCCTGAGATCCCACAAGGAAGAAGAACGAGTCCATGAAGAAGACAAATGGACATAGACGAACGAATCCTCACAAACGCGGCTTTATCGGAACTAACCCGAAGCACCACCACCGGAAAGAAGCAAACAACATAGTAAACAACCATCACATGACATGGCATGATGCGCAAACAATTAAGATGCATGTCCGGTTTAATGCGGCATGGCATGGTAAAGTGCACAAACAAAACTACAAATTAAGTGGAGCTCAATATGCATCGGGATGCATATTGATGGAACACCACATCAATTATTTAGTTCTCTCCCGGTTAAGTACTCAACAATATTAAAGGTTGGTTAACATGGCAAGAGGTGAAACATGAGTGAAAATACACAGCTAGGCATTTTAAATGAGGTCGGAAACAACAACAACAATTCTGGTATATCCTCATGTGCATTAGCAATTTAAAGCAAACAACAATTTTAAACATCTTAAAGTTGTTAACATGATGCGGATGACATATTCAAGTTTATGCAATTTTTATGAAAATGTTGGCATGATAAGATATGAGGCATTTGTCATCGTGGCGGAAACGAAAGGGGTGCCACAGCAACGACAACGGAAATGGTGCCACGGCAACATTCCGGCTCCGGTAATTCGATTGAGACACCGATGCAAAGGAGAAGTGCCGATGCGGGCAAAAGATGGTGGAGCGTTCCCGGATTCCGGGTGTCCCATGAGTTGGCGACAAGGGAACGAGTGACAATTTGGACACGGTGCAAACACGAGCATCTCAAACATCGCAAGCATTCATTCACAGACGTTGTCTCAAGGTTATACCTTCGAAGCGTTCATCTCCGAAGCGGATTGGGTTCGATAGTAGCGGAAGTAGGCGTTCTCGCGATGGCGGTAGTGGAAGTAGTCGATCTCGCATGCTCTAGGGTCGACGGTAGAGGTTCTCGCGATCTCGACGATGGTAGTGGTACATGTTTATCGGTAGTCGAACATGACGGTCCGGAGAGGGTACTTGGCAACATGCACATCGTCGGTAGTTGTACACAAACGTTGTCGGACATGACGGGTTCGAGGTCTCCGAACATAGTAGTACACGTTCACGGAGTAGGTCGTACACGTCGTCGGTAGATGTTCACTTGATGACCTTCAACGGTGGTAGTTGTTCTTGTTTCGTCGTGGAAGTAGTTGCACATCTCATAGCGGTACTTGACGATTTCAGAGACGGCGGAAGACGAACTTGGCGGTCCTCGTCGTCCAGGTACTTGGCGTCATGATACTTGGGTCTTCGGACTTGCCGGTCTCGGTTCTTGCAACGGTAGTGGAACTTCACGAATCCGTGGCCTCCGGGCATAATGGTACTTGGTGAATCCCGAAACGTTCTTGATGATCCAAAATGGCACAAGTGAGAAGCACGTCCACGGATTCTTCTGACTTGGGCTCCGGGTACAGGGTTTGACGAGCCCCGATAGACGATGGAGAAAGTCAACAACGTAGCATCAACAGCCAACGAGGCCACGAACATGACTTGGGGCTCCCCGAACCCATGAAAACGGCCGGCAGGAGGAGGATGCTAGTCGAGGAAGGGCCATGCCAAGGTCGTAGGTGGCCGGGCAAGCTCGACGGAGGTCGTCCGCGGTCGGACGAAGCAGCAGCAAGGCACGGCAGCAAGCGCGAAGCTGCAGCAGCGCAGGTCAGGCGGCACGCAAGAAGAGCAGCGGCAGCAGGGCGCGATGGTGGTGGTCGAACGAGGCAGGGGCTGTCCACGACTGGAGCAGAGGAGGTCGACGAGTGGCGGCACTTGGTGCTTGTATGCAGGGAGGCGGAGCGAAGCAGAGCAGCAGCGGCGAGGCGAAATAGGCCATGGTGATGGGGAGACGATGCAGAGGAGAGGAGGCACGGCGGACGAGCGGGAGGCTCGCAGGGTCTCGGGCACGACGCGCAGAAAGGATGCAGTGGCGTAGCGCTGGAGCATGGAAGGGGGAGCGGAGAAGTCGCGAGCTCGGGGTAATGGTGCAGCGCCATGGGAGGGTTTCGAGGAAGATGAGGGAGAGACGAGGATCGGCTGAAGGAGGGAGATGAGGGAAGATCGAGGGCGTAGTCCTATGCGTGTGGAACTCTCCCTCCTTCTCTGATTGCAGGGCGGCGCAGGAGGAGGACGAAGGCTCCTGCGTGCGAGGGGAAGGTTCGATGGGGAGAGATGGGATCGGGCTCGGTCCTCCCTGGCGGCACAAGGGGAAAGCGAGGGGGGGAGACCAGGGGGTCGGAAGGGGGGTGTTCTGGGCTAGGGTTTGAGGGGATATATAGATGGGCCATGGCCCAAGGTGGGTAGGCCTGACTACGGCTGGGCCTAGGAGGTCGACCAGCGTGGGGAGGGAAGTGGCCAGAGGCCTGCTAGGCTGCTCTCTCCTTCCCTCTCTCTTATTATTTCTTTAACAGAAAACAAGAGAAGAAAAAGAAATAAAGAGGGGGGATTAGGGAACGAAGTTGGACTCGCGGATAAATTTCCCGGACTCACAAAAATGAGTTTGACCCAAGAAAAATAGAAATGGCAAGATTGAAAGATACAAATTCAAACTCATTTGAATTTACTTCGAAAGGGTTTGAACTGGGACTTGGTAAAAGGAAGGTCCAAAAATGTTCGGATTTTTGGTGGAGCTCCAGAAAATGACGAAAGAATTTACGGACTAAGTTCGAGGCCAAGGGTTGTGATAACAAAGGCATTAGGATTTGCACGTGTGTTATAGTGAATTTAAAATTAAAGAAATAATGAATATAGCTCCCTACTATCGGGAGGATATGTTTTAAAGAGAAACCACCATGTGAGTTCCCTCGGTTTAAATGGACCGAAGATCCATGCAATTTATTTAAGTGAGTTTTAAAACGGGTTGCATGATGACATGATGCAATGCACATGATGCAAAGAACCAAACAATACACACGACGAAACCCGAAAACCACGGAAGGCATCTGAAGCTCCGGTCTTGGGGCGTCACACCCTCTGATGCCCATCTTTGGCTATATGGAGTCTTTCATCGAGGAAAAATCATAGGCAAGCTTTCGGGAAGAAACTCCGCCGCCACGAGGAGGAACATTGGCGGAACTAGTCTAGGGCTCCGGCGGAGCTGTTTTGCCGGGGAAACTTCCCTCCGGGAGGGGGAAATCATCACCATCGTCATCACCAACGATCCTCTCATCGGGAGGGGGTCAATATCCGTCAACATCTTCACCAGCACCATCTCATCTCAAACCCTAGTTCATCTCTTGTATCCAATCTTTGTATCCAAACCTTAGATTGGTACCTGTGGGTTGCTAGTAGTGTTGATTACTCCTTGTAGTTGATGCTAGTTGGTTTACTTGGCGGAAGATCATATGTCCAGATCCATTATGCATATTATATCCCTCTGATTATAAACATGAATATGCTTTGTGAGTAGTTACGTTTGTTCCTGAGGACATGGGAGAAATCTTGCTATAAGTAGTCATGTGAATTTGGTATTCGTTCGATATTTTGATGAGATGTATGTTGTCTTTCCTCTAGTGGTGTCATGTGAACGTCGACTACATGCCACTTCACCATTGTTTGTGTCTAGAGGAAGGCATTGGGAAGTAATAAGTAGATGATGGGTTGCTAGAGTGACAGAAGCTTAAACCCTAGTTTATGCGTTGCTTCGTAAGGGGCTGATTTGGATCCATATGTTTCATGCTATGGTTAGGTTTGCCTTAATACTTCTGTTGTAGTTGCGGATGCTTGCAATAGGGGTTAATCATAAGTGGGATGCTTGCCCAAGGAAGGACAGTACCCAAGCACCGGTCCACCCACATATCAAATTATCAAAGTACCAAACGCGAATCATATGAACGTGATGAAAACTAGCTTGATGATAATTCCCATGTGTCCTCGGGAGCGCTTTCCTTTATACAAGAGTTTGTCCAGGCTTGTCCTTTGCTACAAAAAGGATTGGGCCATATTGCTGCACCTTATTTACTTTTATTACTTGTTACCTGTTACAATATTACCTTATCACAAAACTATCTGTTACTAATAATTTCAGTGCTTGCGGAGAATACCTTGCTGAAGACCGCTTATCATTTCCTTCTACTCCTCGTTGGGTTCGACACTCTTACTTATCGAAAAGGCTATGATAGATCCCCTACACTTGTGGGTCATCTAACCTCCATCATCATATTCTGTTCCACCTATAGTGCTATGTCCATGGCTCGCGCTCATGTATTGTGTGAAAGTTGAAAAAGTTTGAGAATATTAAAGTATGAAACAATTGCTTGGCTTGTCATCGGGGTTGTGCATGATGGGAGAATTTTGTGTGACGAAAATGAAGCATGGCCAAACTATATGATTTTGTAGGGATAAGCTTTCTTTGGCAATGTTATTTTGAGAAGACATAATTGCTTGGTTAGTATGCTTGAAGTATTATTATTTTTATGTCAATATTAAACTTTTGTCTTGAATCTTTCGGATCTGAATATTCTTGCCACAATAAAGAAGATTACATTGATGAATATGTTAGGTAGCATTGCACATCAAAAATTCTCCTTTTATCATTCACCTACTCAAGGACGAGTAGGAATTAAGCTTGGGGATGCTTGATACGTCTCCAACGTATCTATAATTTTTTATTGTTCCATGCTATTATATTATCCTTCTAGGATGTTTTATATGCATTTATATGCTATTTTATATGATTTTTGGGACTAACCTATTAACCTAGAGCAAGTGCCAGTTTCTGGTTTTTCCTTGTTTTTGAGTATCGCAGAAAAGGAATATCAAACGGAGTCCAATTGACCTGAAAATTTATGGAGATCATTTTTGGACCAGAAGAAGCCCACGGAGCATTGGAGATGGACCGGAAGAGCCCCGACGCCACCACGAGGGTGGGGGCGCGCCCTACCCCCTGGGCGTGCCCCCTGCCTCGTGGCCGCCTCATGGACCCCCCTGACTTGTTCCTGACGCCAACACCTCTTAAATATCCCCAAACTTTCAGAAAATAACCTAGATCGGGAGTTTCGCCACCGCAAGCCTTCGTAGCCACCTAAAACCAATCTAGACCCGTTCCGACACCCTGACGGAGGGGGGGATCTATCACCGGTGGCCATCTTCATCATCCCGGCGCTCTCTATGACGAGGAGAGAGTAGTTCACCCTCGGGGCTGAGGGTATGTACCGGTAGCTATGTGTTTGATCTCTCTCTCTCTCTCTCTCGTGTTCTTGATTCGGCACGATCTTGATGTATCACGAGCTTTGCTATTATAGTTGGATCTTATGATGTTTCTCCTCTACTCTCTTGTAATGGATTGAGTTTTCCCTTTGAAGTTATCTTATCGGATTGAGTCTTTGAGGATTTGAGAACACTTGATGCATGTCTTGCACGTGCTTATCTGTGGTGACAATGGGATATTCACGTGATCCATTGGATGTATGTTTTGGTGATCAACTTGCGAGTTCCGCGACCTCGTGAACTTATGCATAGGGGTTGGCACACGTTTTCATCTTAACTCTCCGGTAGAAACTTTGGGGCACTCTTTGAAGTTCTTTGTGTTGGTTGAATAGATGAATCTGAGATTGTGTGATGCATATCGTATAATCATACCCGCGGATACTTGACGTGACATTGGAGTATCTAGGTGACATTAGGGTTTTGGTTGATTTGTGTCTTAAGGTGTTATTTTACTACGAACTCTAGGGCTGTTTGTGACACTTATAGGAATAGCCCAATGGATTGATCAGAAAGAATAACTTTGAGGTGGCTTCGTACCCTACAATAATCTCTTCATTTTTTCTCTGCTATTAGTGACTTTGGAGTGACTCTTTGTTGCATGTTGAGGGATAGTTATATGATCCAATTATGTTATTATTGTTGAGAGAACTTGCACCAGTGAAAGTATGAACCCTAGGCCTTGTTTCGAAGCAGTGCAATACCATTTGTGCTCACTTTTATCATTAGTTACCTTGCTGTTTTTATATTTTCAGATTACAAAAACCTATATCTACCATCCATATTGCACTTGTATCACCATCTCCTCACCGAACTAGTGCACCTATACAATTTACCATTGTATTGGGTGTGTTGGGGACAGAAGAGACTCTTTGCTATTTGGTTGCAGGGTTGTTTGAGAGAGACCATCTTCATCCTACACCTCCCATGGATTGATAAACCTTAGGTCATCCACTTGAGGGAAATTTTCTACTGTCCTACAAACCTCTGCACTTGGAGGCCCAACAACGTCTACAAGAAGACGGTTGTGTAGTAGACATCAACTCGCTGTCCACGGAACCGTCGATGTGCTCGGTGAGATAGTACTCACGGAAGATAAGGTTGAAGTAGGTCTTCCACGTGTAGTATGACATGCTGGAGCTGTCGAGATGGATAGGGACCCGGGCCTCAATGTTGAGGTCACGGATGGCTGCGGCGGAGGGCTCGGGGCCGGCGAAGGGGTTCGACGAGCGGGTCGTGGAGGAGCCCGGGGAGGACATGGCGGCGTGGCTAGGGTTAGTTTTTTATTCTATTTTTGTGGGAGAGGAGGAGAAGGACAACAGCGGCAGGGGGTGCGGCGGCAGGGTGAGAGGCGCGACTGCAGGGAGGACGGGGCAGCGGCATTGGGGTGCGCGGCGGGAGGCAGCGGGCGGCGGCGCGATGGAGGAGGCGCGCGGCAGTGACTACGGGTGGCACGCGGGGCTGGCGGAAGCGGCATGCACGGGCGGCGCGGCACAGGATAGGGGAAGGAGGGGCGCGGCAGCCGCGGGGTGCAACGATGGTGGGGTGCGGCGGCGGCGCAAGGAGGCACAGCGGCGTTGGCGACCCTAGGGTTGGAACGAAAAGGATGATACCATGTAGATGGAGAGTTTGCAATACAATAGTCGTTGTATTGATGGGGTGCTGGTGGGCGTATATATAATTACAGGGTAGGTCTCTGCCTCAATTATACAGGACTAGGAGGTGGGCCACAACTCCAATATACATGCAACACAAAATACATACTCAACAAGAAGTCGAGCACAAATTCAAGGTTTTAGGGAAGCCGTTGATGTTTGTGGTTTGGTTGATCTCGTATATAAAGGGACAAGGTGGACATATGAAAAGAGAGTTGTTGGAGGCTCTTTTACACGAGTCAGACTTGACAGAGCCCTTGGCTTGGTTGAGTGGTGTGACCAATTTCCTGGTGCTATAGTGGAACATCTAATATCAGCAATGCCAGACCAGTCGCCAATATTGCTACAACTAACCCCACCACCGAGTGGAACAAAGAGGAAAAAGCAGTTCTGGTATGCAGTAATGTGGGATACTCACCCCGACTTGAAGCCCACCGTCCAGCTTGCATGGGAGGCGAACATCCACAATCTAACGGTCGCGGAAGTCCAAGCCAAGCTTAATGCACTTGCAAACAATCTTGGTGATCGGTCCAAGACAACTTTTGGGAGTGTCAGAGGTGATATTAGAAGCTTAAATAAGGAACTTGAGCGCCTACAGAGTGATGTGGCACGAACAGGCCCTTCACATGCGGAGATAAAAATTAATGACCGCTTAATTGAGCTCTATTTGCGTGAGGAACTGATGTGGAGGCAACGTTCCTGAATCGAATGGCTTGCTGCGGGTGACCGGAATTCCCACTTCTTTCACATGAGAGCATCCATGAGGCGAAGGAAGAACTTGATCAAAGCCCTCCAACGTCCAAACGGACAGCTCACGAACGACTTGACCGAGATGCGACAGATGGTATTAGAGTTTTATAAAAATCTATATACATCAGAGGGTGTCCAGAGGGTAGCGGAGGTACTTGAGCACGTTCTAGTTTGGGTTACCGCTGCTATGAACAACATTCTAATGGCCCGTACGATGCAAAAGAAGTCAAGGTGGCGCTCTTCCAAATGTTTCCTACGGAAGCCCCGGGACCCAATGGTTTCCCTGCTCATTTCTTCCAGAGGCATTGGGACATATGTGGAGAAGCGGTCACAAAATCTGTTTTGGGCATTGTGAGGGGAGAAGAGAGCCATGCTTGCATAAATGATACTTTGTTGGTGCTGATCCCAAAGGTAACCAATCCCACATTACTTTCTCAGTTTAGACCTATAAGCTTGTGCAATGTATTCTATAAGATTGCCTCAAAGGTGCTTTCAAACCTTCTCAAGCAGATCCTCTCGGATATTATTTCAGAGGAACAGTCGGCCTTTGTACCTAGGAGACTAATAACTGACAACATAATCTCTGCCTATGAATGTTTGCATTTCATGAAGAGGAACAGGGCGAGGAGTAATAGTTTTTGTGCACTGAAACTTGACATGATGAAAGCCTATGACCGTGTGGAGTGCTCTTACTTGAGATCGATAATGGAGAAGCTGGCCTTTGCTGCACCATGGATCAATGTGATCATGAATATGGTGAGCTCAGTTTCTTTTTCAGTGATGTTCAATGGCAACAAATCAGAAGTGTTAAAGCCAACACGTGACATTCGACAGGGAGATCCTATCTCTCCATATCTTTTCTTGTTAGCAGCGGAGGGCCTTTCGTGCCTATTAAAGTCTTAGAACCAGTCATCCCAGCTCAGCGGCATTAGGGTGGCACCGTCGGCGCCGGCGGTGAACCATCTTTTATTCGCGGATGATAGCCTGCTGTTTTTTAGGGCAAGCATTAATGGAGCTGAAGAGGTATCAAACCTATTGGATGCTTATTGCATGGCCTCGGGCCAAAGAGTTAATAAAGAGAGGTCCTCCATATTTTTCAGTAGGGGCTGCCCTGAGATAGTTCGTAATGCTGTCAAAGGGTTCCTTAATGTTCCTAATGAATCTTTGAGTGACGGGTACTTGGGGATGCCGTCAGATGTGGGGCACTCAAAGAAGGGAACTTTCAAATATCTGAGCGATAGAGTGTGGGACAAGGTGAAAGGATGGATGAGAAAATGCCTTTCTGCTGGAGGAAAGGATGTTCTCATTAAATCGGTGGCTCAGGCAATTCTGGTGTACTCTATGTCGTGTTTTAAGCTCCCGAGGGGTTTATGTGATCATATCAAATCCATCATACGTAAGTTTTGGTGGGGATGTAAACAGGGAGAGCGAAAACCACCATGGGTTTCATGGGACATTATGACAAGACCCAAAAGTCTGGGAGGGCTTGGTTTTAAAGATCTCGAGATTTTTAACCTTGCACTACTAGCCAGACAAACCTGGAGATTAATGCAACAACCGAACACTTTGAGTGCCAGAATTTTAAAGGCCTCATATTTTCCCGAGGGAAACATTATCGAGGCGGAGCTCGAAAGCAGACCATCCCAAGATCGATAATTGAAGGGTGGGACTTGCTAAAGTAAGGGATCATTCGTCGCATAGGCAACGGCCAAACAACATATATTTGAGCTGACAACTAGATAACAAAGGACACTACACCAAGGCCCTTGTAACACCCACAATGCGGCTATATCTCCCACGTGTCGGAGCACGACTTAGAGGCATAACCGCATTGTAGGCATGTTGCAAGAGGGGTAATCTTTACACATCCCATGTACTTAATAAGAAAGAGATAAAGAGTTGGCTTACAATCGCCACTTCACACAATACATAAATATAGCATTACATCATCCAGAATACAATCAAGGTCCGACTACGAAACCAAAATAAAATAAGACAACCCCTAATGCTAGATCCCCGATCGCCCCAACTGGGCTCCACTACTGATCAACAGGAAACGATACCACACAACAAACAAGATCTTCATCGAGCTCCCACTTGAGCTTGGTTGCGTCACCTGCATTGGTATCATCAGCACCTGCAACTGTTTGGAAGTATCTGTGAGCCACGAGGACTCAGCAATCTCACACCCACGAGATCAAGACTATTTAAGCTTATGGGTAGGAGAAGTTAGTGAGGTGGAGCATGCAGCAAGCACTAAGCATGTATGGTGGCTAACTTATGCAAATAAGAGCGAGAAGAGAAGCAACGCAATGGTCCTGAACTAGAAGTGATCAAGAAGTGATCCTGAAACTACTTACGTTCAAGCATAACACAAGAACCGCGTTCACTTCCCAGACACCGCCCGAAAGAGACCATCACGGCTACACACGCGGTTGATGCATTTTAACTAAGTTAAGTGTCAAGTTCTCTACAATCGGACATTAACAAATTCCCATCTGCCACATAACTGCGGGCACGTCTTTCAAAAGTTCAAACCCTGCAGGGGTGTCCCAACTTAGCCCATCACAAGCTCTCACGGTCAACGAAGGATATTCCTTCTCCCGGGAAGACCCGATCAGTCTCGGAATCCCGGTTACAAGACATCTCGACAATGGTAAAACAAGACCAGCAAAGCTGCCCGATGTGCCGATAAATCCCGATAGGAGTCGCACATATCTCATTCTTAGGGCACACCGGATAGGTCAAGCTACGAGTAAAACCAACCCTCGAGTTGCCCCAAGGTGGCCCGCAGGCTGCCCGGTTCGGACCAACACTTAGACAAGCACTGGCCCGGGGGGTTAAAATAAAGATGACCCTTGGGTTGGCCGACCCAAGGGAAGGGTAATAGGTTGTTAGGAAAATGTAAAACCAAGGTTGGGCCTTGCTGGAGGAGTTTTATTCAAAGCGAACTGTCAAGGGGTTCCCATAACACCCAACCGCGTAAGGAACGCAAAATCAAGGAACATAACACCGGTATGATGGAAACTAGGGCGGCAAGAGTGCAACAAAACACCAGGCATAAGGTCGAGCCTTCCGCCCTTTACCAAGTATATAGATGCATTAATTAAAATAAGAGATATTTTGATATCCCAACATATCCATGTTCCAAAAACATGAAACAAACTTCATCTTCACCTGCAACTAACAACGCTATAAGAGGGGCTGAGCAAAGCGGTAACATAGCCAAACAACGGTTTGCTAGGACAAGGTGGGTTCGAGGTTTGACACGGCAATATGGGAGGCATAATAAAGCATGTGGTAGGTATCGCGGCATAGCAATAGAGCGAGCAACTAGCAAGCAAAGATAGAAGTGATTTCGAGGGTATGGTCATCTTGCCTGCAAAGTTCTCCAAGTTGACGAAAGCTTGATCCTCGTAAGAATACTCAACGGGTTCCTCGAACATGTACTCGTCTCCCGGCTCTACCCAAAGCAAGAACACAAGAAAAAGGACCAACAATCAATCACGGTGCAATGCGCAAGCAACATGATGCAAAACATGGCATGATATGTGGGATGTGATATGCAATGCATATGCGTGCTCCGGAAGGAAAAGATTGAACCAGGCCTCAACTTGGCAAACCAAGAGTGCCGTTGGAAATATGAGTTGATTTCGGTCGAAGTCGATATAAAGATCGCCGGAAACGGATGCACGGTTTGCAAATGGCAAGCAAAACAAGAATGGCACAATTCTGCGATAAACAGTACGATGCCATCTAGAATGCAACAAGAAACTAAGCTACTGCACCCCAACATAGCAACAAAGCACATGGCAGTGATCTACTCAAAATGCTTGACAAAAGATGAACACTAAGATATAGCTAAATCACACAAGAGCAGGTTCAAACAAGCATGGCAAAAGTGCAAAAGATATCAGCATCACAGACTTGGTGAAAATACTAACATGTCAGGAATTAACATCAGGAAGCAATGTTTAGAGCAAGATAACAACATGCTACAGGAACAGAACATAGCAAACAAAGGCATGGCATGAATCTACTCAAAGCATATAACAAAAGTCCCTTACTGACCATAAGCCAAAAAGGATCATAAGATATGATGGCACCCATGTAAACATAGCAAGTTTCGTTAACAGATTCAGACTTCGCAGAAAACTGGACATGGCATAAACAGAATTATGAAGGCATGTTTGCGAGCTCGATGCACTCAACACAAGGCATTGCATGACAAACTAAACATACTACCAGCAAGAAGACATGATCAAGAAACTAACCATGGCAAGAACAATCTCATAGCATGCATGGATCAACTACAACAACCTTGGCAAAATTGATTAACACGTAAACAATCTGCCAGGAACATTTTATAGAAAAAGTAGAGCAAGATTGAGTCCTTCTAGGGCACTCCATAAATGCAAACAGGTACATGGATGGATAGATCATAACCATATGTCCAAATCATCCTTACTGAACATACTCAAAAGAAGCATGGATCTCTCTGTAGCAACATGAATACATGGCATAAAAATAACAGCAGAGCAAAGACTGTCGGATTTCGGGTTCCGGCAGACCCTTGAGGTTCGAACACTGGGGTGCGCGCGGAGATTTCGCCTCCTACCTACCTGCACCCCTTCACCTCGCTAAGATCTAAGCTATGGAAAGAACAACACAAGAGACACAGGGTTTATACTGGTTCGGGCCACCGTTGTGGTGTAATACCCTACTCCAGTGTGTGGTGTGGTGGATTGCCTCTTGGGCTGATGATGATGAACAATACAAGGAAGAACAGCCTCGCGAGGGTCTGTTCTTTGCTGGGGGGGGGGACGAACTGCTAGGAGGAGTTCCGTCACCCTTCTCTCTCTGATTTTGATCTGATCCTTGATCCTCGATGCTCGATCTCGAACCTGATCTCGATCCCTTAACCTCTAACCTCTAACCTCTCTATGGGTGGCTGGTCCTATTTATAGGCAATGGCCCTGGGCCTCTTCCCAAATATTGAGCGGGAAGGGCGCCAACAATTGGCCATTTTGAAGGGGAACATCTGGTACACTTATCTTGACTAAAGTTGGTCCTCGCCTGCACAAAGCTCTGGTGGTGACGCCGTCTTGGGCTCCACGATGACCTCCATCTTGCAGTCCTCCTGGTCTTGGTCTTGTTGCACCGAAATGGCAACCTTTGCCTGATGCCTCGGTACCCCGCGGTTGCGCTTGCCCCCTTTGCACCAAAGGGGAAAGGAGGACACTACGCGGGTTGGCGCCCGCCTGGCGCCCTTGGTCGTCATGGCTTGCATCATGGGCACCTCGTGAGGTACCCCGCCTTGATCTCTCCGCCTCCTCGCGAGCCAGCCTGGTGAGGCCATGCCTGAGGAAGCTCCGTGTCATCCGCCCCGCGAGGCTTGGCCCCTCACGAGGGTCTTGGGTCTGTGTTGATGAAGATGGGCCGTGCTGGGCCCCCCTTCGAGCCACGCCGCAGGCCGCAGGCAGGCAAGTCTGGGGACCCCCGTTCCCAAAACGCCGACAGTAGCCCCCGGGCCCAAGGCACGCCCGGACTTAGCCGTGCAGGGAGGCGGAAGGGCAAGAGCGAAGCGCCGCGGGCCCTAACAGCTTGCGGTCTTGGGCGTCACGTGGCGGTTGATTGGACGTGTAAGTGCATCTAGTGCCACCCCTAGTTGGTTTTGGAGTATTGACGACAAACCTAGCTGAGGGACTAATGTGTTTGTGAGAATTGCAGGATAACACAGGTAGAAGTCCCTCATTGATTCGGTTTTCCTACCAGAGATGGCCCCTAAAAATGTATGAAGACATTGAAGTCAAAGGTGGTATATGAAGATATTCACATTGAAGACAATGACAAGAGAAGACACCACATGAAGCCTATGGAGCTCGAAGACTTAGATCTTTCGTAGTTCTCTTTCTTCTGTGTTGAGTCATAGGAACCACCGTACTATTAAGTGGGGTCCAAGAGAACCAGTCAGAATGACTGAAGTGATGCTTAAACAAAACCTATGTCTTCGAGTGAAGACTTTGAGAGCGAATCTTGTCCAGAGTCGGGCAAGTCAGCTTTGCTTGAAGCCCAAGTAAAGTTGCCGTGTGAGTTTGAAATCTGACCATTGGAACACGTGTCAGTTCCTTAGTGACCCAGGGTCATTTTGGATAAATCAGGTCGGGTTGCCAAGTGGCTATAAATAGCCCACCCCCTACAACCATAAATGGTTGGCTGCTCAGATTCAGAGTACGGCTTTTATCGTTTGAGAGCAACCCACCTCGAAGCCTTGAGAGACTTCCTTGCGAGGATAAAGCCCTAACCACCCAGAGCCAAAGAGAATTAGGCATCACTTAAGTCTTCTTTTGTCTGTGTGATCTGAAGACTTATTACACTTGAGGACTGTGCATCCTCCAGCCGGTTAGGCGTCGCGTTCTGAGCATCCAAGAGACATTGTGAATTGCCGGTGAACGAAGTCTGTGAAGGTTTGGAGTCTACCTTGAAGACTTACCAGAGTGATTGGGCGAGGTCTGTGTGACCTTAGCTCAAGGGGAATACGGTGAGGACTGGGTGTCCTGAGCTGCGTGTTCAGGACTGGGTGTCCGGGACTGTGTGTCCTAAGGTTTAAATACCTAGCCGCCCTAACCAGACATACAGTTGTCACAGCAACTGGAACTGGTCCAACAAATCATTGTCTTCAGCGAGTCACTGGTTTCATCTTCCCTTCCCCTTACTTACTGTTACTCCTTGTGAAGTCATTATATGTTCGCACTATCTTTTGTCTTCACTGAGTGACTGCGTGTTCTGTGTGGCTTCACAATATCTTCCTACCTGATCCATACTACATTGCTGCTATTAGTCATTGTGCTTTCACTCTATTGAATACTTGACTATGGCTTGCCTAGTGTAGTCTACCTTCCGCTGCAGGGTAATAGGTTTATTTCTATCGTTTGCCTTCATAACTTCCACGTTTTGAAGACTTTCATAAAATCGCCTATTCACCCCCCCTCTAGTCGATATAACGCACTTTCAATTGGTATCAGAGCAAGGTGCTCCCTTGTTTTGTGTGATTCGGTTTAACCACCTGGAGTTTTAGCTATGTCAACTGCAGGGATAATTAAAGTCTCCGCTGTGTGCCCCGTCTTTGATGGAACTGAATATCCCTACTGGAAGAATAAGATGCGCATGCATCTTGAAGCCATTGACATTGACCTATGGTATGTCGTCATGAACGGCGTTCCCAAGGCTGGAGAAGGTGTCACTGCTGCTGATGTCAAGAAGTTCGTTCAACTAGACTCTACTGCCAAGAATATCATCTGTGGTCATCTGACCAAAGGACAGTATGGCTGTGTGAGTGCTTTGGAAACATCTAAGCTGGTCTGGGACTGGCTCTCCAAGGTCAATGAAGGCGTCTCAACCCAGAGAGATCAGAGAATCAGTGTCCTTCGCAACCTCTTCAACCGCTTCAAGCAAAATGACAATGAGAATGTCCAGCTCACATTTGACCGACTCACTGACATCACAAATGAGCTTCAAGCCCTTGGCGCTACTGAGATCACCAAGCATGAAATCGTCAAGACACTACTGAGATCACTTGATAGTTCGTTTGACACCCTAGCCCTGATGATTCAAGAACGTCCTGATTTCAAGACACTCGAGCCGTCTGACATACTTGAGAGGCTCAACACACATGAGTTTCATCTTTCTGAGAAAAGAGATATCTACGGTCCAAACTATGGGCGAACTCGTGCCTTGAAGACAAAAGTTGTCTCCTCATCTGAAGAAGAATCTGACAGCAGTTCGGATGATCCTGAAGAAATTGGAAGGGAACTTGCTATGCTTGTGAAGAAGTTCCAAAAATTCACCAAAAAGAAAGGTTTCAGAAAGTCTTCCCGATCAAGCTCAAGGAATGATGAAGCTTCTGCTCACGACTACAAGAAGAAAACATGTCACAAGTGCAAGAAACCTGGCCACTTCATCTCTGAGTGTCCATAGTGGTACAATGAGAACAAAAAGAAGAAGAAGAAATACTCAAAGTCTTCTTCCAAGTCTTCCTCAAAGTCTTCATCACACAAGAAGAGCTCATCTGGCAAGACATGTGCGTTTGTTGGCAAGGAAATGGATTCAGAGGAGGAGTCCGCTTCTGAGGAGGCGGAGGTGGAGTCTGAGGAGGAGTCCGATTCAGGCGTCGCAAGTCTGGCTACTGCATACGTTGCCAAGTCCATCTTCAACACTAAAGACAATGACTTCATCACCGACACCGATGCAAATGACAAGGACTACTCCGCTTCTACCTACTGCTTCATGGCATGCGGTGCCAAGGTAAACACACGCACTACTCACTATCAAACATCTAGTGATGATGACTCTGATTGTGGTTCAAAACCCAGCTACAAAACACTTGCTAAAATTGCAACTGAACAACAGAAAGCTATGGAACATATTCAAAAACTGTTAGATAGAAGCGATGATCTGTTAGGTGCTGAAATGACTCGATCTGAATCCTTAATTGAAGACATAAAAAATCTTCACGTTAAGTATCAGGAACTTGAAAGTCGTCATGAAACTCTCTCAACAACTCATGAAAAGCTTTCCTATGATTATCTTCAAAGGAAGCAAGATCTTGAGAAATTGAGAGCGGCTCATGAAGATCTTCAAAAGGAAAACAAGTCACTTCGCACCAAACAGACCAGTTCCGCTCAGGAAGGATTTAAACCATCATGTCTTAAATGCATTGAGCGTGATAATGCTACTTCTGTTGCTGAATGTTCTACTGCTACTGCTGTTGCAATATCTTCAACTGTTGATGTGGTAACTAACCCCTCTGCTGAGGATACCACTGCTATTGCTGATGAGAATGCTAGGTTGAAGACATTGCTTGAAATAGGGATGTACAAAAGTCTTAAAGGGCATCAGACACTATGTGATGTCCTCAAAAAGCAGATTCTGAATCAAAACCCGAGGAAAGAGGGTGTTGGGTTCGTAAGGAAAATGAATGCTGATGGCTCTTACTGGAAACCTGAGCAGTACCCCAAAACCACGTGGGTTGCTGCAAAGGAACCTTCAGCAGATCCATCCAATCTATCTGGCTTCAATTGTGCTAACCCCATTATCATTGATGAATCCCTTGATGCAAACTATAAACTGTTTAAGAATCAGAATGGTGAAGTGTTTGCCAGGTACATTGGTACTAACTGCAGGAATGGACCGCCTATGAAGAAGATCTGGGTTCCGAAAAGGTGTCTGGAGAATCTTCCTGTGAATGTCATCATGACACCTCACGTGAAGAAGACAAACCTCAGACCAAAGGCTTCATACGGTCCAAAGGCTTCATACAGACAGAGGACTCACCTGAGTCGCACTAACGCAAATGTTTTGCAGGGAAACCATACTCAGGCATATGAATATGAGAGCGGTTCATCAAACTGCCATGTTCATAAGACCAAGAACTATTCTGCTTATTCTTATGAGTACTATTGTCCGCCTGCAAGACTGTTTGCTAGGGCTCCAAAGCCAAAGTTCTTAGATGCTGCACATAGACTTATTGCTTCTAAGCCACCCTTGAAGATGTGGGTGGCTAAGAAAGCTTAACTCTCTTTTGCAGGGAAAGGTCTCCAGCAGAAAACCAAAATCGTCTGACGCTATTGCTGGGGACCTTAAACATCTTGTAGGGCGCAAGATCAAATGCCTGAATGGTCTTACTATGTACTTCGTTCCTGAATCGCTTGCCACTCTCCCCATTAGTCCTAATCTGGATCTAAGCTTTCATAACCCACTGGTTCGTCAAATGTTTTTGCTTCACAATGCTCTTCGTGAAGCCTATCCCCCTAACTGCACTGTAGGGTACGACACCAGCGTCTTCAGAATGGATTATTGATAGTGGGTGTACAAATCACATGACTGGCAAAAGAAGCCTTCTTATGGACTCAACCTTACGTCCATCCGACAAGAGCCACATCACATTTGCTGACACTGGTAAAAGTAAGGTATTAGGCCTAGGTAGAGTTGCAATCTCAAGGGATCAACACATGGATAAAGTCATGCTTGTTGAATCCCTTGGCTTCAACTTAATGTCTGTCTCAATGCTTTGCGATTTAAACATGATCATAATATTTGGAAAATATCGTTGCCTTGTTCTAATGGAATCTAACAAGTCTCTAGTATTTGAAGGGTATCGAAAAGATGATTTGTACGTGGTAGATTTCTCAGCAGGACCACAGCTTGCTGTATGTCTTCTAGCAAAAGCTTCAGAATGCTGGCTCTGGCATCGGAGGCTTGGGCATGCTGGCATGAGGAACCTCCACACCCTGGCAAAGAAGAAGCATGTCATAGGCATCGAGGGCGTCAAGTTCAAGAAAGATCACTTATGCGGTGCCTGTGAGGCAGGAAAGATGACGAGGGCCAAACATCCCTCGAAGACAATCATGACCACTACTCGACCCTTCGAACTGCTTCACATGGATCTTTTCGGTCCCACTCATTACTCAACTCTTACTACTACTGCTTGTCTCTATGGCTTTGTCATTGTTGATGATTATTCTAGATATACTTGGGTGCACATAATCCTTTACAAGACTGAAGTGCAGGATGTCTTCAGACGCTTCGCCAATCGAGCAATGAACAACTATGGCACCAAGATAAAGCATATCAGAAGTGACAATGGCACTGAATTCAAGAACACTGGCCTTGATACATATCTTGATACCTTGGGCATCACACATGAATTCTCAGCCCCGTACACGCCACAGCAGAATGGGGTCGTCGAACGCAAGAACAGAACACTCATTGAGATGGCCAGAACGATGCTAGATGAATACAAGACTCCAAGAAAATTCTGGCCTGAAGCCATTGATACTGCATGCCATACAATCAATCGTGTTTATCTTCACAAGCTTCTGAACAAGACATCTTATGAGTTCCTTACTGGCAAGAAGCCAAATGTCAGTTACTTCAGAGTATTTGGCGCCAGGTGCTGGATCAAGGACCCACATCACACCTCAAAGTTTGCACCAAAAGCACATGAGGGTTTTATGCTTGGATGTGGAAAGGATTCGCACTCCTATAGAGTCTTCAATCTCTTTCATTACAAAGTGGTTGAAACAGTGGATGTGCGGTTCGATGAGACCAACGGTTCACAAAGAGAGCA
The DNA here is from genome assembly GCF_056163025.1 of Triticum urartu. Taxonomy (NCBI): domain Eukaryota; kingdom Viridiplantae; phylum Streptophyta; class Magnoliopsida; order Poales; family Poaceae; genus Triticum; species Triticum urartu. The sequence goes on along the minus strand of NC_141879.1, from coordinate 307,251,242 downwards.
ACTGCCAAATGTGCTAGATGAAGTTCCATCCAGTGAATCAATCAAGCTAATGGGAACTAGAGAAATTATACCTTCTGAAGCTCATCCTGAAGAAGAACTTATCAACTCAGCACCTGATCAACATGAAGACAATGCTCAGCCTGAAGACATTCCTTCTAACAACGACAATGATCAGCAAGAGCAAAATCTTCGCCCTGTACATCCTCGCGTTGCCAATGAAGTGCAGATTGAAAGAATAATTAATAGCATCAATGCACCCGGTCCACTCACTCATTCAAGGGCAACTCAGCTAGCAAATTTCTGTGGGCACTTCGCATTCGTCTCAATAACAGAACCCAAGAAAGTTGAAGAAGCCTTCATGGAACCTGAATGGATTCAAGCTATGCAAGACGAGCTTCAACAGTTTGAGCTGAATAATGTATGGGAACTGGTCAAGCGTCCCGATCCTCGGAAGCATAACATAATAGGCACCAAATGGATATACCGCAACAAGCAAGATGAGCATGGTCAAGTTGTCAGAAACAAAGCTCGTCTCGTTGCTCAAGGATATACTCAAGTGGAAGGCATTGACTTCGATGAAACATTTGCTCCTGTGGCTAGACTTGAAGCCATACGCATACTGCTGGCCTATGCAAATCATCAGAACATACCTCTTTATCAAATGGATGTGAAGAGCGCCTTCCTCAATGGCAAGATTGAAGAAGAAGTGTATGTTGCACAACCTCCTGGCTTTGAAGATCCAAAACATCCTGACATGGTATACAAGCTCAACAAGGCACTGTATGGCCTCAAACAAGCCCCTCGGGCCTGGTATGACACACTCAAATACTTCCTGAAGAGCAAAGGCTTTATACCTGGTTCCCTAGACCCCACTCTCTTCACGAAGACATATGATGGTGAACTGTTTGTGTGCCAAATATATGTCGATGACATTATCTTCGGCTGCACCAATCAGAAGTACAGTGAAGAGTTTGGATATATGATGCAAGAGCAATATCAAATGTCTATGATGGGAGAGCTGAAGTTATTTCTCGGTCTTCAAATACGACAGCAACGCAACGGCATCTTCATATCTCAAGAGAAGTATCTCAAAGATTGCCTGAAGAAGTTCGGTATGCAAGACTGCAAAGGCTTCACGACGCCAATGCCAGCCAAGCATCATCTGGGTCCTGACAACAATGGTAAAGAGTTCGATCAAAAGGTATACCGCTCCATGATTGGTTCTTTACTTTATCTATGTGCATCTAGGCCAGATATTATGCTTAGTGTTTGCATGTGTGCTCGATTTCAAGCGGCACCAAAGGAGTCGCATCACTTAGCTGTGAAGCGAATTCTTCGATATTTGGCTCACACCCCAACTCTAGGATTATGGTATCCAAAGGGCTCAGAGTTTGATCTGGTTGGATTCTCGGATGCTGATTATGCTGGTGACAAAGTTGATCGCAAGTCTACATCAGGCACATGTCACTTTCTGGGACGATCACTTGTATGTTGGTCTTCAAAGAAGCAGAACTGTGTATCTCTCTCCACTGCTGAATCTGAATACATTGCTGCTGGATCTTGCTGCGCTCAGCTTCTGTGGATGAAGCAAACGCTCAAAGACTATGGCATTCATCTGAAGCAAGTGCCACTCTACTGCGACAACGAAAGCGCCATCAAGATTGCCAACAACCCAGTTCAGCACTCGAAGACAAAGCATATTGAAATTCGTCATCACTTTCTCAGAGATCATGTTGTGAAGGAAGATATTGATATCATACACGTCAACACTGAAGAGCAATTGGCAGATATCTTCACCAAGCCCTTGGATGAGAAGAGATTTTGCAAGTTACGGTGTGAGCTAAATATCCTGGAATCATCAAATGTCCTGTGATCAGGCACACATCCTAACCCTTATGCATATTGATGACTTAGATGTGCAACACACGAAGTAAAGTATATCTTCAATCAATGAAGACATACATTCTAAGTGTGAATACATTAATGTGGAATTTGACTTCGGAGCGCCATGTTAATTGTGCGCCGTGTCTGGGTCTAATACTTCCTATACGGTGGGTAACGCCACCACCAAATGTTCTATTTTGAAGTGTTTCACTCATGGCGTTACCTTGCTATGTCTTCACATTTGGTTTGGCTTCAATCTCAACATGTCTTCATGATTATCTTCACTATGTTGATTATACATATATATATATATATACTAGTGTTCTGTCCTCTACAGCATTCACTTATAGCTATGTCTTCTTGTTGAATCTTTTGAACTAAGTGAATGTGATCGGACCCTAACCTCTCTATGCTTTCTATCTCAAACTCTATCATCTCCAAATCATATGCATTCTATTGAAACTGTCGAATGTCTTCTCTGTGTCCTTGTCAGTAGAAGATACAGAGACAAACATTAAGTCTGTTTTCAATGCTCATTCCTTCACCTGAAACCCGGAGAAGTGGGAACGACCACCCGACAATCCAGGCGTGCGTGGGACGTGAAACAACCCCCGATATGCTACATGACGGCCACGTACCCCTCAGATGCGAATCGCTAGGGGCACCTGTGTAATAACGCAGTGCCGCCCTGTACCTATAAATACACGCCTCACCATAGTCTTATCTCTTCTTCCACTCTCGCATGAACCCTAGCGCCACCGCTAGCCCTCGACGACGCCGGCGATGAAGCGCTTCGCTGCCGCAACCTCTCCGACGCCGTCTTCACGCCGACCGCGGACATCGTCCTCTCCGCCGTCGCCGTAGGTGTCCTCCGTCGCCAAGTTAGGGCACGGAAGATCGAACTGCTTGGCCTCATCTTCCACTCCGTCTAGCATTTCTTAGTGTGGTAAATAAAACTTCCTTTTTACGGCACTGTTGATCCTATGGCTTTGTCACTTTCTACCACAAGCAGTTTCTATTCACACAAGTTAGATCTCTCTCATACTGCATCTCATAACATGCCTAGTATATTCACTTATGCTTCACAAAGTAGTTAGATTCCTCACTTGTACTAATCTCTGGATTCATACAAATCTGGAACCAACTCCTTATCTATGAGTGAATGTCTTCGCACGATGAGGTCAATGTCTTCTAAACTGATTTATCTTCAAAATCTTCTGAGAATGCATATGACCTCTTCCCCTTCCCTCGCACCTTAATGCTGTCACAGGTACATGTCCGTGGGAGAATCCTTTGGTTGTCACAGTCTGCATTAATTTGCAGAATTCTTACAGCATCACATAAATTCTCCTGAAGCCAGTTCCTGTTTGTCCAGCAAGCGAAAACCTTTGAAGCCTTTGAACGTGTTGAAGCCTTTCAGTTTAAAGTTCATGGCTTCAGAGAAATCAGCAAGGAAGGGTGGCAGAAAGCGTCATGGAGAAACATCTAGAGATCTGCCAGATGACCTCTCAGAACTGTACAAGACAGATCCTGAAGAGGATTACAATCAGCGCAAGACCCGAATCCAATGGATTCGAAGATATTGGGCAGAACAATGGTTCAAATACCGATTTGTAACCCAGGAATATGCTGAGAAAAATGCCATCAAGAGACCGTGGGGAGATATCCTATACAAGAATCTTCAACCCAGGTCCAGAGATGAAGCCATTGAACAAGGCTTCTATCCCTGCATGGTCTGTGGGCCACAGCCTGTTGATGCACACCCATCGTCACTACTATGGTGTCGTGACGACATTCTGTTCAAGCGCAACTTCCAGTTTGCCCAGAACTCAGCGAAGCAAAACAAGAAGACATTGGGACTAGACTTCAACCCTGGTCCCTCAGCTCCAAGGGCTGATGGCACACGAGATGCAGAACCCAATGTCATCGGTCCTTTCTACAACCTTGAAGGCCTCATCACCCATATCTTGGTTCAAGGGACTGCAGTGAATGAGCCTGCAGCTGACGCTGAATCAGATGAAGCGCCTGCAGCACCGAAGCCAAAGAAGTTGAAGAAGCCTAAAGCTTCAAAGCCTGCCCCTTCACCAAAAATCTCACAAGCGAAGCCACTAGCAACTGCACCTCCTGAAGATAGTGTCAGTCCGAAGATTCATCACGCATCTCCAAGCCCCAGAAGGTCAAGATGCCTCTGCCACACACCGGCCAAGAGCTAACAGCTGCTGCCATTCTGCGCAATGATGCCATTGATCTATCAAGTGATGAAGATCTTGCAGATGACGCTCTTGAGCAACTCATCAAGAGCAAAGAAGAAGCAGAAATCTTCAATGATCTGCCTCTCTTTGATGTGACAATCATCCACAACTTCATTGATGAGTGGTTTGACTCGCCAAACATCAGCTTCGAAGATCTGCAGCTACCCATTGGCCTCAGTGTCGCCTTCCATGGCGCCATTGCTTCAGAACTAGCTATCGCCCGGCGCATTGTTGAACTGAAGCAAAAGATTGACTATGAAAAGGCTCAGTTCAAGAAGCATATGGCCAAGCTCAGCGTGCAAGAGGTGAAGAACTTCAAGATTATGCTGCACGAGCTCAAGGAAGCCTTTCTAAAGAAACGTGCAGAAGCTCAGGGTTCGCATGAGCGCATGAAGGTTCTGGCTGACATATGTGTGCAAGCCTACAATGAGGCTGAGAAGCGCAAGGCCCTTGGGCGTCCTGGCATCGACCCCAGGATGGCAGCAAAGAAGATGAAGAAGCCCGCTACGGCTGAACCTGACGCACCAAGGCAGGAAGCAGATCCCATTGTCTTCCCAACTAGAATGACTAGCTCGAAGCCAAAAAGCCGGTCAACCGCTTCAGAGCTCAAGAAGACGAGGACTGCTGAGGCTGAAGCCAGGAAGAGGAAACATCCTGAAGCCTCTCCTATTGCCCCCTCCAAGAAGAAGAGGAAGACCAAGAAAGATCGGGCTGCTCCGACAGAGCCTTTGATAGTTGAACCCATTACTATGGTTCGTCCTGACACTGAATGCCAACTGACAATCCATGAGCCTGCTTTCACAGAGGCTCATGAAGCTGAAGACTTTCCAGCAGCTGATCCCATCGCTGCTGAAGACATTGGTCACCATGACCATGTAGAAGATGGTGCAGTCCTTCCTCAGCTCGAGCACAGCGAACTCATCAGCATTGGTCGTCCTCTGACGCCAATCGCTCAGGATGCTTCATGGGCTGATCGCCCACAAGAGGAAGAAGACTTTGAGGCCCAGCCAACTCCAACTACACAGGCGTCGCCTGTGTTACGCAGGCTTCGCAAAGGACCAAGGCCTCCAGTCTCTGCGTCTGAAGCTGAATCTGCTGATCCCGCCACTTCTATTCCTGAGTCTTCTGCCGGTCCCTAGTTCGACTATCATGTTGAGCACAGGCCTCAGGTACAGAAGCCAATCCCAAGATTGCCAAGGTTCCCAGGTCCTGCATCAGCACCTGGCTCCTTCAATATCAATGGCTTCAGAGCAGACAACACATTCTTCAATAGCTCCAGGAACCCCTACTCAAGGGAAAGGATATCATCTGATCGGTTCTGGAGCTATCCGCAGCGAAGCTATTACTCATGCATTCTATACAATCAAGGTCGCATCTTCCCCCACAAGCGTCTTGACATTGAAGCTATAGCTGGTCTGCCCTGTCTGGAAGAAGCTCTGGATTGCTTCAAAGAAGTTGGATTGCTGCCGTTCGTCACTGACCAAGAGCATTGGAATGAAGAGTTGCTGCTCCAATTCTATGCCACACTTCACATCCGCGGGTATAGCAAAGATCCGAAGACTTGGGTCCTGGAGTGGATGACAGGAAACGTTCATCACGAAGCCAAAGCCTTTGACATCATTGAGCTCACTGGTTTGCCCACTCCTGGCGATCTCTACGAGCATGGCTGTCAGCTTCATAGTGAAGCTATTGAGAGCATCTTTCAGAAGACTGAACCTAATATGAGTCAGATGCTCAGTATGATGAAGCCATTGCCCCAAGATGCTGCTTATCCCATGGAGTTCTTCGTTGAAGACCTTGAGTATCTGCCAAGAACCATTTATCACATCATAAGGCGAACTCTCTGGCCAATCAAAGGACACTCTCCACATGCCAAGCTTGAAGGTGCAATGAAGACTTTGGTCTTCTATATTCTTCATGGAAAATGCTTCAATGCATAGGACTTCTTCATTCGCCAACTTGATGCATCAGGCTCTGATCTGTTTGGCTTGAAGTTCTACGCCCCATGGGTCATGCGGCTGATCAAACTTCACTCCACTATCTCATATCAGCCATCTGCTCGCAATCATCGGATTTTTCTGCCTGATGTGGATATGTCAATTGAAGCCATCTATCCTGAGCCTGCTAAGGAACCTCTCAGTCTTCAGAATGCAGAGCATCAAAGTTTCACTCAGAACGTTGAAGGCGTGGAAGCCGTAACTCGTGTGTATCCTTTGGCTGGCACTACACGTGCACCGCATCCTGCTCTCACTGAAGCCACTGACAGTACAACTGCTCCACGACCCAAGAAGCGCACTGGTGTTCTCAACGACCGAGAGCTTCTTGTGGATCTTCATCAGAAACGGGATAGGCATCATGACTGGCTGAAGCGTCAGATGCAAAGCCTCTTGGTGGATGTTAATCGCATTCGCAATCTTGCCACCAAGAATGCTTTTGTTGCCCATGAAACCTCTCGCCGCACATGGAAAGGGCTAACGCTGATGTGTTTTGAAGATGATCTTCAAGAGGATGGCTTCACTGAGTGATTCAAGTTTGACTCCACACCTCCTCGAAGGGCAGTGCTGCAACGAACTCCATCCCTTAAAGACTCTGAGTTCTCTTCCTCTGCTGCAACTATGACTGCCAGAGTGATCGAGGATGAAGACGATGCTACTTCACCACCACCTCCTTTAGCACGCTTTGACTCTGCTCCAAGCTCTTCAGCACCGCCAAACACCACCAACGACCCTGGTGCTTCACCTACTCCTCATGGGAACGAGTAGATGCTCTATGTCTTCAAACCTTTTTGGTCCTTACTGACAAAAGGGGGAGAAGCATATGTGGTTGATAGTCTTCAAGCGGGTCCATATGGGCGGGTGCTTTATATTTTGCTTCGTGCTTACAACTCTCGTTTTGCTACATTGGTTCTTTGAGTTGTAACACTTAAACTTGATGGTCGTCTGCTACTTATCTGCCACCTTGTGTTGTGATGATAAATTCCGCATGTGCGACGATAAATTCCGCACTTAGATCATCCTGCAGACGTACATTTTCCATTATGCATGTCATTATCTTCATATACTTTCACATGCATAGTGGATTGTCATCATAAGTTGAAGTGGATCTCCACAAGTACAACCTGCCATGTGCATTTGCATTCCAAAAGCAAATTACTTATATGCACATCTTCAGGGGGAGCCCTTGCAACTTATGAAGACAATTCCTTATCCTTTACAATTTCACAGATTATATTCCCCGTTGAAAACTTCAACTAGTTTGTCATCAATCACCAAAAAGGGGGAGATTGTAAGTGCATCTAGTGCCACCCCTAGTTGGTTTTGGAGTATTGACGACAAACCTAGCTGAGGGACTAATGTGTTTGTGAGAATTGCAGGATAGCACAGGTAGAAGTCCCTCATTGATTCGGTTTTCCTACCAGAGATGACCCCTAAAAATGTATGAAGACATTGAAGTCAAAGGTGGTATATGAAGATATTCACATTGAAGACTATGACAAGAGAAGACACCACATGAAGCCTATGGAGCTCGAAGACTTAGATCTTTCGTAGTTCTCTTTCTTCTGTGTTGAGTCATAGGAACCACCGTACTGTTAAGTGGGGTCCAAGAGAACCAGTCAGAATGACTGAAGTGATGCTTAAACAAAACCTATGTCTTCGAGTGAAGACTTTGAGAGCGAATCTTGTCCAGAGTCGGGCAAGTCAGCTTTGCTTGAAGCCCAAGTAAAGTTGCCGTGTGACTTTGAAATCTGACCGTTGGAACACGTGTCAGTTCCTTAGTGACCCAGGGTCATTTCGGACAAATCAGGTCGGGTTGCCAAGTGGCTATAAATAGCCCACCCCCTACAACCATAAACGGTTGGATGCTCAGATTCAGAGTACGGCTTTTATCGTTTGAGAGCAACCCACCTCGAAGCCTTTGAGAGAGAATTCCTTGCGAGGATAAAGCCCTAACCACCTAGAGCCAAAGAGAATTAGGCATCACTTAATTCTTCTTGTCTGTGTGATCTGAAGACTTATTACACTTGAGGACTGTGCATCCTCCAGCCGATTAGGCGTCGCGTTCTGAGCATCCAAGAGACATTGTGGATTGCCGGTGAACGAAGTCTGTGAAGGTTTGGGAGTCTACCTTGAATACTTACCAGAGTGATTGGGCGAGGTCTGTGTGACCTTAGCTCAAGGGGAATACGGTGAGGACTGGGTGTCCTGAGCTGCTTGTTCAGGACTGGGTGTCCGGGACAGTGTGTCCTAAGGTTTAAATACCTAGCCGCCCTAACCAGACGTACAGTTTTCACAGCAACTGGAACTGGTCCAACAAATCATTGTCTTCAGCGAGTCACTGGTTTCATCTTCCCTTCCCCTTACTTACTGTTACTCCTTGTGAAGTCATTGTATGTTCACACTATCTTTTGTCTTCACTGAGTGACTGCGTGTTCTGTGTGGCTTCACAATATCTTCCTACCTGATCCATACTACATTGCTGCTATTAGTCATTGTGCTTCCACTCTATTGAATACTTGGCTATGGCTTGCCTAGTGTAGTCTACCTTCCGATGCAGGGTAATAGGTTTATTTCTATCGTTTGTCTTCATAACTTCCACGTTTTGAAGACTTTCATAAAAATCGCCTATTCACCCCCCCCTCTAGTCGATATAACGCACTTTCAGGACGTGGGCGTCTCCACTTCCCCATGGCGCCTCGGCAACTGCACGGATCGGACAAGTCCCTGCATGCAAAGCGGGTCATGATTACCTGCGATCGTGGAGGTCGGCGGTTGGCCTTCGCCGGCCATAAGTACAGAACGGCGCGCGCCCTTCCAGTCCATCCCTTCTTGCTTCTCCTTCTTCCCAGTCCTTGCTCCGTCTTGCTGCGATGGCTCCGATCCGCTGGTTCTCGTCGGCAGAGAAGGGAAAGGCTCCCCGAGAGGAACCAGACCTGCTCCCGCCGAAGAAACGGCTCGTCCTCCGCGGCCCAGACGAGGGGGCCCATCAGGTGGTGTCAAGGCCCTGGTGCGAGCGGGCACCGCTGGGGTTCCCCCTTCCCTTGTACGCCCACAACGAGGGCCCTGAAGGAGCTGATGCTGATCGCCACGGGCGGTGCCGCCGTTGGCGCCGACGGGTCACGAAGGTGTGGGTCGTCCCCCCTGGGGTCCACACCGAGGGCTCCTCCCAAGAGTTCATGCTCCGCGCCGCCATGCCTCCTCAGTCTTGGATTTGCCTTCCTCCCTTCTTCGCCTCCATCGTCCCGCAGGGAGAACTCCTGGAGCTTTGGTTGCAGCACCCTCGCGACCGAGGCAGAGGTCGCGGTCGTTGCCCCGGGCGAGGTCTTCATGACTCGAGGCTGGAGCAAAGTCGCCCAGGTTTGCAGGACAAGAGGCACCTTGGCGATCCACTTGGAGTACGACGGTGCTTCGGTGATGTTCTTCAAGGTCTTCGATGCAAACGGGCACCGGCTGGAGTGCTGCCCCGGGAGAGGTGGCCGGGACCCTGCTACGGCGAGGATTGGGCCCGCCGACCGCTCCCTTGGTGGCTCCTCAGGCGGCGGAGGCGGCAGAGGTTCCAGCGACTCCGGCGAGCTCTTCGCGACTCCGGAGACGAGCGACGACAGCTACGAGCCCCCGAGCCGGCGCCGCTCCTGGAGCAGGGCGGGCTCGTCAGGCCGTCGCCGCCTCTGATCTGGATGGGGTTGGCACCGGTGCTTGACGGCCCACTGTTGATGATGCCGTCTTTTGCAGGGGCGCGCGTAGTTAGCGTCCTTTTAGGATCTGTTCCCTGCGAGGAATCAAAGACGCGTCCCGTGGGGGCTTGTAAGGTGCCTGTGATCCTGTTTTGTCAATATAACCCTTGTCGTAGAATTGTGCGAGTTGCTCATTCCGTCTTAGCTCAGTTCTCCCTTTCGAACCTCACGAGGGCTTGGTGCTCTGCGCCGACAGGTCCCAGTCCCAAGGCGGCTTCAGCCGTCGCTGGTATGCCAGGTCGCGATGCCGTGGTCAAGGCCAGGAGGTGAGCGACCCAGAGTCCGGTAAGAGCCCCTGAGTCGCGATGCTCAGGAGGTCCCCTTTGGCACTCAAGCAGCCGTCGTTCAGTGAGAAAGGAGAGCGGTGTCGCTAACACGGGATTGCATTAGGTGCGGGGATGGTGCCACGGTAGCTGGTGCTTCCGGGTGGTGACTTATCTCGAGAATCAGGGGTCACTCTCTGGTGTGTCGCCGGGTCCGTGCATCGGCAGGCGTGAGGTTGCTCGGCGAGGTCCTCGCGTGTCCCTCCCCTCTCGCCTTTGCTCCCCTTTCTGCTCTACGTCCTCGGGTCCCGGCCCTCGAGCGAGTCTCAGCCGTCGCTGGTATGCCAGGTCACGATGCCGTGGACAAGGCCAGAGGGTGAGGGCTGGAGAGCCAGTAGGAGCCCTGAGTCGTGATGCTCAGGCACCCCCCCCTTTAACGTGCAAGCGGTTCGCGCGGATGAGAGTGAAGGAGACATCGCAAGGGCCTCGCCTGACGCAGCTCCTTTAGGAAATCCTGTAGACCTATCATAGAAAGAACAAGGGGTTGCCATGACAATTGACAGTCAGCCATTGGTTGCTTCCGAGGGGCGATGAGGCACTGAAGGCTTGACGAGGTGGCGCCATGCGGGGCTGCCGCGGCCAGAGCTCAGCCATTCAGGTTTGTCGGCGTTGCAGGGACGGACCCATGCGCAAGCGTCGTGCCGTTTGGGAGCAGCTCCGTCAGTTGGCGTCAGTTGAGCGGGGAACTAGGTCAAACTCATTAGCCGCGGAGGAGTGGATTCATTCAAATAGATGCTGGGAAGGTGGACGTCACTGGGTCAGGCCCGAGCGACTTGGGGATGATGCAGCCCGAGGGGCACCCCCAACAAAGTAAGCTAACAACATGAAATAAAAGGGATACATGCCGCAGGGACGGACCCACGCGGCCTGGGAATAATGCAGCCCTGGGGGGCGCTCCCAGCTGGAAGTGAAACTTGAAAGATGTCACCTGATGATGTTGAGGACGAAGGAGTGTTGGTGTAGCAGACTCGGTGGGCTGCGGAAGCCGATCCTCATGAGCCCCCAGGCCCAGGGGCCTCGGGAGGCTCCGGAGGCGCTGGTGGCTCCTCGCGGACCATCTCCATCTCCGCCAGGGCTGCAGAATGCCTGGCCTCTTGTGCCTCCATGATGCCCCTCATGAGGCGCTGGTACGTGGCAGCCGCGTTCGGCAAGCCATAAGGCATGCGAACGTAGCTGTGGGGTGCACCTCCGCAGCGCCCCACTCGCAAGGGCCAGAGGCGCTCCAGAGAGGCGACTCGATTGAGCCCTGGTATGTCGATGCAGACGCGCAGCCCACCATCCTCGCCTGGATGGAGGCGGCGGCCGCCTTTCATGACTCTTGACTCCTGTAGCTCCTGAATGGCCTTGCTGACGAACTCCTGAGGGTCTGGCTCTCCTTGCCTTACTCCTTCTTGAGGGAAACGTGCTTCGAAACACGCCTCCATGTGGTGCCCAAGCGCCTCCCTCATGACCCTAGCCAGGTCGGTGGCCCTCCAGGGGAGAGCCCCCGAGCCCTGCCTGAGGAGGGCGCCGGGTGCGCTTTCCTATGCGATGGAAGGAGGTTCCCCCTGGGCAGGCGCGGGCCCTGAGGGGCCTGCCTCCTGAGGGGCCGGGCTAGACGATGTCTTCTTCTTCTTGGGGGCGGTCTCGGGAAGCCTCCTGCTTCCGCGATCCGGGTCTTCTAGTGATGTGGCCTGAAAGGCTCGTTCCAGGGAACACACCACGTCCTTCTCTTCACAGGGCACCGTGATGACTCCGCCACTTCCTGGCATCTTGAGGACGTTGTAGCCGTGGTGAGTTACGGCCATGAACTTGGGCAGCGCTGGGTACCCAAGGATGGCATTGTACGGCAGGCGAATGTGAGCGACGTCGAAGTCGATGAGCTCGGTGCGGTAGTTGTCGCGTGCCCCGAAGGTGACAGGGAGGCGGACCTGCCCAATCGGGACCGTGGAGCCGTCGGTGACTCCGGAGAAAGGCCTGGTTGGCTGAAGCTGGCTGTAGGGCACTTGGAGATTGTTGAATGTTTCCACGGACAGGACGTTGAGCCCTGCCCCGCCATCGATGAGGGTCCTGGTGACCACCACGTTGCTAATGATTGGGGAACAAAGCATCGGGAGGACTCCGGCTGTAGCCGCACACTTGAGCTGATCTGCTGAGCTGAACATGATGGCGCACGCCGACCACCTGAGAGGGCGCGTGGCTTCGAGCTTGGGGAGGACTGCATTCACTTCGCGGGCGAACTGCTTGAAGATGCGTTGAGAAGCTGGGGCTTGAGCCCCGCCCAGGATGCAGGCGATCGCGCGCGGCTCCTGGAAGCCCCCAGCCCCCTCGTCCTGGTGGCGGTCCTCGTTTCTCCTTGGCTGCGGCGGCAGCGGAGGGAGGCCTGCGTTGCCTTGCGGGCGATCCTCGCGAGGCTGATCCCTCCAGTCTCCCTCGCGAGGCAGATCTTGCCAGCGATCCTCGCGAGGTTGATCGCGCCACCCTTGGCGCGGGCCGCGGTCTTCCCAGCGTCCTGCGTTCCTTCCTCCTCCTCGACCGTAGCCCCGGTCACCGCGGTCGGGGCGATGGCCGATCCTTCCTTCTCGCACGGCTCAGAGCTCTTGACATTCGTTGGTGTTGTGGGTGTGGAGGTCGTGGTACACACAGTATCGACTGCCCTTGGAAGGTTCGGGCTGATCTCTGCCCCGCTTGGTGTCTGGTTCTGCCGCGAGCATGGTAGCCCCCTTGCGCTTCACATCCTTGGCCTTGGGCTTCTTCTCTTCTGGGTCTGCGGCGGGCAGCTCGAGGAGGGAGAGACGCCCTTCCTCAGCCCTGGCGCACTTGGTTGCCAAGTTGAACAGCTCCAAGGAAGTGCACAGATCTTCATGCATCGCCAGCTCCTCCTTCATCTTGACATCACGCACGCCGTCAGAGAAGGCTGAGATGATGGCCTCCTCAGTCACCTTGGGAATCTTGAGGCGTGCGTTGTTGAAGCGCTGGATGTACTTCTGCAGGGTCTCCCCGGGTTGTTGCTTGATGCGGCGCATGTCGCTCACGGCGGGTGGCCAGTCGCGAGTACCTTGGAAGTTGGCGATGAAGCGGGTGCGCATCTTGTCCCAGGAGGAGATCGTGCCTGGAGCCAGGTTCAGGAGCTAGGTGCGGGCCCCGTCCTTGAGCGCCATGGGAAACCAGTTCGCCATGACCTTCTCGTCTCCGTTGGCAGCTTCGATGCCCGGCTCATAGAGCTGGAGGAACTCCGCAGGGTCGGCCGTGCCGTCGTAATGAGGAGGCGGGTCTGGCTTGAACTTGCCGGGCCACGCGACGCTGCGCAGCTCGGTGGTGAAGGCACGACAGCCTGTTGTGGCCACGGGAGGCCTTGGGTGACGGAGAGCTTGGTCTTGCATGTCCCCACACGCTGCAGTTGGGAGCAGCGCGGGGTCTTGGCGTGCGGGAGCAGGAGCATGGTCACGACGTGCTGGAGCAGGGAGCGCCCGGGTAGCTTCTTGCGGGCGAGGGACTTCTTGGCAGCTCTGCTCTTGCCGCGCTGGCACCTGACAGAGCGGGTTCTGCCCAGGGGCCACGCGCCTTGGAGCCATGGCGCCTTCTTGAGGAGGAGGCAGCCGGGGCGCCGCCGGAGCCTCGTCGCCCACGCGGGGCGGGGTGCGGTGCAGCGGAACGGATGACGCACGAGAGCCCCCCGCGGCGCGGACGAGCTTGGCGACGCGGTCGAGCCATTCTTCGTAGACGTCGTCGACGGGACGGTAGCGCAGGAGCTCGTTTGCCGCGATGAGCGCAGCTCGAGCCTCCATGGGTGTGGAGCGCGCGGGACGAAGAACCAGCTGGGGTGAGCGAGGGAGTAGCGGTGCGGCCGTCTTGCCGCACGGACGGATGCTGAGACGATGCTTGCTACTCGTCCCCCGCCAGGCCGGTGGCGGCGTTGACGGCAGGTGACGGGGAACGGCGAGGATGCCCGCCGACAGGAGCCGTCTATGCGACGCGGGAAGCGAGAGCGGCCCGGCGCTCGGCGCGGGCCCGACGAGGGTCAGACATGGGCGCGATGGTCAGAGGAGAACGGGGTGGTGGAAGACGAATTCCGGCGCACCCCCACCTGGCGCGCCAAATGTCGGATTTCAGGTTTCGGCAGACCCTTGAGGTTCGAACACTGGGGTGCGCGCGGAGATTTCGCCTCCTACCTACCTGCACCCCTCCGCCTCGCTAAGATCTAAGCTGTGGAAAGAACAACACAAGAGACACGGGGTTTATACTGGTTCGGGCCACCATTGTGGTGTAATACCCTACTGCAGTGTGTGGTGTGGTGGATTGCCTCTTGGGCTGATGATGATGAACAATACAAGGAAGAACAGCCTCGCGAGGGTCTGTTCTTTGCTGGGGGGACGAACTGCTAGGAGGAGTTCCGTCACCCTTCTCTCTCTCTGATTTCGATCTGATCCTTGATCCTCGATGCTCGATCTCGAACCTGATCTTGATCCCTTAACCTCTAACCTCTAACCTCTAACCTCTAACCTCTCTGTGGGTGGCTGGTCCTATTTATAGGCAATGGCCCTGGGCCTCTTCCCAAATATTGAGCGGGAAGGGCGCCAACAATTGGCCATTTTGAAGAGGAACATCTGGTACACTTGTCCTGACTAAAGTTGGTCCTCGCCTGCACAAAGCTCTGCTGGTGACGCCGTCTTGGGCTCCACGATGACCTCCATCTTGCAGTCCTCCTGGTCTTGGTCTTGTTGCACCGAAATGGCAACCTTTGCCTGATGCCTCGGTACCCCGCGGCTGTGCTTGCCCCCTTTGCACCAAAGGGGAAAGGAGGACACTGCGCGGGCTGGCGCCCGCCTGGCGCCCTTGGTCGTCATGGCTTGCGTCACGGGCACCTCGTGAGGTACCCCGCCTTGATCTCTCCGCCTCCTCGCGGGCCAGCCTGATGAGGCCGTGCCTGAGGAAGCTCCGTGTCGTCCGCCCCGCGAGGCTTGGCCCCTCGCGAGGGTCTTGGGTCTGTGTTGATGAAGATGGGCCGTGCTGGGCCCCCCTTTGAGCCACGTCGCAGGCCGCAGGCAGGCAAGTCTGGGGACCCCCGTTCCCAGAACGCCGACAAAGACTTAGTGAAATTCTAAGTCCCTGAAATCAGCAATATCACGAGAGCTACTTTGCTTGCTTGTGCTAGTCACCACATTGATCACAAAAATACATGGCATACACCCCTGTAAAGATGGCATGGCATAGCCCAAAACACATGTAGGGCTCAAGCCCATATGCAGCACACAATAATCATGGCAAAAATGACAAATGCTCAAGATCTGCTAAGAATCAGCACCTAACATTTTATAGCACTCTTGAATCAACTATTAGGGCATCAAGATGGACTCAAACAAGCATGGCACAATGGAACAAAATGAAGAGCACATCCACATGAACATTTTGATATATCATGCGCATGAAACGGAGCTACGGCGATGAAGTTATGATGCGATGAACATGGCCTGGAAACATCACAGATCTCGGGACTTAGAGAAAATCAACCTCCGGAAAAGTCAACTCGGGACGGACACGTGCGGGACGAGGAGATCCAGGACGTGGGTGCTGTCAGTGTCAAAACCGGTGGATCTCGGGTAGGGGGTCCCGAACTGTGCGTCTAGGCCGGATGGTAACAGGAGGCAGGGGACACAATGTTTTACCCAGGTTCGGGCCCTCTTGATGGAGGTAAAACCCTACGTCCTGCTTGATTAATATTGATGATGTGGGTAGTACAAGAGTAGATCTACCACGAGATCAGAGAGGCTAAACCCTAGAAGCTAGCCTATGGTATGATTGTATCTTCTGGTTGTTGTCCTACAGACTAAAACCCTTCGGTTTATATAGACACCGGAGAGGGTTAGGGTTACACAAGGTCGGTTACAAAGGAGGAGATATCCATATCCATATTGCCTAGCTTGCCTTCCACGCCAAGTAGAGTACTATCCAGACACGAGACGAAGTCTTCAATCTTGTATCTTCATAGTCTAACAGTCCGGCCAATGGAGATAGTCTGGCTGTCCGAAGACCCCCTAATCCAGGACTCCCTCAGTAGCCCCTGAACCAGGCTTCAATGATGATGAGTTCGGCGCGCAGTATTGTCTTCGGCATTGCAAGGCGGGTTCCTTCTCCGAATACATCACAAAATAATTTCAATACGAGGATAGTGTCTGACCCTGCAAAATAAGTTCCACATACCACTATAGAGAGAATAATACTTTCGCAAATCTAATTTGCTGGCTTGTTTTGGCAGCATGACGTTATGTCATGGCCCGGTGATTATTCGAACCGTTCTTCTTCAACCAGCTCCACACATAACGCGAGGTGGTTTCTTGACACGTCTTGTCAAAGCAGAGATCGTGTTCCCCCAATTACGAGATTCTCATTAATACGGTCGTGGGTAACCCAACCGTGTCTAGGACTCCTAGATTATAGGTAAGTCCCAAACGGCTACGGAGAGGACGCTTGATATTCATCCTCTTTATAAAGGGACAAGGTTTTCGCTTTTTCCCTCTCGTGCTCAATCGAACCCCTCCCCCGCCTCGAGTTCTAACACCCAAAGCCCAGGTCAAGTGCTCCGGATCTTCAATCATCTCTGGATCCAGCCTTCAAGGCCGATGGATGCCCTCCTCCGTTATGGAAGAGGATATCAAGAAGTTGAGGGAGGCCAGATACCTGACCGCCGAGGTTTCGCATCGGCTGCCTGCTCGAGGGCAGGTCGTCCCTACTCCCGAACCCAACGAGAACGTTGTGTTCGTCTCCCACTTCCTACGAGGCCTAGGCCTCACTCTGGATCCCTTCATCAGGGGTTTGATGTTCTATTACGGGCTAGATTTCCATGATCTAGCTCCGGACTCCTTTCTCCACATCTCGACATTTATTGTCGTGTGTGAGGCCTTCCTCCGCATTACCCCTCACTTCGGCCTATGGCTCAAGACCTTTGAAGTGAAGCCGAAGATGATCGAGGGGCAACATGCAGCGTGCGGAGGCACATCAATAGGCAAGATGGCAGGAGCTCCATGGCCGAAAGGTTCCTTTCCAGAGGTGTCCGAATTATGGCAACGGGAGTGGTTTTACGTCACGGCTCCCAGAAGTGCCAAGTGGGCGGCTGCCCCTGCCTTCCGCTCGGGCCCCCCACCATAACTGATGTCATGGATTAGCAAAGGTCTGAGCTGGGGTCCAGCCAAGGATGTTCCTATACTGCAAAGCCGTATTCAAGATCTCTTCGAGGGAGATTTTTATTTGGTTATGGTAATGCAAGTTATGCCGGTTCGTCAAGTCCAGCCTTGCAAACGCCGGCCCCTTCGCTTGTGGGAGTTCAACCCAGAAGGATCGCGTGCCATTCAAATTTTCCTCGGCCTGACGCATGAGGAGATGTACAAGTCATTCTTTGGACCTCAAATAGAGTGTCCGGATACTACCGAGGACATGGGCCTGAGCAGTAACCGCGCCGCCGAACAAGTAAGAAATCCTCTAGCCGAACACACCGTCTTTTATTCATCATGAAGTTATTTCTGAGAGTTTGCTCTTTGACCAGGACTGGCTAACAAAGGCGAAGATGATTCGGTGTTTGGCCCCCTCCCTGAGGGTTTGGAAAATCCGGTATTGGAAAAGATGCTCGAGCTCGCACCTTGCCCGGAGACCTCGAAGGAAGATACAGGGGGAAATAATACGGGCAGACGCGGGCCCCCATTGCTGCCAGTTCCAACCGAGGGAATGAGTGCCTCCATGAAGGAGGATAACTGGGGGAGGAAAAGGATTGCTTCCGAGGATCCGGAAGCCGAGGCCTCCAAACGGGAGAAGAAGTCTCCAACAGAGGGTCCTGCCTCGGGGGGTGCTTTTGTCGCACAAAGTCCGTGGGGGGATCAGCCCTCCAACGAGTCGTAAGTGACCCAAAAAATACTTTAATAGTGAAGGTATACTGTCTTTCTTCTGAGAAAATGACCGCCGCATATATCTTGCAGTTCGGGCCTTGGCCCCTCTCAACTGAGCTCGTCTTCGGGGGATCTTCTTCCGGAGATGATGGAGAGTGAAACGCCTCCCTCGGACTCCTCCGCTCAAGAAGCGGGCGACCCTGAAGTGTCGTCACGGAGGGCCTCTCCGGATCCGGTGAGGCCAGAAGATAATCCCATAGACCCCCGAAGTCCCCAGCGTCCGGCTCTCGAAGAGAGAAAACAAAAGAGACAGGCACCGTCTGGTATGTGGTCGGACGTTCTGAGGGAGCTGGTGGGGCGAGCGGCCATCTCAGAAGAACACCGTACGCTGATGGGTACGGTGATGGAGAGAATTTCGTCCGCTGAAAGCGGATTACATGAAGCCTTTATGAGTCTACTGACAGGCTTTGAGGTACGTGAGATAATATGTGATAGTATCGCACATGTTAGGTGTGCCCTATGTAGATAGTAGCCCCTGAGACTCTGGTTGTCGTCGAGAACGGCGGCGAACAGAGGATCATAGTCCCAGGCAATAACCAGACTGCCTTTATGTGCAGGTGGTGGAAGCTTCGGTGGCTAGCCGGACTAGTGAGTTTGCCGAATTAAAACGGCAACTGGATGCGGCAGACGCCGACATCGAGCTTGTTAACAAGAGGCTTGACGAGGCACAGGGTAAGTGTTTTTTCCTGGTGAATGCCACGTAGTAAGAGCAGTATGATGCCAGTATCTTTAATATGTTGTGAATGCAGATGGAGCTGCCACCGTGGAAACCTTGTGGGCAGAACTTGCCCGAGCCAAGGAACAAGCGAGGATTAGTAATGCGGCTGCTTTGAAGGCGGCCGAAGAGTTGAAAGCCGAGAAGGCCGCACATTGCGAGAGCAAAGAGAAGATGGCCAAGATGGCCATATAGTTAAAAGACACTGCCGACCGTTGCCGGCTCCTTGAGAAAGAAAATCGAGCAAAGGAAACGGACCTTGAGAAGGCCACGATGGCAGACAAAGACACCCGCTCTGCTATGAGAGCGAAGAAGGAGGAGCTGCGGGAAGCCGTGGATATTGCGGCTGGGAAGCCCTTCATCCTACGGAGGAAGTTCGGAGATCCACGGTATGCCCCTCTGGATCGATTGTGGAGTTCGGCAGATGCATATATGGACTTGGCAGCGAGTGCTGCCGATGCGGCCAAATACTTCCAAGGTCAAACAGATCATGAGGTGGAAAAGCTGTTCTGGTCGCAATTCAACGTTCCAGAGCGTCCGCTTCCATTGACTGATCAGCTAGCCGAATGGGCCGAACTAAATAGGTTGTCCGGACTCGCCATGAGGTCTGTCGTGGATCAACTATGGCCGGAAAAGCCAAAGCCGAACAACTATTTCAGCTTAGTGCAACAGTTCCTTGGTGCAGTGCCGCGCATTAATGCGATGAAGAGGTTGGCGTGCATAGAAGGCTCGCGGATGACCCTTGCCCGTGTTAAAGCATACTGGGCGGAGATGGACGCTACCACTGTTGCGGCGCAGGGTTCGGCCATAGGCCGAGTGGCTACTGAGCACTATTTCGAGGAGGTTCTCGAGGGTGCTCGTTTGATAGAGGCCCAGTGCTCGAAGAATATTATGTTTGAGTGATATGTGTTCCCATTGTAAACACAATGTTTTTACGAAATTTTATAAGGCTGTGTTTATACTTTTGCCTGAAAGTAATATGATGCCTCTTGTGCGTCCGTTTATGTATACATGTGGATAACCTGAAAGATTGCAGTCGTCGGCTTCAGCCCCCACGCATATAATGCGGAGGTGCTCGAAAAAAACGCGTGTTCAACTTAACCCAACGTCTTGGTCCTATTAAGGAGGTGATAACGCAGCGAATGAGGCAACCGGACTATAATGCTTTAACACTTTCACTTAGCCATAGGAGTTTGACAGTGGGGCTACTAGATAGCCCCTGGTGGCTCCGCACTCTCCCGATCTCGGGGTGCGTACCTTCGTTAAGGCAGAGGAATTCTAAAATTCCGACAGGTCATCGAGTGGTTGACCAGTCTCACGCTATATCATGACAGTCAGTTTTCGGCTTTCTCTACTGAGGTGCTCGTCCGAATGAACCAGGGCACAATCGCAGTAGTTCTCCTGGTGCTGCCTTAGCCGATAAAGCGGAACGTAAGGCACCAAAACACAGGAGCCGGGCAAACCCAACATTTGACCAAAGACAATGATTTGGAGCTGATGCATATAAGGCCAAACTCGCGATGCCAAACACTCCCTAAGGTATTTGGTCTTTATGGTATAAACCGGGCCTAAATAGTGCCCTTTGTAAGAAGCCCCTTGTGTCCAGGTACGTGCATTATTCTGACGTGGCCACATTCCAAGACGTCAGCATCCTTCTCAATTGTGCTGAGAATTCGGTGGATGTGTATCAACAAGAGACAGTAAAAAAGGTTTACGCAGGGTCTTAATCTAAAAAGAATCCTTAGAGCGGGTCCCTGCTGCACGTCTGCGCCCGTGTCTCCGTTGTGCCGTATCTTGGATGGGTGTAGCACGGTGGTCATCTGTAAAAGAGAGGAACTTAGGTGAAAAAGTTGTCGTGCAAAAAGTTGGTTTTTTAAAGAAACCATGTATAACTAGAAATGAGTAGAAACTGCCACTTGTCTGCGCGCATTGAGCCCCTTGTATTTGTAATAGGGGTGTGGCCATCAATCCGGTACAAATTACATATAGCAGCGCCGGACTCGTCTAACCGCGTCTGTGGTCTTGACGACCTATCAATTGCTTTAGTTGGTGAGGCCGTTTTTAGTGTGCGGCTGCCAAGGCAGTCGCATTCTCTTCGGCGCGCAAAGATCGCTTAATACTTCCGTTCACTGTAATGATGCCACGTGGACCGGGCATCTTGAGCGTGAGGGAAGCGTAATGCGGTATTGCATTAAAGCGAGCAAAAGCTTCACGTCCAAGTAGTTCTTGATAACCGCATTGGAACGGAGCAATGTGGAAGGTTAAATGTTCGCTACGGGAGTTATTGGGGAAGCCAAATATAACCTTTAGTAGCAGGGAGCCCGCGCAGTGAGCCCCTGGGCCTGGCATTACTCCTTTAAAGGTAGTGTTGCTGTGGCAAATTTTCGTTGGGTCTATCCCCATTTCGCGGATTGTATCCTCGTATATCAGGTTCAAACTGCTACCACCGTCCATCAGGACTCGTGCAAAGTGGTATCCGTCAATTATTGGGTCTAATACCAGGGGAGCCCATCCTGCCCGCCGGATACTTGCTGAGTAATCACGATGGTCGAAAGTGATCGGTTGAGACGACCAGTGGTAGGGTTTCGCGGTGATAGGCCCTTGGGCATATTTATCTGGGAGGGCCGCTTTGCTTCCCTTGGTCACGTGTAATACGTTGACTGTTTTGACTTCTGATGGAAACTTCTTTTGTTCCCCAGTGTCTTACTTGAGAGGCTCATCCTCATCTTTGCTTGGTGTATCCTCCCCCTTGTGTACGGCATTGAGCTTGCCGGACTGCTTGAAGACCCAACATTCTCTGTGGGTATGATTAGCGGGTTTACCAGGGGTGCTATGGATCTGACATACTTGGTCCAGAATTTTGTTCAGGCTGGACAGTTCATCTCTAGCGCCTTTAAAGGGCGGCTTTTGCTGACCTGGCCGAGAGTTCAGAATTCAGCGTGTACCGCCGTGCTCTTCGGGCTGTCTTCTTTATTCCGACGCTTATTATTTTTGCTGCGTCGGGATTTCCCGTTTTCATCTCTAACTTCGGATGTGCTTGGGTCGTTGGTGCTGCATCTGGCTAGCCAGCTGTCCTCACCCGCGCAAAAGCGGGTCATGAGGCTTGTTAATGATGCCATTGTTCTTGGCTTTTCTTGGCCGAGGTGTCTGGCAAGCCATTCGTCGCGGACGCTATGCTTAAAAGCTGCCAAGGCTTCAGCGTCCGGGCAGTCAACTATTTAGTTCTTCTTAATAAGAAACATGTTCCAAAGCTTTCAGGCTGACTCTTCGGGCTGTTGAGTTATATGACTCAGATCGTCCCCATCCGGGGGTCGGACATAAGTCCCTTGAAAATTTGCCCGAAAAGCGTCTTCGAGCTCTTCCCAGCTTCCAATGGAGTTTTCGGGGAGGCTTTTAAGCCAATGCTGAGCTGGCCCTTTGAGCTTCAGGGGTAAGTACTCGATGGCGTGGAGATCATCTCCTCGAGCCATATGGATATGGAGGATGTAGTCCTCAATCCAGACCCTAGGGTCTGTTGTTCCATCGTATGCTTCTATGTTTACGGGTTTGAATCCCTCTGGAAATTCATGGCCCAGCACCTCATCGGTGAAACATAGGGGATGTGCGGCACCCCTGTATCTGGGTGTACCGCATTGTTCTGATGTTTGTTGTGTTACATCATATGCTGGGGTGCGCTTGCATGGTCCATAGATGGATCTGGTTGCGCCGTCCTGTTGGTGCGAGCCCTCGTGTGGATCGCTTATTGGCTTGTGAGTGGAGTTGTTTGCCGCTCCATGTTGGCCGTGAGGTCGTCTATCCGGCCAGGTGGCCGTTTTGATTTTTGGTTGTGGGGGATCTAGGGCCTCCTCATCGAATTCGGGTAGCAACTTCCGCTTCGGGTAGCTCTTGGTGGGGCGATTACCACCATACTTCGCTGATGTGTTGAGTACTTTACTCCATCTAATTTGGAGTGTGTCCTGCGCAGCCTTGAGTCTTTGCTTCTGCTTTTTCAGACTCCTCGTGGTGGCAACAAGCCTTTGACGGGCATTCTGCTGCTCCGGGTGCCTGTCCGGCATTATGTCATCCGGACTATTATTTTTGACAGAATTGGTTTGTTCGGTTTGATTCTCTGTATTGCCGTGGTCCGGCAGTGGTTCACCCTGCTCCAACGCTGGGTCTGTATGATCATTATTTCTGCCGAGGCGGGATTTGGGGCGGCGCTTACGCCGCCGCTTTGACTGCTTCTCGAGGGGACAAGCCTTAGTTGCATCCTTCCGTTCCTTGTCGTCGTCTTCTTTTGGTGTGTCCACCATGTATACGTCATATGATGAGGTGGACGTCCAGCGCCCTGTGGGCGGTGGTTCCTCTTCACCTCCCGCATCGTCGTCCATACCGTCGATGTTTTCGGAGTCAAAGTCGAGCATGTCGGTTGAGTCATCGACAGTGGCTACCAGGTGGGTGGTGGGTGGGACTCGAATTTCTTCGTCGTCTGCATCCCAGTCCTGCCGGACATAGTTCGGCCAGGATTCTCCTGACAAGGAGAGAAACCTTAATGAGTTCAGTATGTCGCCAAAGGGCGGGTGCTGAAAAATATCCACGGAGGTAAACTCCATGATCAGCGCCCAATCGGATTCGATAGGAACGGGCGCAGGCGGTTCGGAGTCCGTGGCCGGAGAAGGATCCGGTAGTTTAACAACACGGCTGTCATGCAAGGCAAGGTCGATGTTCGACTCGATCGCCGTTGAGGGTAAGGCCTCCGTGGCGGGGTCCATCCAGCCGTCCGCGGAAGGCGCGACTTGCTCCGAATTGAGGGTCGGAGCGGCTGCCGGTGAGATCTCCTTAACACTGTCCGATGGGAGAGCTAAGTCATGCTCATTGTGACCGTGTGGCGCACAAGGCAGAGGCTCAAATCCGTCAAAGATCAAGTCTCCACGGATATCGGCCGTGTAGTTTAAGCTTCCAAACCTGACCAGGTGGCCAGGGGCATAACCTTCCATCTGGTCCAGATGGCCAAGCGAATTGGCCTGCAGTGCAAAGCCGCTGAGCACGAAGATCTGTCCGGGGAGAAAAGTCTCACCCTGGACCGCATCGCTATCGATGATAGTAGGAGCCATCAAGCCTAGCGGCGACGACATAGAGGAACTCTCAATGAAAGCACCAATGTCGGTGTCAAAACCGGCGGATCTCGGGTAGGGGGTCCCGAACTGTGCGTCTAGGCCGGATGGTAATAGGAGGCAGGGGACACAATGTTTTACCCAAGTACGGGCCCTCTTGATGGAGGTAAAACCCTACATCCTGCTGATTAATATTGATGATATGGGTAGTAAAAGAGTAGATCTACCACGAGATCAGAGAGGCTAAACCCTAGAAGCTAGCCTATGGTATGATTGTATCTTCTGGTTGTTGTCCTACGGACTAAAACCCTTTGGTTTATATAGACACCGGAGAGGTTTAGGGTTACACAAGGTCGGTTACAAAGGAGGAGATATCCATATCCGTATTGCCTAGCTTGCCTTCCACGCCAAGTAGAGTCCTATCCAGACACGAGACGAAGTCTTCAATCTTGTATCTTCATAGTCTAACAGTCCGGCCAATGGAGATAGTCCGGCTGTCCGGAGACCCCCTAATCCAGGACTCCCTCAGGCGCGATGTTTGGTTCGGTGGCCTGGTGGATCTGGTCCACCTCCAGATCCGGCGCCGGTGAGAGCTCCGGCGAGCTCTCCGGCGAGGGGCGCGGGATGACGGAGGAAGTCCGGGACGACGCGGGCCGGATCCGGCCGGACCGAGGGGCACACTCCGGCGAAACTTCTGCAGGCGGCTCGACTCCGGTGGCGCGAGCAGGAGCTCCGGCGAGGTTGGCGGCGCGGGGCGCGGAGGCAGGCGGCGGTGGGCGGCGCCCTGCGACGGCGGAGCACACCGGCGGCGGGCGGCGCGCGGCTCCACGGGGCGCTGGAGCCTGCGGGAGGTGGCGGGGGAGATCCGGGCCGGGCGGGCCCACGGCGGGCCGGTGCGGCGGCGGGAGGACGGCGGGACAGGTGGCGAGGTGCGGTTGGACGCGGGCGGCGGTGAGGCTGATGTGGCATGACCCGATTGGTCGGAGTGAGGTGGACGGGCGCGGCGGACATGTCCGGCGCGGCGCGGACGCGTCCGGACGCGCGGAGGAGGAGGAGGTTAGTGTTCAACCGCGAATTTTTCGGGGGAGAGGATATATATAGGTAGAGGGAGCTAGGATAGTCCAAATGAGGTGCGGTTTTCGGCCACGCGACCGTGATCGAATGGCCGAGAGGAAGGAGGGGGTTTGGATGGGTTATTGGGCCACTTTGGAGGGGTGTTGGGCTGCAACACACACGAGGCCTTTACGGTTCCCCGGTTAACCGTTGGAGTATCAAACGGACTCCAAATGGCACAAAACTTGACAAGCGGTCTACCGGTGGTGAACCAAGGCCACTTGGCAAATCTCGGTCCAATCCGAGAATGTTTAACACCCGCTCACAAAAAAAGGCAAAAGGGGGCGCCGGAGAATGTAGAAGTGTCGGATCGCAAAACGGACAACGGGGAAAATGCTCGGATGCATGAGATGAACACGTATGCAAATGCGATGCACATGATGACATGATATGAAATGCATGACACACAAACAAATGGCAAGGCAACAACAGCAAATAACTGGAAGACACCTGGCGCAACGGTCTCGGGGCGTTACAACACTCCTCCACTACGAAAGGATCTCGTCCCGAGATCTATGATGGCACTAGAGGGAAACGGAAGAGGGAAGATACAAGGTAATCTAAGTTGGTCCTTCGACAAATGAGTGAAACCAATGAACCTTGAGAGGTTAAACAATTTCGAGAAAAGAGTACAACTGAGATGAACGAAGTTGAAAACACTTTGTTAGAAAAGAGGAACAAGGAACATTACTAGAACCTTGTAGGTTGAAAGACATAAGAAAAGGGGTTCCAATGGCCAGGAAGTACATGCAAGCACTCTGAATGAAATGAGATGTACAAGGAACGATAAAGATCAATTACGACAACACTTCGATTGGAAATGGAAGGCAAAGAATATGATCTTGACAAGATGAGAGAATACTTGATGAAATCAACAACACACTGCCTCTGGAACAAATGTAAGAATGGAATCAAAAGAACAGAGGAGAAAACAACATCTTCTACCTCAAATGAGCTTGAAAAAGCATCTTTAGGAGAAGGGTCGAACGGAGTTGTTGGAAAACCAACCACGAAAAGAGTAAGCTTGTAGTGGACTTATGGAGAACATCTCAAAACTATGAGGTGAAATTCTGCCACTACAGAAACAAAAGATTGGATTGATATCAACAAGGAGACGAGAAACTTATTTCATCGAGAGGATCAATGAAGAACTTGGGTCATTTATAAGCACCATAAATAGCAACAATCCTTAGGGAAAGCTTTAGGTGAAATATAACTCAAGCTAACTCCAACGAAGAGATTGATGGATTTAAAATACCCCATTCTTGATAACTTGTGAATCATGAAACACGAAGGGAAATTATCAAGAATGACATAACACCACCTCAAAAGATAAGGTAGAAAGAATTGCACTTCAGAATGCAAGATGAAGAATGTTTGAACTCCTCAAAACAAGACATGCATTGAACACCATGTTTATTTGAGAGTATAGCTTGGCGGATCTTAACTTCAAGAGAAAATCTTAAGGGCAATTGAACAATGAAAGGAATCCTTGACAAACCACCATGTAGAGCCTCCATGAAGAACTCCGGTAATATAATTGAGAGATCCTGGAACTCCGGGAAAGTATGAAGAACTTGAACCGAGAATTACTCATTGATAACACACACCGGAAGAATGAATCCATCACTTGGATGAAGCAAGAATAAGAATTATGTTATGCGTATCCTTCACCAATCCAATTGATGACAAGCAACGGATTTGGCATACTACTTATTCTCATTGGAAAGGATTAAGGAGAGATATATCGTAAACTTGAATAAGGTCTTGATGGAACCACTGGTGGGATTCGGAAACAACGAATGAATTGATATGAGAACATAGGAAGAGGAATCTTGAACAAACCATCGTAAGAATTGAAAATGAACAAAGAAAAGATAAAGAAACACCGGGAAGAATTAGCAAATGAACGAAGATGCTTGAGAGAATTTAGATACAAGTGAACGAAGAGATCCCGAGCTGATTAGAGAATACTTGAATGATGCGTCGGAAAAATTCAAGAACGAGAGCTGAAAGCTGAGAATGAATAAACCTTCTGAAATGATGGCCTCCAGAGAATCAAACTGAAAAGACTCCTGAAATGCTCCGGATGGGTGAAAAGAATTCTCACAATCAAAAAACAATTATGAGAGGATGGCATCAAGCTAGAGCCATGAATCTTGAAGAGAATGGAGCAAGATTTAAGAGAAACTCTTCTTCGGTCTCCAAAAGCTGAGAATGACAATGAGAAACACCACCATGAATTGTTGAGGCACTCCGAAATGGAAATTAGAAAGGTTGAACCAATGATGAAAAGAATTTGAAAGATCTTGGAGAAAGACATATGACTGATGAAAATTCATTCTTACGTGAACTTTGAAAGAACTGAGGATAGCTCTGGGAAAATTAGAAGAGTCGGGTAAGATCCTGGGAAAAGACCTGTGGGTTAGGGCCCACTCAAAAGATACACCGTTGAACGATTACTTGAAAGGGAGAATGCACCGGTTGATTTAAATGGCTTGAATGAGATAACATCCTCAAAAGAACTTGGGCGAATTGAGAATGGAAACTTGAATCTTCTGAGATATCTTCAGCACTTCGGATATGAATAGCGAGAGGTGAGCGATTAAGAACTGCACCGGCATGAGAAAACATTTAAAACGAGGAAAGTATATGATCGACAAAGCTTGAATGTAATCCACCGGAGAAGAAAACAGAACGAATAATAATAAACTTGAAGCTCCCTTAGTCCTTAGTATCTTCCTGAGAATCACCGGATAAGGACATTGACGGAAAAGAATGAGGAGGCTTCCCATCAATAAGATGGATACTTGATTAAGATGTATGAGTCCTTGAATAAAATGGTGGGAGGGCGGGGAAAACAAAGGCAACTTGGGACGAATGAAACAAACACCGTTGAGAAAACTGAGATTGGATCTTGCAAATGGGAAAAAAGATAGGATCATCTTGAAGAGAATCACACCGGTTGGAAAGAATTGACATGACAACCTCGATGATCAGGAAGGATTGGTATTCACATAGAAGTATGATAACACCACTTAGGGAAGGTATGGAATCAACACTTGACATTGAAGCAACTCGAATACCACAACTCAAAACAAAACAAAGATTGGCTTGCAGAATAAGCTGGAAACAAACATATGATAGATCCCATATCGTATCATGTGTTTGTTGGAAAGATATCCTACGTGATACTTGAATTTCCACTTATAAACTCCCGAAACTTTCTGGTTATGCAATCAGGTGTTGGGGATACAGGGGAAGCATAATATCTCACCCAAACTAACAATACCTACATCCAGTTGTATCCATCCTTCAACACATAACCAAGAAACCTTCGGAAATTGTGTACCTCAACCTTCGAAAAGCATCCGTTATACGAGTTATGGCAATACTCCCGAACTCCCGCCCCAGTACTGGGTGGCGTCGAGGTTATCTCACCAACAACTGCATAAAAGAGATTTTCGATGTCGGCGAACTCAGGTATTCCAGAACTGCAACGATAAAATTGTGACGACAACACCTCGGAGCTCAACTCCCCGGGACACTGCCACAACCCCTAAATGTCAGGAGGCACCAAGAACAATGTTCTCGTCACAAAACCATCGAAACGATTCCAAGATACCCGCGTGATCCTAAAAAAATTCGTGAAATTTGAGGAGAGGAGAGTCAAAACTTCTACGTCAGGAGGCCTCACCAGAGCGACGAAGGGACTGAGGAGTAAAAAGAATCCTACTCTCCAATATATATAATCCTAAGACTCAAAACATTTTGTTCTAGACTCAACAACGTCCGCGATTCGATCAAGCAGGGGGCTCCTAAGTCGGAGAAGGCTCTGATTACCAACTTGTAACACCCACGATGCGGCTATATCTCCCACGTGTCGGAGCACGACTTAGAGGCATAACCGCATTGTAGGCATGCCGCAAGAGGGGTAATCTTTACTCATCCCATGTACTGAATAAGAAAGAGATAAAGAGTTGGCTTACAATCGCCACTTCACACAATACATAAATACAACATTACATCATCCAGAATACAACCAAGGTCCGACTATGGAGCCAAAATAAAAGAAGACAACCCCTAATGCTAGATCCCCGGTCGCCCCAACTGGGCTCCACTACTGATCAACGGGAAACGAAACCACACAACGAACAAGATCTTCATCGAGCTCCCACTTGAGCTTGGTTGCGACACCTGCACTGGTATCATTGGCACCTGCAACTGTTTGGAAGTATATGTGAGCCACGAGGACTCAGCAATCTCACACCCGCGAGATCAAGACTATCTAAGCTTATGGGTAGGAGAAGGTAGTGAGGTGGAGCATGCAGCAAGCACTAAGCATATATGGTGGCTAACTTATGCAAATAAGAGCGAGAAGAGAAGCAACGCAACGGTCGTGAACTAGAAGTGATCAAGAAGTGATCCTGAAACTACTTACGTTCAAGCATAACACAAAAACCGTGTTCACTTCCCGGACACCGCCGAAAAGAGACCATCATGGCTACACACGTGGTTGATGCATTTTAATTAAGTTAAGTGTCAACTTCTCTACAATCGGACATTAACAAATTCACATCTGCCACATAACCGCGGGCACGGCTTTCGAAAGTTCAAACCCTGCACGGGTGTCCCAACTTAGCCCATCACAAGCTCTCACGGTCAACAAAGGATATTCCTTCTCCCAGGAAGACCCGGTCAGTCTCGGAATCCCGGTTACAAGACATCTCAACAATGGTAAAACAAGACCAGCAAAGCCGCCCGATGTGCCGACAAATCCCGATAGGAGTCGCACGTATCTCGTTCTCAGGGCACATCGGATAGGTCAAGCTATGAGTAAAACCAACCCTCGAGTTGCCCCAAGGAGGCCCCATAGGCTGCCCGGTTCGGACCAACACTTATACAAGCACTGGCCCGGGGGGTTAAAATAAAGATGACCCTTGGGTTGGCCGACCCAAGGGAAGGGTAATAGGTTGTTAGGCAAATGTAAAACCAAGGTTGGGCCTTGCTGGAGGAGTTTTATTCAAAGTGAACTATCAAGGGGTTCCCATAACACCCAACCGCGTAAGGAACGCAAAATCAAGGAACATAAAAACGGTATGATGGAAACTAGGGCGGCAAGAGTGGAACAAAACACCAGGCATAAGGCCGAGCCTTCCACCCTTTACCAAGTATATAGATGCATTAATTAAAATAAGAGATTTTGTGATATCCCAACATATCCATGTTCCAAAAACATAGAACAAACTTCATCTTCACCTGCAACTAACAACGCTATAAGAGGGGCTGAGCAAAGCGGTAACATAGCCAAACAACGGTTTGCTAGGACAAGGTGGGTTAGAGGTTTGACATGGCAATATGGGAGGCATAATAAAGCATGTGGTAGGTATCACGGCATAGCAATAGAGCGAGCAACTAGCAAGCAAAGATAGAAGTGATTTCGAGGGTATGGTTGTGACGCCCCGAGTCCGTCGCGCTAGGTGTCTTCCAGTTATTCGTTGTTGTTGCCATGTCATTCGCTTGCGTGTTGCATCTTGTCATGTCATAATCTGCATTGCATCATCATGTTTTCAAAACTTGCATCGATCCCGGTCTCCTCGTTCTCTCATTTGTCCGTTCTGAGCCCAGACACACTTGCACGCGCCCGCGGCACGTCCGAAATATTATTTTATATGTGGCCGGAAAATGTTCTCGGAATGGGATGAAAGTTGGCATGCGGTGTTGTTATGTTGCTGGTAGACCGCTTGCCAAATTTCATCGCATTCGGAGTCCGTTTGACGCCCCAACGGTTAACTATAGCGGCAATATAGTCGGTCAAATCGTCAGACGTTTTCGGTCTCCGAAAACTGTTGCCGGACCGCTTTCTCTTCTATCCTCTCAGTCCAAGCCCGTCTACACAGCCCACCTAGTCCATCCACCTACCCCTCTTCGCGTCCGGAGCCGTCCAATGCGATTGCACGGTCTGAAAACTCTCTCTTCACAGTGCATCGAACCCCTCGCGCACGTCCGGAAGTTGTCCCGAACCCGACCCCGGGAGTCGTCACCATTGGATTTGGATCATCCCCAAACATCTACAAAACATCACCATTTTATTATTTGGACTCCTCTAACCTTTTATTCTCGATCGTCCGATTACGATCGGAGGGATCCGTTAGCCCCTAACCTAATCCACCAACGTATATAAGGAGGCAACCCTATTTTTTAGGCTACTTGTCCCATCCATCCTCCTGCCCGCCGCCACCCACTCACCATCTCCATCGGGATCCTCCCAGATCCCCATCGACCAACCACCGCTCCAGCTCGTTGTCAACACCGGACCAACCCCTAGCCAGCCAGAGTCCAATCCCGATTGGATCGAGGCCCTTCCTCCTCCCTCGCACACATGCCCTTTCTCTTCCTTTCTTCTTCTTCCCATGCCTCACATCTCTCTGTTACCTCTCGTTCTCCCTCCCGCAGGAGCCCATGGCGAACCTGACCGAGCCCCTCACATGGCGCCCTCGCGCCCGAGCTCTTCTTCAGCCCCGCGTCACCAGAGTCAAGCCACCGGCCGCCCGAGCCTCATCGCCATGAATCCGTCTGCTCCAAGAGCTCTGCCTCGCGCCGGAGTGACCCAGCCGAGCGCCTCCTCTGCTTTCCGCGTCGCCGAGTCCTGCTCCCCTCACCTCCGCCCAGGTTCCCTCTCCGCCAAGTCCTGCATCACCCGCTAGAGTCGCCCCGGTCGCCGCCTCGCCTTGCGCCTGGAGCCGCGGCGCCCGCTCGTCCTCAAGGTCGCCGGCGTTCGTCCCACCAATACCCCTCACCGGAGTTCCTTCACCATGCCGCTGCAAAGGAACGGCTACGCTGCCGCCGCCGTGATCTGACTCGTCGAATGGAACGACAAGACCCTGCACACACCCCTGCCATGTCGCCTTGGCCTCCTCTGCTTCCTGCATCGCCGGAGTCCATCGAGCTCTATCCGCCGTCGTGCCCTGCATCGCCTACAAGCCGCCCCGCGTCTCGCCTCCTCTATCTGCTTCCTCTACATCGAGCGAGGCCAGGAAACCGTGCCCGCGTTGACTTCTCGTCCTGAGGCTCCAGTCGGCCTCGTCCCGATCTTCCAGGCCCAGCATCGCCAGCTTCCCTCCAAGGCCCAGCGCCTGCACCAGCTGGGCCGAAGCCCATGGTGAGCTGCACCCCCAGCGCCTCCTTTTTTCTCTTTCTCTGTACTGTTTGGGCCAGCCAGTTTCGGCCCGTGATGGTTTTTTTTTCAGATCTGCGATTTTAGCAATTATCCAGAGAGCGCTAGTTTTACAGTTTGGTCCCTAAACTTCATGCATTTAATAACTTCTCAACCGTGCATCGGTTTAAAAAAATTTATATATGAAAAATGCTTAGTTTTTCATCTAGTTTCATAATATGCAACTTTCAACCATGTTTAAAATGTTTAAACTTCTTTTTGCATTAATTTGCTCTTATGCCATGGTAAAATGATTTATTTCATAACTATTTAACCATAGCTCGGTTTTAAATAAACTTTATATGTAAATGGGGTAGAAAATGCCTAGTTTAACATGGTGGTTTTACTTTGAATGCTTAACAACTCTAAAATATACTTCAGGGCAGAACAGTACTAAACCTAAAATATTGCACATGAGGTTTTTCCGGACTTGTTGTTTGTTGTTCTGGCCTCATTTAAACTTGCCTAGATAGGTAGTTTTCATTTTCTCCACCTCTTGCCATGATAATCAACATTTAATATTGTTGAGTACATAAACGGGAGAGAACTAAATAATTCATGTGGTGTTTCGTCAATCTCGTTGCATATTGAGCTCCACTTAATTTGTAGGTTTGCTTGTGCACTTTTCCATGCCATGCCATGTATCATTAAACCGGACATGCATCATACTTGGTTGTGCATCATGCCATGATTATGTGATGGTTGTTTACTATGTTGTTTGCTTCTTTGCAGGTTACTTCTCGCGTTAACTTCGGTTTTGTTCCGGAGTTGTGAGGATCCGTTCATCTACATCCGTTTGTCTTCTTCATGGACTCGTTCTTCCTCTTGCGGGGTCTCAGGCAAGATGACCATACCCTCAAAATCACTTCTATCTTTGCTTGCTAGTTGCTCGCTCTATTGCTATGCCGCGATACCTACCACTTGATATATCATGCCTCCCATATTGCCATGTCAAGCCTCTAACCCACCTTTCCAAACAAACCGTTGTTTGGCTATGTTACCGCTTTTGTCAGCCCCTCTTATAGCGTTGTTAGTTGCAGGTGAAGATGAAGTTTGTTCCATGTTTGGAACATGGATATTGTTGGGATATCACTATATATATTTTGTTTAATTAATGCATCTATATACTTGGTAAAGGGTGGAAGGCTCGGCCTTATGCCTGGTGTTTTGTTCCACTCTTGCCGCCCTAGTTTCCGTCATACCGGTGTTATGTTTCTTGATTTTTCGTTCCTTACACGGTTGGGTGTTATGGGGACCCCTTGACAGTTCGCTTTGAATAAAACTCCTCTAGCAAGGCCCAACCTTGGTTTTACCATTTGCCTCAGCACCACCTACCTTTCCCTTGGGAGTCGCGCTCCCGAGCATCATCTTTATTTTAACCCCCCCAGGCCAGTGCTTGTCTAAGTGTTGGTCCGAAACGGGCAGCCTGCGGGGCCACCTCGGGGCAACTCGAGGGTTGGTTTTACTCGTAGCTTGACCTATCCGGTGTGCCCTGAGAACGAGATATGTGCGACTCCTATCGGGATTTGTCGGCACATCGGGTGGCTTTGCTAGCCTTGTTTTACCATTGTCGAAATGTCTTGTAACCGGGATTCCGAGTTTGATCGGGTCTTCCTGGGAGAAGGAATATCCTTCATTGGCCGTGAGAGCTTGTGATGGGCTAAGCTGGGACACCCCTGCAGGATTTTGAACTTTCGAAAGTCATGCCCACGGTTATGGGCAGATGGGAATTTGTTAATATCCGGTTGTAGAGAACTTGACACTTGACTTAATTAAAATGCATCAACCACGTGTGTAGCTGTGATGGTCTCTTTCCGGCGGAGTCCGGGAAGTGAATACGGTTCTTGGGTTATGCTTGAACGTAAGTAGAGTCAGGATCACTTCTTGATCACTTCTAGTCCACGACCATTGCTTTGCTTCTCTTCTCGCTCTTATTTGCATAAGTTAGCCACCATATATGCTTAGTGCTTGCTATAGCTCCACCTCATTACCCCTTTCCTACCCATAAGCATAAATAGTCTTAATCTCGCGGGTGTGAGACTGTTGAGTCCTCGTGGCTCACAGATACTTCCAAATAGTTACAGGTGCCGATGATACCAGTGCAGGTGACGCAACCAAGCTCAGGTGGGAGCTCGATGAAGATCTTGATTGTTGTTTTGTTCCGTTTCCTTTTGATCGGTAGTGGAGCCCAGTCGGGGCGATCAGGGATCTAGCAATAGGGGTGGTCTTTCGTTATTTTGGTTCCGTAGTCGGACCTTGATTGTATTCTGGATGATGTAATGCTATATTTATGTATTGTGTGAAGTGGCGATTGTAAGCCAACTCTTTATCCCTTTCTTATTCAGTACATGGTATGTGTAAAGATTACCCCTCTTGCGACATGCCTACTATGTGGTTATGCCTCTAAGTCATGCTCCAACACGTGGGAGATATAGCCGCATCGTGGGTGTTACAAGTTGGTAATCAGAGCCTTCCCCGACTTAGGAGCCCCCTGCTTGATCGAATCGTTGGCGTTGTTGAGTCTAGAAAAATGTTTTGAGTCTTATAGGATTATATATACCGGAGAGTAGGATTCTTTTTACTCCTCAGTCCCTTCGTCGCTCTGGTGAGGCATCCTGGCGTAGAGTTTTGACTCTTCTCTTCTCAAATTTCACAAAAAAATAGGATCACGCGGGTATCTTGGAATCGTTCCGATGGTTTTGTGATGAGAACATTGTTCTTGGTGCCTCCTGACATTTCGGGGTTGTGGCAATGTCCCGGGGAGTTGAGCCCCGAGGTGTTGTCGTCACAATTTTATCGTTGCAGTTCTGGAATACCTGAGTTTCGCCGACATTGAAAATCTCCTTTATGCAGTTGTTGGTGAGATAACCTCGACGCCACCCAGTACTAGGGCGGGAGTTCGGGAGTATTGCCATAACTCGTATAACGGATGCTTTTCGAAGGTTGAGGTAAACGATTTCCGAAGGTTTCTTGGTTATGTGTTGAAGGATGGATACAGCTGGATGTAGGATTCGCTAGTTTTGGGTGAGATATTATGCTTCCCCTGTATCCCCAACACCTGATTGCATAACTAGAAAGTTTTAGGAGTTTATAAGTGGGAATTCAAGTAGCTCCTAGGATATCTTTCCGTCAGATGCATGATATGAGATTGGGGTTCGACGTCTAGTGGTCCACCCATCCATGGTTGGTTTTATAGTGGTCTCGTTGTGTCTTAAAGAGTCCTTGGCTATGCTGTCTCGGGGACGCTTCGTATGTCATGTGCACTGCCTTGTACATGATGGTGATGTACGATCGAGCCCGTGTGAGCCCCACCACGAAAACTTCGGACCAAATCTCTATCATATGTTTGTTCTGGCTTATTTTGCAAGCCAATCCTTTGTTTTTGTTTTTGTTTGTGGTATTTGAGTTGCTTCAATGTCAAGTGTTGATTCCATACCTTTCCTAAGCGGTGTTCTCATATTTCTATGGGAATACTAATCCTTCATGATAATCGAGATTGTCATGTCAATCCTTTTGAACCGGTGTGTTTCTCTTCAAGTGGATCCCATCATTCTCCCCATCCATAAGATCAATTATCAGTTCTTCTCAACGGTGTTGGTTTCATCCGTCCCAAGTTGTCTTTGTTTTCCCGCCCTCCCACCCTTTTCCTTCAAGGAATCAGATGTCTTAATCAAGTATCATGTTATTGATGGGAAGCCTCTTCATTCTTTTCCGTCAATGCTCTTATCCGGTGATTCTCATGAAGATTCTAACGGAGTTTCAAGTTATAATCCTTCGTTCTATTTTCTTTCTCGGTGGATTCAATTCAAGCTTTGTCGATCATATCTTTTCCTCGGTTCAAATGCTTTTCCCATGCTGTTGCACCTCTTAATCTTTCACTTCTCGCTATTCAATTGTTCTGGAGTGCTGAAGATATCCCAGAAGATTCACGTTTCCATTCTCGAGTTGTTCAAATTATTTTGAGGTTGTTATCTCATTCAAGCCATTTAATTCAACCAGTGCAATCTCCCTTTCTAGTAATCGTTGAACGGTGTTTTCCTTTGAGTGGGCCCTAACTCACAGGTCTTTTCCCAGGATCTTACCTGACTCTTCTAATTTTCCCGGAGCTATCCTAAATTCTTTTCGAAGTTTGACGTAAGAATGGATCATCATCAGTCAAATGTCTTTCCCCAAGATCTTTCAAATTCCTTTTCATCGTTGGTTCAACCTTTCTAATTTTCATCCTGGAGTATCTCAACAATTCATGGTGGTCTTTCTCATCGTCTTTCTCTGTATTTGAAGACCGAAGAAGAGTTTTCCTCCAAATCTTATCCATTCCTTCAAAGATTTGTGATTCTTGCTTGATGCCATCCTCACAATGATTTTCGATTGTGGGAATTCTTTTCACCCATCCGAAGCAATTCAAGATTCTTTTCAGTTTGATTCTCCGAAGGTCATCATATCAGAATTATTCATTTCCAGCTTTCATCTCTCATCCTCCAAATCATACCGTTGCATCATTCAAATATCCTCTAATCAGTTCATGTTCTTTGCATTCTCATGTATCTGAATCCTAGCAAGTATCTTCATTCGTTTTCCAATTCTTCCCGGTGGTTCTTTATCTTTTCTTCGTTCATTTTCAATTCTTACGGTGGTTCGGTTCGAGATTTCTCTTCCTTCATTATCATATCAATTCATTCATTCTTTCCAATCCTACCGGTGGTTCGTTGAAGTCCTCTTCGAGTTGGCGCTATATCTATATTAATCCTTTCTACGAGAATAAGTAGTACGCAAAAATCCGTGCTTGTCATCAATTTAATTGGTGAAGGGTAAGCATAATGTAATTCTTATTCTTGTTTCTTCGAGTAAATTCAATTCCTTATTCCGGAGGTTCATCAAAATTCTTGATTTCTTTTGTTCATCTTTCTTTTCCGGAGTTCCAAGTTTTTCCGCTTTTTTCTCCTCGCGAAGCTTCTTCTAAATCATCGCAAGGCTTCACCTTATGTTCTCAACTTCTCTTTCTTTTATCATCATTTTGTTACCAGAGTTCTTTCATGGAGGCTCTACATGGTGGTTCATCAAGGATTCCTTTCCATTCTTCAATTGTTCTTCAAGATTTCTCTTGGAGCTAAGATCTGCCAAGCTATATACTCAAAATTAAACGTGGTGCAAAACACATGTTTTGTTTTGAGGAGTTCAAGCATTCTTCATCTTGCATTCCGAGGTGCAATTCTTTCATATCTCATCTTTTGAGGTGGTGTTATGTCATTGTTGACAATTTCCCTTTGTGTTTCATGATTCACAAGTTGTCCGGAATGACATATTTTAAACCCATCATTTTCAATTCGTTCTTGAGATCCTTTGCAACCAATCAATCTCTTCATTGGAGTTATCTTGGGTTATATTTCACCTAAAGCTTTCCCTAAGGGTTGCTGCTATTTAGGGTGCTTATAAATGACCCAAGTTCTTCATTTATCCTCCCGGTGAGATAAGCTTCTCGTCTTCTTGTTCATATCAATCCAATCTATTGTTCTCATTAGTGGCAAAATTTCACCTCAAGATTTCGAGATGTTTTCCATAAGCCCACAACAAGCTTACTCTTTTCATTGTTGGTTTTCCAACAACTCCGTTCAACCTTTTCTTCGTAAGCATGCTCTTTCAATTTTATTTGTGAGAGTTGTCATTCATCTTCTCTATTCTTTTTCTTTCCAACCATCTAGTTTTCCATTCATTCGTTCCGGAGGCATGGTGACGTTGCTCTTTTCGTCCCATCATTTCGTTTTGTCAGGACCATGTTCTTTCCTTTGCTTATCCATTCATTCCGGAGTGTCGTGTCCTTCATTCAAGTTCTCTCATCTTATCAAGTTTTGCCTCCCTTCTCAACTGGAGTGCTGTGTGAAATCTTTCTTACCCCTTGTGCCATTTTTTGCAATAGTTCCGGAGGCAATGTGTCATTGTTTTCGTCAAGTATCATCCCATCTCCTCAAATTCATGTTCAATTCCTTCCATTTACAGTTGGAGTGCTAGCCAAATTATATCATTCTAATTCCTTCTCTACCTTGTTTAACCGGAGTGTTGTGTCTATCATTCCTCTTCTAACCGGAGTCTCATCCAAGTGCTTTCTTTTGCCAAGTTCATATGCTTTACCTTCTTTTTTTCCATCCGGAGTGTTGTTGGAATTGATCCTTATCATTCCTTGTACATCTTGTTTCATCCGGAGTGCTTGCATGTACTTCTTGTCCATTGCAACCCTTTTCTTATGTCTTTCAACCTACAAGGTTCTAGTAATGTTCCTTGTTCCTCTTTTCCTAACGGAGTGTTTTCAACTTTGTTCGTCTTCGTTGTATTCTTTCTTTCAATTTGTTCAACCTCTCAAGGTTCGTGGTTTCACTCGTTTGTCCAAGAAGCAACTTTGTTTTACCTCTTCATCTTTCGCTTCTCTCCGGTTCCATTCTAGATCTCGGGACGAGATCCTCTCGTAGTGGTGGAGTGTTGTGACGCCCCGAGTCCATCGCGCCAGGTGTCTTCCAGTTATTCGTTGTTGTTGCCATGTCATTCGCTTGCGTGTTGCATCTTGTCATGTCATAATGTGCATTGCATCATCATGTTTTCAAAACTTGCATCCGTCCCGGTCTCCTCGTTCTCTCTGTTGTCCGTTCTGAGCCCAGACACACTTGCCCGCGCCCGCGGCATGTCCGAAATATTATTTTATATATGGCTGGAAAATGTTCTCGGAATGAGATGAAAGTTGGCATGCGGTGTTGTTATGTTGCCGGTAGACCGCTTGCCAAATTTCATCGCATTCGGAGTCCGTTTGACGCCCCAACGGTTAGCTATAGCGGCAATATAGTCGGTCAAATCGTCGGACGTTTTCGGTCTCCGAAAACTGTTGCCGGACCGCTTTCTCTTCTCTCCTCTCAGTCCAAGCCCGTCTACACAGCCCACCTAGTCCATCCACCTACCCCTCTTCACGTCCGGAGCCGTCCGATGCGATTGCACGGTCTGAAAACCCTCCCTTCACAGTGCATCGAACCCCTCGCGCGCGTCCGGAAGTTGTCCCGAACCCGACCCGGGGAGTCGTCACCGTTGGATTCGGATCATCCCCAAACATCTACAAAACATCACCGTTTTCTTATTTGGACTCCTATAACCTTTTATTCTCGGTCGTCCGATTACGATCGGAGGGATCCGTTAGCCCCTAACCTAATCCACCAGTGTATATAAGGAGGCAACCCTAGTTTTTAGGCTACTTGTCCCATCCATCCTCCTGCTTGCCGCCACCCACTCACCATCTCCATCGGAATCCTCCCAGATCCCCATCGACCAACCACCGCTCCAACTCGTTGTCAACACCGGACCAACCCGCAGCCAGCCAGAGTCCAATCCCGATTGGACCGCGGCCCTTCCTCCTCCCTTGCGCCCATGCCCTTTCTCTTCTTTTCTTCTTCTACCCGTGCCTCACATCTCTCTGTTACCTCTCGTTCTCCCTCCCTCAGGAGCCCATGGCGAACCTGACCGAGCCCCTCACATGGCGCCCTCGCGCACGAGCTCTTCTTCAGCCCCGCGTCACCGGAGTCAAGCCACCGGCCGCCCGAGCCTCGTCGCCATGGATCTGTCTGCTCCAAGAGCTCTACCTCGCGCCGGAGTGACCCAGCCGAGCGCCTCCTCTGCTTCCCGCGTCGCCGAGTCCTGCTCCCCTCGCCTCCGCCCGGGTTCCCTCTTCGCCAAGTCCCGCATCGCCCGCCGGAGTCGCCCCGGTCGCCGCCTCGCCTTGCGCCTGGAGCTGCGGCGCCCGCTCGTCCTCAAGGTCGCTGGCGTTCGTCCCGCCAAGTCCCCTCACCGGAGTTCCTTCTCCACGCCGCTGCGAAGGAACGGCTACGCTGCCGCCGCCATGAGCTGACTCGTCGAATGGAACGACAAGACCAAGCACGCGCCCCTGCCATGTCGCCTTGGCCTCCTCTGCTTCCCGCGTCAACGGAGTCCATCGAGCTCTATCCGCCGCCGCGCCCTGCATCGCCTGCAAGCCGCCCCGCGTCTCGCCTCCTCTATCTGCTTCCTCTGCATCGAGCGAGGCCAGGAAACCGCGCCCGCGTTGACTTCTCGTCCTGAGGCTCTAGTCGGCCTCGTCCCGATCTTCCAGGCCCAGCATCGACAGCTTCCCTCCAAGGCCCAGCGCCTGCACCAGCTGGGCCAAAGCCCATGGTGAGTTGCACCCCCAACGCCTCCTTTTTTTCTCTTTCTCTGTACTGTTTGGGCCAGCCAGTTTTGGCTCGTGATGGTTTTTTTCAGATCTGCGATTTTAGCAATTATCCAGAGAGCGCCAGTTTTACAGTTTGGTCCTGAACTTCATGCATTTAATAACTTCTCAACCATGCATCGGTTTAAAATAATTTATATATGCAAAATGCTTAGTTTTTCATCTAGTTTCATAATATGCAACTTTCAACCATGTTTAAAATGTTTAAACTCCTGTTTGCATTAATTTGCTCTTATGCCATGGTAAAATGATTTATTTCATAACTATTTAACCGTAGCTCGGTTTTCAATAAACTTTATATGTAAATGGGGTAGAAAAATGCCTAGTTTAACATGGTGGTTTTACTTTGCATGCTTAACAAATCTAAAATATGCTTTAGTGCAAAACAGTACCAAACCTAAATTATTGCACATGAGGTTTTTCCGGACTTGTTGTTTGTTGTTCCGGCCTCATTTAAACTTGCCTAGATAGGTAGTTTTCATTTGCTCCACCTCTTGCCATGATAATCAACATTTAATATTGTTGAGTACATAAATGAGAGAGAACTAAATAAGTCATGTGGTGTTTCGTCAATATGCAACTCGTTGCATATTGAGCTCCACTTAATTTGTAGGTTTGCTTGTGCAATTTTCCATGCCATGCCATGTATCATTAAACCGGACATGCATCATACTTGGTTGTGCATCATGCCATGATTATGTGATGGTTGTTTACTATGTTGTTTGCTTCTTTCCGGGTTACTTCTCGCGTTAGCTTCGGTTTCGTTCCGGAGTTGTGAGGATCCGTTCATCTACGTCTGTTTGTCTTCTTCATGGACTCGTTCTTCTTCCTTGCGGTATCTCAGGCAAGATGACCATACCCTCGAAATCACTTCTATCTTTGCTTGCTAGTTGCTCGTTCTATTATTATGCCGCGATACCTACCACTTGCTATATCATGCCTCCCATATTGCCATGTCAAGCCTCTAACCCACCTTTCCTAGCAAACCATTGTTTGGCTATGTTACCGCTTTTGCTCAGCCCCTCTTATAGTGTTGTTAGTTGCAGGTGAAGATAAAGTTTGTTCCATGTTTGGAACATGGATATTGCTGGGATATCACTATATATATTTTGTTTAATTAATGCATCTATATACTTGGTAAAGGGTGGAAGGCTCGGCCTTATGCCTGGTGTTTTGTTCCACTCTTGCCGCCCTAGTTTCCATCGCACCGGTGTTATGTTCCTTGATTTTGCGTTCCTTACACGGTTGGGTGTTGTGGGGACCCCTTGACAATTCGCTTTGAATAAAACTCCTCCAGCAAGGCCCAAGCTTGGTTTTACCATTTGCCTCACCACCACCTACTTTTCCCTTGGGAGTCATGCTCCCGAGGGTCATATTTATTTTAACCCCCCCCCCCCGGGGCCAGTGCTTGTCTAAGTGTTGGTCCGAAACGGGCAGCCTGCGGGGCCACCTCGGGGCAACTCGAGGGTTGGTTTTACTCGTAACTTGACCTATCTGGTGTGCCCTGAGAACAAGATACTTGCGACTCCTATCGGGATTTGTTGGCACATCGGGCGGCTTTGCTGGTCTTTTTTTACCATTGTCGAAATGTCTTTTAACCGGGATTCCGAGTCTGATCGGGTCTTCCTGGGAGAAGGAATATCCTTCGTTGACCGTGCGAGCTTGTGATGGGCTAAGTTGGGACACCCCTGCAGGGTTTTGAACTTTCGAAATTTGTTCCCGCGGTTATGGGCAGATGGGAATTTGTTAATATCTGGTTGTAGAGAACTTGACACTTGACTTACTTAAAATGCATCATCCGCGTGTGTAGCCGTGATGGTCTCTTTCCGGCAGAGTCCGGGAATTGAACACCGTTCTTGGGTTATGCTTGAACATAAGTAGAGTCAGGATCATTTCTTGATCACTTCTAGTCCACGACCGTTGCTTTGCTTCTCTTCTCGCTCTTATTTGCGTAAGTTAGCCACCATATATGCTTAGTGCTTTCTTCAGCTCCACCTCATTACCCCTTTCCTACCCATAAGCTTAAATAGTCTTGATCTTGCGGGTGTGAGATTGCTGAGTCCTCGTGGCTCACAGATACTTCCAAACAGTTGCAGGTGCCGATGATACCAGTGCAGGTGACGCAACTGAGCTCAGGTGGGAACTCGATGAAGATCTTTATCGTTGTTTTGTTTTGTTTCCTTTTGATCAGTAGTGGATCCCAGTCGGGGCGATCGGGGATCTAGCAATAGGGGTGGTCTTTCTTTATTTTGGTTCCGTAGTTGGACCTTGATTGTATTCTAGATGATGTAATGCTATATTTATGTATTGTGTGAAGTGGCGATTGTAAACCAACTCTTTATCCCTTTCTTATTCAGTACATGGGATGTGTAAAGATTACCCCTCTTGCGACATGCCTACTATGCGGTTATGCCTCTAAGTCGTGCTCCGACACGTGGGAGATATAGCCGCATCGTGGGTGTTACAATGGTCATCTTGCCTGCAAAGTTCTCCGAGTTGACGAAAGCTTGATCCTCGTAAGCATACTCAATGGGTTCCTCGAACACGTACTCGTCTCCCGTCTCTTCCCAAAGCAAGAACACAAGCAAAAGGACCAACAATCAATCACGGTGCAATGCGCAAGCAACAAGATGCAAAACATGCCATGATATGCGGGATGTGATATGCAATGCATATGCGTGCTCCGGAAGGAAAAGATTGAACCAGGCCTCAACTTGGCAAACCAAGAGTGCCGCTGGACAGAAGAGTTGATTTCGGTCGAAATTGATATAAAGATCGCCGGAAACGGATGCACGGTTTGCAAATGGCAAGCAAAACAAGAATGGCACAATTCTGCGATAAATAGCACAATGCATCTAGAATGCAACAAGAAACTAAGCTACTGCACCCCAACATAGCAACAAAGCACACGGCAGTGATCTCTTGACAAAAGATGAACACTGAGCTACGGCTAAATCACACAAGAGCAGGCTCAAACAAGCATGGCAAAAGTGCAAAAGATACCAGCATTACAGACTTAGTGAAAATACTAACATGTCAGGAATTAATATCAGGAAGCAATGTTTAGAGCAAGATAACAACATGCTACAGGAAAAGAACATAGCAAACAAAGGCATGGCATGAATCTACTCAAAGAATATAACAAAAGTCCCTTACTGACCATAAGCCAAAAAGGATCAGAATATATGATGGCACCCATGTAAACATAGCAAGTTTTGTTAACAGATTCAGACTTCGCAGAAAATTGGACATGGCATAAACAGAATTATGAAGGCATGTTTGTGAGCTCGATGCACTCAACACAAGGCATTGCATGACAAACTAAACATACTACCAGCAAGAAGACATGATCAAGAAGCTAACCATGGCAAGAACAATCTCATAGCATGCATGGATCAACTACAACAACCTTGGCAAAATTGATTAACACGTAAACAATCTGCCAGGAACATTTTGTAGCAAAAGTAGAGCAAGATTGAGTCATACTAGGGCACTCCATAAATGCAAACAGGGACATGGATGGATAGAGAATAACCATATGTCCAAATCATCCTTACTGAACATACTCAAAAGAAGCATGGATCTCTCTGTAGCAACATGAATACATGGCATAAAAATAACGGCAGAGCAAAGAATTAGTGAAATTCTAAGTCCCTAAAATCAGCAATATCACGAGAGCTACTTTGCATGCTTGTGCTAGTCACCACATTAATCACAAAAATACATGGCATACACTCCTGTAAATATGGCATGGCATAGCCCAAAACACATGTTGGGCTCAAGCCCATATGCAGCACACAATAATCATGGCAAAAATGACATGCTCAAGATCTGCTAAGAATTGGCACCTAACATTTTATAGCAGTCTTGCATCAACTATTAGGGCATCAAGATGGACTCAAACAAGCATGGCACAATGGAACAAAATGAAGAGCACATACACATGAACATTTTGATATATCATGCGCATGAAACGGAGCTACGATGATGAAGTTATGATGCGATGAACATGGCCTGAAAACATCACA
Source organism: Triticum urartu (assembly GCF_056163025.1). Classification (NCBI taxonomy): domain Eukaryota; kingdom Viridiplantae; phylum Streptophyta; class Magnoliopsida; order Poales; family Poaceae; genus Triticum; species Triticum urartu. The sequence goes on along the minus strand of NC_141879.1, from coordinate 307,206,735 downwards.
GATCTGGGGACTTAGAGAAAATCAACCTCCGGAAAAGTCAACTCGGGATGGAGACATGCGGGACGAGGAGATCCAGGATGTGGGCGCGACATTTGGTTCGGTGGCCTGGTGGATCTGGTCCACCTCCAGATCCGGCACCGGTGAGAGCTCCGGCGAGCTCTCCGGCGAGGGGGAGGCCGGCGAGGGGCGCGGGATGACGGAGGAGGTCGGGGACAGCGCGGGCCAGATCCGGCCGGACCTAGGGGCGCGCTCCGGCGAAGCTTCTACAGGCGGCTCGACTCCGGTGGCGCGAGCAGGAGCTCCGGCGAGGTTGGCGGCGCGGGGCGCGGAGGCAGGAGGCGGTGGGCGGCGCACTGCGGCGGCGGAGCACGCCGGCAGCGGGCGGCGCACGGTTCCGCGGGGCGCTGGAGCCCGCGGGAGGCGGCGGGGGAGATCCGGGCCGGGCGGGCCCGCAATGGGCCGTGGCGGGCCGGTGCGGCGACGGGAGGACGGCGGGACAGGTGGTGAGGCGCGGTTGGACGCGGGCGGCGGTGAGGCTGATGTGGCACGACCCGATTGGTCGGAGTGAGGTGGACGGGCGCGGCGGACATGTCCGGCGCGGCGCGGCGGACATGTCCGGCGCGGCGCGGACACGTCTGGACGCACGGAGGAGGAGGAGGTTAGGGTTCAACCGCGAATTTTTCGGGGGAGAGGACATATATATAGGTAGAGGGAGCTAGGAGAGTCCAAATGAGGTGCGGTTTTTGGCCACGCGATCATGATCGAACGACCGAGAGGAAGGAGGGGGTTTGGATGGGTTATTGGGCCACTTTGGAGGGGTGTTGGGCTGCAACACACACGAGGCCTTTACGGTTCCCCGGTTAACCATTGGAGTATCAAACGGACTCCAAATGGCACAAAACTTGATAGGCGGTCTACCGGTGGTGAACCAAGGCCACTTGGCAAATCTCGGTCCAATCCGAGAATGTTTAACACCCGCTCACAAAAAGAGGCAAAAGGGGGCGTCGGAGAACGTAGAAGTGTTGGATCACAAAACGGACAACGGGGAAAATGCTCGGATGCATGAGACGAACACGTATGCAAATGCGATGCACATGATGACATGATATGAAATGCATGACACGCAAACAAATGGCAAGGCAACAACAGCGAATAACTGGAAGACACCTGGCGCAACGATCTCGGGGCGTTACAGCCCATAACATCTTTAGTGGCTGACCCACCGAGGCTGGTCGCTGAGCTTCTATCTCCAGTGACAGGATCATGGAATGAGGAACTGGTAAGAACCGTCTTTCTGCTAGATGCAAATGCAATTCTGAAGATACCTACATGCAATAGCAACACAGTAGATTTCTGGGCTTGGTATCCGGACAAGAAGGGTAGGTTTTCAGTGTCATCGGCCTATAGGTTTTTGCAACAGACAAAGTTTCAGTGTGAGGAATGGCTGCAAGGTACAAGTGGATCATCCAATGTTCAGCGAGATGAGAAATCATGGTTCTCTCTATGGAAACTCAAGGTACCATCGAAAATCAGAATCTTTCTGTGGCGGTTGGCTCACCATTCCCTCCCTACCACTAATGTTTTGAAGAAACATAATATGTCTGTCCAAGACGTGTGCCCTCTTTGTGGATGTCAGGACTCATGGCGACATGCCCTTATTTCATGCACCATGTCCAGGTGTATTTGGGCTCTGTCGGGCGATGACTTGGTCGCATAGATGACAGGTAATATGGAGCCCAATGCCAGGTTGTGGCTGTTCGAGTTGAGCGACTCGGTGGATCACACGAGCTTCATGAGGATGGTCGTCACGCTATGGTCCATATGGTATGCTAGGCCAAAAGCAATCTATGAATCCATCTTCCAGAGTCCACAATAGACTACATCTTTTGTTGACAATTTTCTCTCAGATTTGGGGCAGTCTTTGGTGAAACAAGACAGTAGAGGACCAACTGCTACGGCTACAGCACAGCCTCAGCGCTGGCTTCCGCCTCCAGCTGGAAGTGTGAAAACCAATGTAGACGGAGCAATCGCTAGAAGGCGTAATGGGGGAGTAGTGGCTGTGATTTGTCGGGACCAAACGGGCTTATACCTAGGGTCCTCGGCAGTGTTTTTTCAAGGAACCAATGACCCTCAAATCCTGGAGACATATGCGTGTCGGGAAGCACTCGCACTAGCAGATGACCTAGCTGTGAGAGCCATATGTGTCATGTCCGATTGCCAAGGAGTGGTGGATGACATAAACAGGGGGACTGGAGGACCAAATGCAGCGATCATACATGAGATAACGAACCATTGTAATAGTTTTATTTCATGTTCTTTCATTCATGAGCGTAGGAACTTTAATTTTGAGGCTCATAATCTCGCCAAGTTTGCTTGTAACCTAGGCATAGGTAGACATGTGTGGTTGGGCAATCCCCATGATCCAACCTTGTACCTATGACCTACACTTTGAATGAATAAAGCTGGCGAGAATTCTCAAAAAAACCAGCATCCCCTCAAAAAAAGCAACCCCTAAAAAAAGTCACCCAACAAAGGATTTTCTACCGTCATCATGTTAGGTGTCTTGAGAGACTGCAAAAAAAAGAAGGGTGTCTTGAGAGATTGTAAAAAAAGAAGGGTGTCTTGAGATGTTATGACAAGATCAAAACAGCTAGGAGGTCCGGGCTTTCGAGATTTGAAAATCTTTAACTTGGCTTTGCTTTCCAAGCAAGGGAAACGTTGAGAGCCGGTTGACCGGTCGAAACTCTGTCGGTCACGTCAACGAGTCCACTGACACACCGCTTCAGCTTTCCTTATCCCGTCCACATGCACTCCCCATCCATTCATTTTTTCCACCGCTGAGTGCCTGAGTCTCGTCTTATCCCCAACTTTCTTTCCCCAGGCTCTCAACTAAATCTCGCCAGCAACGAGCGTCGTCGATCCCGCGCCAACCTGACGGCCTCCCTCCACGCATCCTCCCCTGCAAATGGGCGCTACTTTGGGAGGCACCCACCACTGCGCACGGCGAGAGGGGAGGACATGGCCGGTGACATCGACAGGATGCGGTGCTAGGTGACCGGACATGACCGGCGAACCGACGAGGTGCGGTGCTAGGGGATTTGCTTGCTGCATCGTTTTTTTTGCTGGAACCACTTCATTTTTTGCTGGAACCTTCTTTTGATTTTGCTGCAATTGAGAGGTTGGAGGTGTCGTCGCCTCCATGATTTTTTTCTACATCAATTTTTTTGCTGGAACCACATCTGATTTTTGCTGGAACCAACTCTTGACTTTGCTGCACTAGGCGAAGATGGTGGTGGGCTGCGACGGCGGTGCCCGCCATGTGTTTTTCTTGCTGGAACCACTTAAGATTTTTGCTGGAACCCCTTTTATATTTTGCTACAAATCGAGAGGATGTAATCGTCGCCATCATGATTTTTGCTACAATTTTTTGTTTTTTGCTGCAACTATATTTGATTTTTGCTGGAACCAACATTTGATTTTGCTGCAGTAGGTGAAGATGACGCTCGGGCGGCGACAAACGGTGGCGCCATGTTTTATTTATTGCTGGAACCACTTCAGATTTTTGTTGGATCCCCTTTTATATTTTGCTACAAATCGAGAAGATGTTGTTATCGCCATCATGATTTTTTTGCTACAATTTTGATCTTTGCTGGAACCATATTTGATTTTTGCTGGAACTAGCAATCACTTTTTCTACAAACAGCCGAAGCAGAGCTGGAACTGTTACAGCGGGCCGGCGCCCGAGCACAACGGCGTCGACGGCGGGAGTACCCACCGGAGCCGCAAGCGGGCAGGCATGAGGTGGACGGAGGCGAGGCGAAGGCACAGGCGAGAGGGCTCACGGGGAGGAGGAGGCAGAGCCAGGACAGGGTCAATCCCGTACGGGACGAGGTGGACGAAACGAGGACGCCAAATCGGACGGGTGTAATAGTTGAAATTGGACGGTTGCGCGTTGACCGGCGCAAATTGGGCTGGTCGACCAGCGCCTAGTACTCGCCTCCAGGCAATCCTTAAGTTGCTGCACGGACCAACTTCCCTTGGTGCAAAAATCCTCAAGTCGATATACTATCCAGCATGCTTTATTTTCGAAGCTGAACTAGGGCCACATCCATCACAGATTTGACACGCTATTCTTGATGGACGTGATATTATGGCTCAGGGAATTATTAGAAAGATTGGCACAAGAGAGAGCAAAAATATTTGGCGCATAATTGGATCCCGCGGAGCAGCTACAAAAGGCCGATTACTTCACTCGTTCACCCGCTCCCACGCTCCTGCGACACGTCGCTCCGACGCCCGCAGCCACCGTTGTCCAGATCCCGGCCTCCTTCTCGCCGGCTACTGCCCCCTCGTCCTCGTCGCGCTCCCCCCCCGGGTTCCCCTCGCCACGGTATGCCAGATCTATACTGGTCGCGGTCCTCTTCCCTCAGCCGGCGGGTCTTGTGTCAGATCCGCCTGCCCAAGCCAGCGCCCCGCCGCTTGCCCCTGCTGCGGCTGCCCGGGATGGGACGGGTCCTGCTCGATCGGTAAGCTTTGTTGTTAATGCAGTCCTGCTGGAAGCCACTCCTCCACCCCCTATTCATGGTGCTCACTGGCCATGTCTTAAATCGCCGTCGGCCTGCTTCAAGTCGCTCTTTGCGCGAGCCGGTGCTTCGAGCCCTACGCCCGCTACTGAGGAGTCAAGGCGTCCTGCGCTCTCCACTGTGGAGTCAAGGCGCGACTTTGCCGCTGCCGCTGGCCGCGAGGTGGAGTGGCAGCTTGTTTGGCCCACGTACTGGTGGAGAGAGCTCCCCATCCACCAGCATTCAAGATGGCGTGCAGTATCCCCTTGTTCCCCTCCTGTGCAGCGCACCTTCGTCAAGCACAGAGACAGAGCATGTCATCGCTGCCTCCTCAAGGGCCACAGCAAAGTTGACTGCCAAAATCCCTTCACCTGCCTCCGCTGCCGGCAGATTGGCCACCGGGCGCGTTTCTGCTCCAACCCGTCTGCCGCCTCTCCATCTCCATCCGTGGCTGCTGCGCGTTGCCAGGCGTCGTCTATTGCATCTTCTCCAGCACCTGCAGCAGTTTGGAGGCCGTCGCCGCGGTCCCCGTCTCCCCCAGCCTCTATCGTCATGTCGCGACAACCAGTGCGCATCGGCGACCCATCGCTATGCCCAGAGGAGGGCCACGTCGTCGTCATCTCTACCCCAGAGATGGAGGCCAATGCTGCAAGACTCACAAGCCTGGGCGCCTTCATATGGCTGGGTGGAAACCGGCCAGCCGTCAACGCGGCTGAGATCCGCAAGGCTCTTCAAGTGCAGTTCGGCATCGAGCGAGTCAAGGTCGTCCCTCACTACGCGGAAGATTTCTTCGCTCTGTTCGATTACCAGCATCACCGCGACAAAGTCACGGCGTCCCCCGGTCGCTTCCGTCATGCCGGCCTCGACATCCATGCGGCAAACTAGAGGTTCGACGCCCAGGCAGATGTGGTGCAGGGCAACTTCCATGTCCATCTATGCACCGAAAGCATCCCGCTGAGTGCATGGAGAGACTCCGTGGCGACGGAGGTGCTAGGCCCGAACACTTTCGTCCACTACTTCGACATTGCCACTCTGCGTTAGGAGGACGCCACATGCCTCAAGCTGTGGGCGTGGTCAGCGAACCCTTCGGCCATTCCCAAGGTCCAGCAAGTCACCTTCACCTCCCATGTCGCCACTAGTGTTGGAGGCGCTCCATCAACATCTATCGGCCACGCTGGCATCAAGAAGCGGGTGTTGGTCCATATGGACCTCCTTGAGGATTACACGCCTGACGCCTCAGGGCGGATTCCCCATCGGCCACATATGCAGCCCTTCACTATCCGGCTGGGTGTGGTTGATGGCGAGTCGCGTCTCCGCGACAGGCCGGAGCTGGCTCCGCGGCGCCAGGATGACGACTGTCACCGCCGTGATGATGAAGACGACCGTGACAGGGAGGACCGGCGTGGTCGGGGCGAGGACAGGCAGGCTTCCTCCTAGAGAGACCGCTTCTTCCGCAGCTGGTCCCGTGCCCCGACGCGTCGGCCAGAAGATGGTCGTGGCGACTCCCGCCGCGGCGACTCCCGCCGCGGTGACCGTGATGGAAGAGATGGCCGGCATGAAGACCGCAGGGACGGGCATCGCCGCCGTGTTGGCATGGACCCCTCGGATGGTCGCAAGATCGACCTCTGCCGCGTCCAGCGGCTGGCATCCGGTGAGGTGATCCCGGCTTCGGGTCCCCGCGCTCGCCATCGCCCTCAAGACTGCTCTCCAAGACTCGCTGTTGCCGTCGTCTTGGAGGAGTCGCGCGGCCGCTCTCCTCCGTCGTCTCCGCGTACAACTTCCAGACATCGTCGAGATCGCCCCGGACTCCCCAGTTCTGTCTTGGTTGTGTCGCACTACCTGTCTGGGCTCCAAGGTGCAGCCATCTCTCACTCTGTAGGCGCATGAAGCGCCCAAGGCCTCTGCTCCTGTGATCTTGACCCCTCCAGCTCCTGCTGACCTGCCCTCAGATGTGAGGCAGATCACTCCATCCCCATGTTCGTCCTTGGTCAGGCTTGGGGCCTCTCCGGTGCTGGCTACTGCCTATGGAGCTGACTATGAAGAGACTCAACATGCAGATGCCACGCTGGAATAGCCGTCCGGAGAGGCAACTGAAGAAGGAGAAGCAACCCCATTGTTCACCCCGCGCAAGCCAGCGCTGCTACCCTCCCCATCTCCGCGATCAATGCCACCCAGAAGGCCAACAGCAAGACGCAAAACTTTGGCTGGGATCTCTGGTTTCCAGCTCACCCGGCACAGCCCTCGCATTTAGGCAAAGAAGAGAGACATACCCATCGCCAAGCTTGCTGAACAACTGCTTTGCCATCGCATGGGCATCGTTTCTGAAGAGGGGTGTCGGTGTCAAAACCGGCGGATCTCGGGTAGGGGGGTCCCGAACTATGCGTCTAAGGCGGATGGTAACAGGAGGCAGGGGACACAATGTTTTACCTAGGTTCGGGCCCTCTTGATGAAGGTAAAACCCTATGTCCTGCTTGATTATTCTTGATAATATGAGTAGTACAAGAGTTGATCTACCACGAGATCGGAGAGGCTAAACCCTAAAAGCTAGCCTATGGTATGATTGTATGTTGTCCTACGGACTAAAACCCTCCGGTTTATATAGACACCAGAGGAGGCTAGGGTTACACAAGGTCGGTTACAAAGGAGGAGATATGCATATCCGTATTGCCTAGCTTGCCTTCCACCTCAAGTAGAGTCCCATCCGGACACGGGACGAAGTTTTCAATCTCGTATCTTCATAGTCCAACAGTCCGACCAAAGGATATAGTCCGGCTGTTCGGAGACCCCCTAATCCAGGACTCCCTCAAGGGGCAAGTCACAGAAGATGCCATCAACAAGTTTGCTGACATGTTCCAAGGGCGCTTGCCTAACATCACTGTTGCTGCTTTGCGTGCTCTTTTCATGCTGGACTATGATCTTGCCACGGCTGTAGAAGATTCCCTTGTGCTGCATGGTGGAGAGGGAGGCCCTGACGTGAGCGCGGCCACTGCCGGTGAAGCCTGAGCTCTGCTGCTCTGACCAAGTTGTAGTCTAGTTTCCCATGTTAGATAGATCAAGTCTTGTTTGTACGCCTGCTTGCAGTGGCACCTGTGCGCTGTTGATGTTTGTCCTGGCGAGACCAAAGATAATTTGTACGTGTCTAGTTTGTCATGTCTACTGTGATTGTCCTGATGATGGATGTGTTTGCCCAGAGGTGCCCCCTATGTTGCTATGTTAGACACAAATCTTTCAATCCTATCCTGGAATGTACGTGGGTTAAACTGCCCAGATCATCGCACGACCGTCCATGAAACCACTCGCTTCTTCCTACTGTCAACTCGTCTGCATCCAAGAGTCAAAGCTTCAATCTGTTGACCCCTTCTTGGCTGCATATCTAGGTGGACAACGCCTAAAGAGTTTTGCCCAAAGGCCGGATGATGGCACAAAAGGCGGCATCTTGCTGCTTTGGGATGACTCCGTGGTCACGGTGACAAATGTGCATATTGGAGTCTACTTCCTCTCCGCGACTGTGGCCATTAACAACTACGACGGCGACAAATCTTTAAGCTAACCACAATGTATGGACCAACCCGTAGCATTAACAAGGATGCTTTCTATCTTGAGCTGACTTCAGAAAAGCCTCCGCCTGGGACCAAATGGCTAGTAAATGGTGATTTCAACCAAATCTATCATGCCAGTGATAAAAACCGAGCCAATGTGGATCGAAGCCGTCTTGTGCGTTTCCGCAACGCCCTCAACACCTGTGAGCTCAAGGAGATTCACATGCAAAACAGGAAATTTACTTGGAGCAATGAACAAAGTAACCCGACGATGAGCAAGCTGGATAGCTTTTTTTGCAATGAAGATTGGGATATCGAGTTTGCCACGCACATTCTGCATGCCCGCTCCTCATCACTTTCGGACCACTGCCCCCTCCTTGCTAATGATGTTGGACCAAAGAAGCCTAAATCCTTCCGCTTTGAAAATTACTGGACAAAAATGCCAGGGTTTCAACGTGTCATTTTCGAGGCATGTAATGAGATTTCTTGTCATGTCGAGCCATATCAGCGGCTATTCCACAAGCTAAAGAGAACAGGCCAAAAACTGCATTCCTGGAGCAAGACCCTTTTCTCAAACGCCAAGGTCTAGCTCCACATGGCTCTTGAGGTTATTCTTCGTCTTGACCTCGCTCAAGAACAAAGAGAGCTAAGCCCGGAGGAAAGGGACCTTCGGAAAAGATTAAAAAGAAGGATCATTGGCTTAGCGGTGCTCGAAAAGTCTAGAAAAAGACAAAACTCACGGATCACAAATCTTAAAGAAGGAGACGCCAACACCCGCTATTTCCACGTTCGCGTCAATCACCGAAGGAGAAAAAAATTTATTCATTGCCCCAAACACAATCAGGGTTGAGTCATCTCTCATGAAGACAAAGAGAAGATTATTCACAGCCACTTCAAGAACATAGGCCAAAAAGTCCCTACACGTACCATCGATGTCAATTGGGGTCTATTGCCAACTCCTAATTGCGATCTTTAGGGCTTGGACGAGGCATTCACTGAGGAGGGGATCAAAGCTGCGGTGTTTGAATTACCGGGTGACAAGGCGCCCGGACCGGATGGCTTCACGGGCACTTTCTTCAAAGCGTGTTGGAACACAATCAAGACTGACATCATGTTGGCAGTTAATCGTTTCTCCAACCTTCAGACTGCTCACCTTCACTGGTTGAACTCGGCTGATGTAGATCTCATCCCGAAGAAGGATGGGGCCGAGGATATTTCCGACTTCCGCCCTATAAGCCTAATCCATGCCATCGCAAAAGCTCATTGCTAAGATGATGTCCAAAAGGCTGGCTCCCCATATGAATGATCTGGTCCTCTCAAGCTCAAAGTGCATTCATCAAGAGGAGGTGTATTCATGACAATTTCATGTACGTGTACAACCTGGCGAGACGCTTCCACCGCAATAAGACCCCGACTCTTTTGTTCAAGCTTGACATCAAGAAAGCGTTTGATTCAGTGTGTTGGGACTATCTCCTGGACTTGCTGAACCATCTAGGCTTCCCACCACAGTTTCGTGGCTGGGTATCTGCCCTCTTGTCTACAGCCTCATCGCGCGTTCTGCTCAATGGTGTACTGGGCAATCCCTTCATACTTGGACATGGACTCAGACAAGGGGACCCTCTGTCCCCACTCCTCTTCGTGTTGGTCATCGATCCGTTGCATCACATACTGGAGAAGGCCACATCGCAAGGTCACCTTCATCCCATTGGCGGGCAGGCTATGCCGATCCGATCTTCACTTTACGCGGATGATGTTGCTGCCTTTATTGCCCCCCTCAAGGAGGACGTCAGTTTCTTCGCTGATACCCTTAGGAGCTTTGGAGATATTTTTGGTCTGATGACAAATTGCTCCAAAAGCTTGGTGGCCCCAATTAGCTGTGACAATGTGGACCTTCCGGATATCGTTCAATCTTTTCCGGCTCAACAAATCACCTTCTTGATGAAGTATCTTGGTTTACCATTTCTGTGAGGCGTCTAAAGAGAATTCACTATCAGCCTCTAGAGGACAAGATTGCGGCCCAGCTCACACCTTGGGTGGGAAAGCATGTTGCAGCCCCTGGAAGGATGGTTCTTGTTAAGTCTGTCATCACGGCCATCGCCATCTATTACATGACGACTCTAAATCTTCCGGTTGAAGTTATGAAAAAGATTGATGCCCTCCGGCGTGCTTATTTCTGGGCTGGTTGTGACAAGGTCACGGGTGGGAAATGTAAGATTAACTGGGATCATGTTTGCAAGTCAAAGCTGCATGGTGGTCTTGGGATCCTAAATCTTCAAAAGTTTGCGGCTGCACTTTGTCTTTGTTGGTTGTGGTTTGATTGGCAGGACCCGATCAAGCCTTGGTCATGCTTGGGCTCCCCTTGCGACAAGAATGATCGGAACATCTTCGCATCGGCCTCCAAGGTGCAGGTGGGCGATGGTCTTCGGGCCACTTTCTGGGAGTCAGCTTGGCTAGATGGCATCAGGCCCAAAGATATTGCTCCCAAAATTTTCGACATCTCCAAAAAGAAGAATTCTTCTGTTCACAAGGCATTGCTCAATGGTTACTGGATCTCCCAGGTGAATGTTGCCTCGGGCATCTCCTCTGAGCACATCGTCCAGTTTGTTGCGCTTTGGGAAAGACTCGCCCACATCCAGCTAAACCTGGACAGGCCAGACTCCATCACTTGGAAACTCACCACTAATGGCCATTACTCCACAGCCTCGGATACAGGGCTCAGTTTCTTGGCTTGGTGGAGACGGATATGAATCAAAATGTGTGGAAGAACTGGGCTCCCCCAAGTTTAAATTTTTCGCTTGGCTTGTTATCAACAATAGAATTTGGACGGTTGACAGACTACACCGCCGTGGGTGGCCGAGTTGCAATCTCTGCCCGCTTTGCCAACAAGTCCAGGAATCGGCGACACATCTCCTTTTCCAATGTCGGTACACCATTCGAGTTTGGGGCATGATCAAATCCTGGCTTGCTCTTCATGATTTACAGCCCGACGAGTGGGTTGTTCTGGACTCAGTTAAGGATTGGTGGAGTCGGAATGCCACAAAGCAGACTCCGTCGAGAAGGCTGCTTGTCTCATTGATGATGCTCATCTCTTGGGAAATTTGAAAGGAACGTAACACGAGAGTTTTTCGCAAAACTGCAGTTCCGATGGGAGTGTTGGTCGCCAAGGTCAAAGAGGAGTGCTCGCTTTGGAGCTTCGCGGGAGCAAAATATTTGAGTAACATTATGCCGCGAGAATAATGTGTTGTATTCTGGCCTATGGCCTCCAACCCTAAACCTTCTCTCTTAATCAACGAAAATGGCAAATCTTTTGCCTCGTTTCAAAAAAAAACATCACAATTTTTTTTTGCGGGGTCAAAACCCACCACAGTTTGTGGCCAAGCTCATAGATCCCACCTCTTCTTTTTGGCACGAGGAACTGATGTGCACGGTGTTCATTCCCTTTGATGCTGACGAGATATTGAAGACCCCCGTGTGCACCGGAAGAGTTGATGACTTCTGGGTGTGGAGTGAAGAGAGTCGGGTTTTTTTTTTTCTTCTGTGCGGTCTACTTACATTGTTTAAACAAAAACTAGCAGGAAGGATTGGTTGGAGCATAATGGTGGATCCTCTAGTACTTGGGCACAAGGTAAAAATTGGGCCTTGTTTTGGAAAATCAGTGTCCCATCAAAGCTTAAAGTGTTTGTGTGGCGGTTAGCACAACAGTCTATCCCTACGGGCGAGCCTGATTCTTCACCACCGAAATATGGCCAATACCCCCGTGTGCATCCAGTGTGGACAAGACAACACTTGGCGTCATGCTTTGCTCCATTGTTTTGTTTCATGGCTAGGAGAGTTTGGGCGCTCTCATCAGAGGAACTACTAGAAAGACAATTTAATACAAGAAACTGACAATTTAAAAATGAAGGCAAACCCATTATGCAGAGTGGACTAGCGCCACTTCGCCCACTTTTGCCCTAAACGTTCGTTCTTTGACAAGAAATTATATGAAACGAAACGCAATTCATTGAGAAACAATGTTATGCCAAATTCCCATTGAACAAAGAATGCTTCCTAGTTATCTATCACATAAAATTGTTGTGGGGAAACATCTCAGAAAATTGATGTTTATACAACAGTTTTTCTTTTGCATTGTCTATATATTATGCAACTAGTTTGGAATTTGTGTAAACCTATCTTATGCTGAAATCAATCTGCAGGCCATAGTATCCCTTGCTGTGGCGCTTATTCAGCAGTAGCAACACAAAATCCCACTTATTGTCTTTATTCACAAGGGAAGCGGATCGGTACCTCCTCAAAACAAACATAGCCAAGAGTCAAACCACCAAAACCAGGACCTCCCCGTTGGCACGTGTCTTCCCTACGCGGGGACGCTCTTAATTCGATTAGAAAAACTAGGACACACTGGTAGGTACAGTGTCGCATATCCACGGTAGATGGCAACACCTTCACTCTCGATTCAGAATTTTGTGCAGATCCCTTCCTCTTTTGTGGTAGTACAAAATAAGCTAGCCTTAGCCGGGTTCTTTTGTTCCGCGCCATCTGGACATCAGAGAAACTAGACCAAACATCTGCATTCAGAGGAAACCCAATGTCCATCCAAATGTTCGGGGATTTCATATTAGCATGGATTTTCTTTTAGGAGCAATGCAGATCAAAGCATGCAGGTGACCTTATTTGTCCCATGTAGTTAGTTGTCAATCTTGAAGGAGGTAGTCAAGCCAGCGTCACCTTCTTGCCTTTCGACTCTCTAGCCTGCATAACATTCTTTCAGTAATTGTGCAAGAAATATCGCGCTAAAAAGATGGTTATTGCAGGTGAATCATATGGGGATAATTCAAATATTCAATCCGGAAATATGTAGTATGGATACTGTGAAATTGGGTAACAACTAGCACCTTCGTGGAAAGGGACTTCCTGGACGACACAAATTCACCAAACTCCTTATCGTACCCCGACTTGTCATCAGCTGGTGTAGAAGGTCTAGCCTTCATAGCAACAGACATGAGAAGTTCTTTGCTGATACATGGTTCTCTTTCCGGGATACTGTCCTGCCTGCTGTCCAGAACTTCATGAACCGCTGCCAACCCAGCATCTGTTAGAATAGCCGCGAGATCAGCACCAGTAAATCCTTCAGTCAAGGAAGCAACGTCTTCCAAACTGGCATCACTTGCCAGTGAAACCTGAGACCAACAGAAGACATAAGCACGAAGCCAAAATTAAGAAGAATGTAGATGCAGAGAAAATAAACTGTCATGAATGCACATATATTCCTGATCATATAAGTGAACGTAGTATTCTCTGCTGAAATTGGTCATAAAACGAGAGAAACTACATAACTGACCAAATACTGAAATAGAAAGTACCCCCTCCGTTCACAAATATAAGGCGTTCTAACTTTTTTTCTGAATTGGATGCATATAGACACGTTTTAGTATGTTTATTCACTCATTTCAGTCCGTACGTAGTCCATATTGAAATATTCAAAACATCTTATATTTGTGAACGGAGGGAGCAATTACGAGGTATATTTTTAGGGGTACAAGATTTACATAGAGAAACTGAGGGTACATCCACTCTAGTCTATTGAGAAATGTTTTTTTTTCTAATCTCGGAGCAAAAACAAACTCATGAACAGTACACCTGAAAAACTAGATAGAAAATTGCTGATGTTCCAATAACTGGTGAATAATCAATATGACACTCCCTCCGATCCAAATTAATTGTCACAGCTTTAGTACAACATTGTACTAAAGTTGCACTAAAGCTGCGACAATTAATATGGAACGGAGGGAGTGCTAAATTTCACCGTAAAAGATCATACAGAAAAGGACAACATGACAGAACAAACAACAAAACTAACAATGCATTTTAAATGAAATCTCACCGTCCTAGAGTGCACTTTCAGAATTTCTACACGCTCATCCCATCGAGGAAAATCACAAAAGACAAGACGATCGAATCTTCCAGGGCGCAAGAGTGCCGCATCAATTAATTGTGGTTTGCTGCACATAACAAAATTAGCAACCCATCAGAAAACGGAATGCAATAAAGTAAGCATTTGAATAAACAAATCCTCATTGGTAAAAACCACAGCATTTCATCCTATGCTCACTGAAATTATGAAGACTCAACCACAGAAAGAAACATAGGACAAAAGGATAGACTGACAGAGATTACAATCCAAAAGTAGAGACTGCAATCTGTTTTGCTTTGAGCGTTTGAGAACTAACCTTGTAGCAGCAAATACAAATACTCCAGTCAAGGTTTCCACACCATCTAGTTCAGTTAAGAACTGCATAAATACCATTAGAACAACACAGATCACGGCAAGAAAATAACTAGATAATGTTCTGCCTTTTTTGTTACTGAAGACCCACCTACTGAAGTTGAGTAGCAGCAAAGGCAGTTACTAACCTGATTGACAACACGATCAGAAACTCCTGCACTATGTGTTCCTCGTTGGGGTGCAATGGAGTCAAATTCATCAAAAAATAGTAAGCATGGTGCTGCCGCAGCAGCCTTTGCAAAAAAGTCACGAACCTGGAATCAACTCATTAATATCAGAACATGGTGATCTCAGTGGTCTTTTGTAACACAAAGAGTAACTATATTCAACAGTAAGACAGGTTTGGGCAATACAAGGCGCAGCGAAATATCGTGCTTTCATGGCAATTTCTTCTAATACAAAAAGATGTGCTTTTAGAAGCGTATTCTAGAAAAATAAGGAAAAAAAAATCCCAAGTATCCTTTATATATGTGCATGAAACTAGAAAAGGGCAAAGACCAGAATCAGATCACAGTACTCCCTCCGTTTTTATTTACTCTGCATATTAGGTTTGACTAAAGTCAAACCTCCTAAAGTTTGACCAAGTTTTTTTAAAAATATATAAACATTTACCATAACAAATCTATTTGATGTGAAAGTACATTTAAAAATAAATCTAATGGTATTGATTTGTTACTGTATATGTTAATATTTTTGTTTATAAACTTTGTCAAAGTTTAGAAAGCTTGACTTTGACCAAAGCTAATATGCGGACTAAATAAAAACGGTGGGAGTATTAAAAAAGAGAAGTTCCTTACAGATTGCTCAGAAGAACCAATGTACTTATTCAACAGCTCTGGACCCTTGACTGAAATGAACCGCAGAGAACAAGCTGCAGCTGCAACCCTCACAATATGTGTTTTACCGCATCCAGGTGGTCCATAGAGGAGGATGTTCGACCGCATCCGTACAGGTGCCTTAGTAAAGACGTTTGGGTATTTTGATGGCAATTCAAGAGTCTATAAGGAGAAAAATAAATGCAAGTAGGACCATCTTATTATACAGATAGCAAAATGAAGGAGTGTAGAAGATAGTTAGTTGACCATGAGCATATAACTTACAAACCAATGTCAATGTTCATTAAAAAATTGTTCTAAACTGGCTTATCAATGTCTTGCACAATCCCTTTGAATACAACAACAATGTTCACTGTAATGTACTCCCTCCGTTCCAAATTACTCGTCGTGGTTTTAGTTCAAAATTTGAACTAAAACCACGACGAGTAATTTGGAACGGAGAACTAAAACCACGACGAGTAATTTGGAACGGAGGGAGTATCTAACAGTCAGTACACTTCAACGTCCCCAGAAGTCAGAAGAAAAGGCGACTTTTATATTACCGCTAAGGTCCTCAACAGTTTAGTTTCAGACCTTGGCGCACGGATAATTTGTATGTTCCGTTAGCTATGCGTATTCATCCCCTTAACAATGGCCATTGATACCCTAATGGAATTAGTACCAGTCATCATATCTTAAAGCTCAGGTTACTACAATATACTCCCTCCGTCCCAAAATAAGTGTCTCAACTTTGTACTAGCTTGTACAAAGTTGAGGCACTTATTTTGGGACGGAGGGAGTAGAAATTAGTAAAACTTTTACAGCCAGGAAGATTCGGTGTTGTGAGCTCCTCAGGGTGGCATCATGTTTAACATACGCTGATGGAAATAATTTGAAGAAGTCAAGAAATGTGCACCTCTTTAATAATAGTTACTGCTTCATTAAGCCCTCCAACATCTTCCCAACCACCATTATTACCATCAGGAGCATATTTCCTAAGATCACGCATGGCAACAGGAAGGAAGTCATGCAGCGCTTTCAAGAAGTCTTCCTTCACCAGCGTTGGGTTTACAGAGTTCAAACAGGCAGAAGGAAGGACAAAGCGAGAGGCAGCAGCGTGCACAGCCCTATCAACCAGAATTCCCTGCAATACAGTGGTATATATATATGCATAAGCCGCAGATTGTTCACAAAACACATCACAATTTAGCTGGTAGACCTACTCCTATCCAAATAAAATTTATGTCCCCCAAAATTGCAGCAATATTACAAATAATAATATGATAAGGTGCTCTATGACAAGCAGGTTACATACATGATTGAGCTACAAGTATACTCTGATTATAAGAGAAATTACAAATTCTATTTTTGGACATGCTTGTCAATACCAGATAGTCAATAAAGAGCAGTTGCATGATAAAAGGAAACATTACCAAGTCATATGCATCATAGCCATCACATTTCGACGCTATCTCTGAAATAATTTCCTCAGAACACTGTAACTTATGCTCCTCAACTTGATGTTTCAATAGTGCTTCACGCTCAGGGATGGCAAGAGCACGGAGTTCAACGTGGAAATCAAATCTCCCTGTGGAATTTCTTATTAGTTCGTCAGAAGTTGTTGATGCAACTCCAGACTAGAAGAGAAGTGTGGAAGAAAATAACCAGATGATGTCAGCTCTTGAGGAAGACTCTGAAGTGATTGAACTGAAGCCATCAGTGCAATAGGTCCATATCCACATGCATTACGACTTTTATCCTACCGAGAATACAGGGTAAAGCTAAGCAAGTAAGGCATACAAGTACTCTTGTAAAACAAGAGCAGCCTACCATATCAAGATGGCCGTTATACAACTTAATTTTTACATATCATAACAACGCAAATAAGGAAAAATATGATAACACCTGCTTACCTTGTACTCGTCCAGGATGTCAGTCAAGTATCTTACTAGCGAATCAGAAGAACTGGACGATTGGGATACTTGAGGATCTGAAGACACTGAAATTACATTGTCTAGATCATCAAATATGATGATAGAAGGTGAATGAAGCAAAGCTTCAGAAATGCTCTCTTCAACTGTTTGCCTTGTCTCCTTAGCCTTGCCAATTGCAAGTTTGGAACAATCCATATATATTCTGCTCTTGACAACAAAATCCACCTTTCATTGATATATTTTTAGGTGCAATGATCATTATTTTAAAAGAAAAACTCAGTTTCTTGTAAAGAGTGGCTTACATGTGTGCTAGTATCTCTTGATGGTCTTCAAAGTATTTTGCAGCAGCCCGTGTCAAAGCAGTTTTCCCAGAACCCTGAAACAGAACGTGGAGTTAAACAAATTGGAAAAGGAAAAAAGAACATAACCCCTAGTTCAAATTAATTTCGAAATCACAGACAAGTTATGTCAATACAGATGTAAAATTTCACAAGAGAAACTGGGTATCATTACGTACTCGAGGCCCATGGACAAGAACATGTCCAGGAAAGGGAAGCTTTAGCCTGTTAAATAACCTCAGAGCAGTTGAAGACACGAGCACGGATAGTCCTACAAAGAGGAAAGCATGCAAATCATGAAGTAAAGAACAAGATTAGCGATATTTCTAAGTATCTAAAAAATAAAATTCAAAAAAGTAAACATTTGCACGTTCAGTGGAGAAAGAATATACTTTTTGTCACATCCGACATTGCATTCTCCATCCAACCTAACGAAGATCGAGTCAGCTTAAAATCATTGTCGAAGCCATCGTCCACTACAGAATCAAATGATAAAGCTTCACCCAGCTCCAACCTCCCGAAATTCAATTCCAAGTTTTCTAAATCATCAGTTGGGGCTTTCCAAGTAATCTCAACATTGCCTTGTGAATTGTTGTAACCAGGGTTTTCAAAAGTAGTTGTTAACAGGTAGAGAAAATCATCTCCTTTTCTTAGTTTCCCATCTACCACTTCAAAATGGATCAAAACTTTGGCTGGTAAAACTACTGAAATTATCTCAGAATTTTCAGCATGAAAGGCCATTTCTTTAAGTTGCCCAATAAGCCAATGCTTAATAAGTGCCTTCTGTTCTGACATGGATTCAGAAATACTATCAGCATCTGCACTCAGAAGATGCTCATTGTTAGGAGCTTTCTGAAAGAAATTGCTATTTTCTGAAGGAATACTGGTGTTCCTCCAAGTGTCCTTTTCATGACCGCCTAAATCGCTGTTATCATGCACATATTTTTCGTGCATACTGAAATGTAAAGGACACATTTTCATTATAGGCTCATCCTTCTTGACATTAGCAGTGTATTTCGTCACATAAACCCCTGGAACAGACAAACACCATTTCAGATAATTGCAAAGTAAGCAGCAGAGAAGATGCAATAATAGACTGGCAAAATGGCTATTGAAAAATGCTTCAATTTGTAACCATAATTCATAGATTAAAACTGGATAACTCTTGGTATACGGAAGAAAAATCTGGTCTGTGAACTCACATGAATGTGTGTCTGCACTTATAAAGTGACGAATAGAGTAGGGAAGCATAACATGTCCTTTAGCAACAGAGTCTGAGAATAAGACATAGACAACTACTTCTCGGGTCCTTTTGGGTACTGAAACACCCTTCTTTTGTGCAGCTTCTTTGCCTTGTTCAGTAAGCCCCTTAGACAATGATTTAGATGAAATAGTGACCAACTGCAGATTACCAAATGAAGTCCTTGCAGCTGTATCTGGATGTATCAGCACAGCATAGCTCAGAACCACCCCCAGCTCGATGCCCTTAGATTTAAATTTATGTGCATACTTTCTATCTGCTGCTTGAACACGCAAGAGTGCCTTTGTTTCGACCTGTTCCTTCAATGAACCTTGCTTTTGCACGTCTTGAAATTTCTCTTTACGTTTTTTGGGTGCCACGGCAACTTCAGTTCCCGGCACAAGTTGAACTGAAAAATGGGCACAATAGATAACTTGAAATAAGGAGTAGCAGTAATTACAGTATACAGTGCAGTGCAGCAAAGAAACTTCAAGCCATATGATGCCCTAGAGGCTAGAACTATATATAGGATCTCTTGAGAGGATATTACATTAGCTACAGTCATGTGCAGTACTAGTGCACTAGAGAAGCTACAAAGCGTTGTCTGTAGAAAAAAGATAATTGCAATAGTTTACCTAGTTATAGAGACTAAATTTGAACACAATAAGAGTGCTCAGAAATTATACATCATAGCCTGCTTATTCTGATACCATTTGAATGAGGGCATTGCTACCTCGCGCGCGAGCGTCCACATACTCGGTTTCCGACAGGACACCTTCTCCCAAAATGGAAAGTGTGCAGTGCATTCTTGATTGCCTTAGGATTAGTTGAAGGATTAATTTAGAATGCCCACCCCCTGAAATTCACGCGGGCGGGGGGGGGGGGGGGGGGGGGGGTGTTAATGTAGATTAGGTGGGCCTGCTTACCATAATAACCTACACGTTTACCGCGGCATGCGCGGAGCGCTTGCGTATGTAGTACTTGGTGTAGGCTGCTCCCATGCAAAAGGAAGTGGATCCTGCACATGCTACTACTTGTTGGAAAGCTGACAATGGCCTGTATTGGTTCGAGTGTTGGCACGCGCGGCCGCAAAAGAGTCATTTCGTTTTTAATGAACTAGCATAATACATTTTGTTTATAAGAGATGAGATGATAATTGGAATATTTTGATATTTCACTGACGTATACATAATCTTGACACTACTAGTTTGCAAACCTTTTAAGGCCATGCCCAACAGGGGAGACTTGGCCCGGGCCCCAGGTTCAGATTCCTGCCAGATTAGTAGTTGCCCAGTTAAATCCCGGTGTCAGATCGTGCACCGGCACAAAACTATGCATCAGTTGCTTGGTCCTTTTTCCTCCCGCACCAAGCACCTAGGTTGTTTAGTTAGCACATGTAATAAGCATCCAACATGAAAGCTGGAGTGCTTAGATGCTATTTTAATTTATGATTTTTTTTTTCTCTATAAGCATCTATACAAGCATCTAGCATTGTAGATGCTCTAAGGAGCATCAAAATACTGCAATAAGATTTTGTGCAATTTAAGTTTTGGGCTAATGCTTGGTTCCAGATAACATGAAACCACACAAACCATTAACATACTTGGGGATGGACAGAAGATACTGACATGCTCAATTTGCTTTCTTCAAGAACACACTTGATACAAGAAAATTCATGAAAAAAATATCCTTTCAGTATAAAGTAATTTATAAGAAGTGACTACTTTCTTACCAAGTGCACACAAGCCTCCCTAAAGATGTACATTATATGACTTAATATAGAAAAAAATAGGAAGATGAAATTACAACATATGATTTTAGATGGGCATTGAAAGCCGCATACGTCCAAAGGATGTAACAGTATCGTGCAAGTGAACGGAAGGGGGGGGGGGGGGGGGGGAGCATACCAACTGACTTCTTGGGACTAGATGAAACCACAACAAACTTTACAATATTATGGCCATCCAACCACAGCGGAAATTTCATGCCCTCATAAACAATACCGACCTAGTTTGAAGAACAACATTGAAATTTTACGGATTAGATCTGAAAATGGATTTGTAAATAAGTAATACAGAAACACTGAAGTGCATTGTACAGATGATTTAATTTATTGTAAGACCTGAATTAACAGTTGGTATAGCATGTGATGAAGAGAAATAATTTGCTGCAGAACTTATAACATCACTAGGTTTTAATGGCAGATGAAATCAGCAAGCACAGCAAACAAACCAACTACTAAAGAGGACATATAATACCTGCTGCAAAATCGTTTCTTCAGCCAAATCAGCACGGCTCTCTAGTATCTCCCAATCATCCTCACTAAAGGGCTCTATACTGACCGAGTCAGCTCTGGTCAGAGAGCGAGCTACACTGAGTTGAGCTATCGTTCCATCAGGCAATGAAATGCACTCTGCCAACTCCTGTGCAACCTGCAAGGCTCTACCATTTGATGTCATACTGCAAATATCTGGAGCATTTTTTCTTTTATATATTGTATAGAAACGTGTTTAAGGTAAACCAATCAAGGGCAAATCATAGATGATCGCTACAATTATGCACAAGGGATCGCGATTTTACAACAAGTACTGGATTGGATTGACAACAAGTAGAAAAATCTCGATGATTCTGATTCCATGCAACCCCAACAGCGACCCATCAAACAATTAAGTAAAATTCCATAATTTTCTCCACGCAGGGATCTTGTTTTCATGACTTTTCTTGTTCTTATAGTATACTGACATACTAAGACGGAGGCCTCTGATCCACGAGGAACAGAATTTACAATATTAAGGAAATTGAAACGACTTAACGGAATCTCAATAAATTTGATCCCCAAAACCTCTGAAGCAAGCATCAGTTCAGTGAAACGTAGCAGTAAATTCCGACTCCTAGAGGCTCTAACTAACCAACCAGATGCCATGGCTATCCATTCATACTAGGGATGAAGGAGTCACTCGCCTCGATGGCGCGGGATCGGGACGCGGCGCCGGACCAGGCTAGGGACCACCGTGCGCCGGCGGCCGCGCGGAGGTCGAGCGCGAGGACGGGCGGGAGGTCGCCTGAGGCGGAAGTGCGGGAGAGGGCCTCGATGAGGTGGAGCGGGAGCGCGACGAAGCAGCTCCGGGCACCGCCCACGACGCGCACCTCCACCTCCATCCCACCACCACTCACCATGGCTCGCCTTGCCCTCTTTTGGACCTGGACTCTTCTTCTGTTTGGATGGTCAAACAAAAGTCAACCGTTCTTTTATTATTTCCGAGGAGGGAACTACAGTAGTTTGGAACTAAACCTGGGAATAGTTTGTAATCCAGACTAAACCCAGCCCAATCCATACGTGTATACGTCCAGCAACCAAACCAGATTAGACCAAACAGCAAGGGGTGCAATCCAAACCAATCCAAACTGTACATATTTTCAATCCAAACCCATCCAGACCATTCTCTATATACAGTTTGTACCCGAAGTTTCAAACCATGGGCGTGTCCAGTGTCTAATTACTGCCATAAGAGAGGCGTCGGGCGGGTGGTTAGCTGCTGCTGCATGCCTACTAATTTCCATTGCTGTCGTCCTTAAAATGCGCGACCAACGAAACATCCATGCTTGCATGTGGATTCTATAAAGCTAGCCACGCACTCACAAACGGATGCACCATACCTGCAACAAATGGATTCACCATGCTCACAAATGCGTAACCGGAAGCCTTAGAGCAACTTCAACGGGCTGACCCAAACGGACGGCAATTTTGTCCGTTTGGGTCGGCCAGACGGATATGAATGTCTGCTTCTACGTTTGGGTCGACGCGTGCATCCAACGCTGGCCCGCCCCGTTTTGACGGCGCTAGAAAAAAAAGATTGGATGCATATTTAAAATGAAAACAACATTAAGTAAACATTAAAGCCGGCCACGAAGGCCGGTGAGAGTCCACGCGCCCACATTTGTATTTAAGAAAAAATAAAAACAACCTAAACTACGAGGCGCCGCGCTGCCCTAGGCGTCGTCGTCGTGGTCCTCGGGGTCCGTGAGGTCGATGAGCGTCGGCGCCGGGCCGGCCCAGGGGAACGTCGTGTTCCAGAGGGCGTTCATGTCGGGCGCGGGCTGTGCCGGCGCGGGCTGTGCTGGAGCGGGATCCGCGGGCGCGGGCTGTGCTGCCGCGGCCTGGCGCGCCTCCTCCTTGGCCTTGCTGCTGCCGGCGCCAGAGAAGAGCCCCATCTGGGGTGGCTGGGATGGCTAGGGTTTGCCGGCGACGGGGGAGCGAGTGTGGCTAGATGGAGACGGGAGCTGGCTGGAAGCGGATGAGGACGGCCCCGCCGCACGGTCGGCTTAAAGAAGGACGACCGCCGTCGCTGACGAGTGGGCCCGAGGTCATAAATTAAGCTGACCAGGTAGGCAGCGGGTAGTTGGACGACCGCCAGGTGGGGACGCGGCGGACACCCAGAAGGCGCGCGTGGCGTCCATTTCGCGTCCGCGCCGACGAATTTGGGGCACAAATTTGGGCTGCAAATGCGTCGGCGCGGACGTGAAGCGGACTCGATTTGGGTTTGAGTCGGCGCGTTGGGCCTCCTCTTTTGTCCGCGCCGACCCAAACGGACGGCGACGGACGAAATGAGTCGCCCCATTGGAGTTACTCTTAAACCCCTTAAATGCCCGGGCGGACAACCCGGTCACTGACCGGTCCATAAAACCTGAGGGACGTGACAGACGCGAGTGACGCAGATCTGTAGGCGAAGCAGCAGGCCATCGTTGATTCATTTCTGTCAGAGATGGAGGCGGAGGCCAACTGTCGTATCCAGACAGAGCAGGAAGCGGACGTCGACGAGATGCTTGCCTTTATGAATGAGGAGGAAGAGCCGGAGCCCATCTACCCAGTGCCCGGCATGGAGGTCGTGGACATCTCTGATAACGAAGCATAAACTAGTGTGATTTGTATCGTACGTAGGATTTCGTTTGTATGCCCGGGCTGACCGACACTCCTCATATCCAGCCCAAATATGAAATGGATATGGGATGCTCGGACTCGTCAACCATGTTGGACTGATGATGGAGTAGGTTGTAGTGTTTCCATGTTTTTGTGGATTTAAGAAATTAGTATGAGATACCTGGATGCGTTTGTGCTAATTTGAAGAGCATCCGATCACTGTCCGCGGATGTTTAAAGGTTCATATTTGTTATATACGATTGTATATTCTCTAAGCCGGTACGTGGTCTACACACAGCCCTCAGCCCGCCTCTCTGATATTCCTGGTGCACCACGCGAGCCCATGGCTGGTGGTTTGGGTTCCACCACGCCGCCGTATCCGCGGTCTGAGCTGTAACGACGAGAAGACGTTGCCATTACGTGCGAACCGTGAGGAGGAGAAGCTAGTGGCCGATTTGGTTCTCAGTCCATGGTTGAAATAGTTTGGGATTGTTTGGTCTGTGACCAGACCGAACCAAACCAAACCAATAATTAGAAAAACCCAAATCAAACCAACTTACATTAGGAACTCAGCCCGTTTTATCCAAACCAAAAGAGTTCAATAGGAAAACTGATCCAAAACTGAAGTTTGAGTCCAAACCATTCCCAGGTCTATTTGGAACACATGAATTTCAACAGGGTGCCAAAATAATATTATTTCTCGAGAAACCGGCAGAAAAAAAATCAATTAAGACAAGTAGATTTTCATTTACAATATTGAGAAATAGTATAACGTAGCGAGCTATGAGGCACCACGTTCATTTTCCTACGTAAGCCGTTGGATCATTTAAGAAGCGGTGCAGATCTTTCCTTCGCGTCTCAGCACACGGTCATTGCTGCAGCAGGCCCATCGTCTCTTGGGCCGCTGCTCCGAAGACTGACCTAGGAGAGCTGACGTTGACTGGGCTTTGTTTGTGTGGGTAACAGTTGTGTCTGGGACAGCGTCATTAGCCCATCACAGAAGCAATCGCACGGTAGCGATGACGCCTACGGCGGCGTGGGCAGTAGAGGGGATTCTCCTGCGGCGGCGGCGGCGGCGTGGGGAATTTGCTCTAGCGATAGTGGCATACGACATTGCTTGACGGAGCTGAGGAGAGGTGATGGCAACCACTCCACGGTGGGCGAGGTGAGATGCATGGCGCAGCGAATATCTTTGGCAGCGGGGGATGCAAGATGGAGATAGGAGGAGTGCGGGTGGCGGTGGTCGGTGGGTCGGCAACTTCTGCTTCTCTCTAGCGATCGCCGGCGACATTATTCGCTGTCTAGCTACCCTCAACCACCATCGCCCGTCTGTTCAATCGCCCCTGATGGCCACACATAGCAGCAATGCAGACTAGACAATCCATGTCCTGCTTTCTGTGACCCGTCGTCGTTGTAGTTCACATATCCTCGCAGCCGAGCATATCCATGTGAACTGAAGCATTGCTAATGTTTCACATGTATCCAGTTTGAAGCATAACCATGTCAAAGGTTAATGAAACACTTTTCAATAACAAAATTGGCAGGAACCTTGAGGCAATGTTCAGTTGCAGTGACATTCATCTGGCTGATGGTACAGTGTCTTCCATCAGCTGCCGATCATCTTTTAGTTTTTTGAGAATTTGCTGGCCTGACTGCACCTGTGGTTGAAAATTTTAGGATATGTAAGCAGCTCCAAAGAGGAAAACTAATACATTCAACGTGCCAATCAGATTGGTATATGAACACATTAGCAGTTTTATTTTCTAGAGATAGGAAAGATGCCACCAAGTGGCAAAATTACATTTTTCAGATGATGAAACTCTTAGTCTCGGTTTCATATTTACTTTTCCTTGATATTGGGAACAAGTGTAGCATGTGCAGTTCAGTGCCTACTTCATTGATATTTTCTTTGCATATTTAGGGTGATGATGACTTGCTGTGTATTTCTCTTTTTTCTAGCAGACAACAAATTCGCTCTTTCTTCATTACTCTTCCATCATGCAAAGATTATATAACTATATCCAACCAACACAAAATTGATGAGGACGTAATGAGTAATGAAACTTACGTGAATTCACTAGCAGCAAAAGGAAGATAGCTAGAGACGCGCACATACAAAAGAAATCATCATTGGTGCGTTTTTCTGAGAACTTATCATTGGCAGTTGGCACCTTTTAGAAAGTCCAATGATCAACATCGTATTTTTGAGAGTCAATCCACTGTATCTAGAAATCTAATTTGCAATTTTGCGTCTTCATGGTTTTTTCTGCGTCAACGCCACAATCCTGAAATCTAATTTACAATTTTGTAGTTTCATGGTTGTTTCTACATCAACGCCTCAACGGGAGTAAAAGTTCAAAATCCAAACATCTTTGTTGAAGATGGTTTGTTCAAATTCTTGCACATTGTAATTTCTATAATTTCTTCCAGTGCAGTAGTTTTCCCCTCCACAATCGGACGATATCTTATCAATTGATTAAGAAAACTAATACTTATGACAACTTTGTCTTGGGATGTGGTGGAATTGTTGTTAAACCCTTTCGATTGGCAGAGGTGTATCATACTTTTTGTGAAACATTTTTTTCAATCTCTGATCTAAATCATGAATGTACATAGGACTTTGAACAAACTTGCATCCATCCATGAAGATAGATGGGTGTGGAAATGTGTGCCCGGTCTTCCTTTTCGCACTACACCGCAAACCAGTTAATTTTCTCCCTCTGTCATCTTACCAATTTTGGGTTAATTTATGCAAATTTAACATCTATGGAAATTCCTATTGATCTATTGTAAAAATCGACGGGTGCGGCAATGCGCGCCATCATGGTCTAGTATATGCACGTGTAAAAAGCGACGTATCAATTTCCCGCGCAAGATATGATGCACATGCACACAGGCGAATATCTACCCTTACTTTTTCTGCAACCTAGTGATGTGTTTATCCACCACTTAACTAGACAAGGTGATGGCTCGCATCCTAACCTTGGCGTTTGATGGAGTCACAAGGAAAGCCTACCAACTTTGATTTATTTTCTTAGTTGATACATCAAACTATGGTAGTGGGATGTCCAACCCAATATTTAATGTTTTTCACACCTCCTGAGAAAAAACGCGGTCTTTGCTAAGGTGGGGCATGGTCTCAACATTTGACAGACTCCTTGCTGTGCCATTTCAAATGAACCCTCAATTTATTTTGCCAAGCATATTTCATGGCCACATCGATATAGGGAATGGTTGACATGTGGTAAGTTGTAGATGCCATGATGGCTTATTCGACGGGAACTACCCTCTCACGATGTGTCGGAATCGTTCACCTTCATCCTTAGAGTCTCTGAAAGTCCACTTGTGCATGTGCCTAAAAGGCAAAGGGGAGCCCGAATATTTTCCAAGGAAACCTACCAACTTTGCCAGGGAGGTGGTGATAATATCATTGATATCAAGACCCTCACATTTGGTTGGAAAATCTTTGTCTTCCATAAGTTCGTCTGCAAGAGCAGCATCGCCGGAAGTAGAGACACATGAAAGGGCACCTTATGCCCTATTGGGTTTTGGTTATTGACGGCAAGGAAAATAAGACGACTAATGTTTTCAGGTCCATTTAAGGAAAATGGTCCTCATTGATGAGTGGAAACATCATTGGTGATCCTTAGTTTCTCTATTACTAAGTGGTTGTCTTCTTCGAGCTCATAGCATGTAGGACTTTGGTTTCCAAGATTGACACCGACTTTAAGGGCAATCATCTTATCAAAGAGGGGCACAAGCAAAATAACTAGGATTGAATTCCAAGTGAAGATCCACAACTAAAATCCCTGGGTTTTTGACTTCTGCCACTCAATCCCCCGTTTTTCCTATCCTCGATAATTATGATTATTTTTTGTTCGGCAATATCGACCCTATGAAGAATGAGTGAGCCTACTAAGAGAACCATGTTCTTTTGTCTGTTCAGAACCGTCTTTTTTTCACTCTGATACCACCAAGGTTTGTTTCCTTTGGGTCCATCCCAACAAGAACTGGTACCTTTGAGCATAGTTTTTTATCCGACACTTCCAAGCATGGTGGGCCCATAACCCACAGTTCCACATGATCGAAACTCGACTCTCCTGTACACCCCTATTGCCAAAGTTATTCCTCGCGCTTGACTTCGTATGTAATTCACGGGCCACCTTCCAAGTGATCTATTATGTTATCAGACGCAATACTTATTCTCGTTGCTCTGGACCCCTCTCACACTGTGTTTCAGACATCGAACAATTATCTATCCGATTGAAACTTCTTATTGTACCTATTTTGCTCTCGATGACTTTCTTGAATCTCAACTCGAGAGATGACTTTATGCCTTGTTCACGGAGATAGCCCCCAGGTACCTAACATGTGTTGAGCTCCGTCCTTCTCGAGTTTCCCCCCTTATCTTTTTTGTAAGTACGATGGAGATCGTGAAGGAAGAATGACAACTTCGTCACGATGCCCTGAAGCAGAGAACTAAAGACATCAACCGATGCAGAGCATCCTATGGTCATCCCCATGGACCTACCATCGTCTCATCAAGTGCCAAGAGGACCAATGACACGAGCACGAGCTAGAGCTCTCGAGATCGAGGTGACTTCCTTCCTTAGTGATATCCCATATGATCCACTCGAGACATGGTTACAACCTAAGTCCGGAATGTTGTGCATGATCAGGTACCAAGAAGGCCCTCCCAAAGATGCATGTGAAGACGGACAAGTCCCCAAGTTCATGGATGAAGAGGAACGTGATGACCCACAAGTATAGGGGATCTATCTTAGTCCTTTCGATAAGTAAGAGTGTCGAACCCAACGAGGAGCAGAAGGAAATGATAAGCAGTTTTCAGTAAGGTATTCTCTGCAAGCACTGAAATTATCGGTAACAGATAGTTTTGCGATAAGGTAATTTGTAACGGGTAACAAGTAATAAAAGTAAATAAGGTGCAGCAAGATGGCCCAATCCTTTTTGTAGCAAAGGACAAGCCTGGACAAACTCTTATATGAAGGAAAACGCTCCCGAGGACACATGGAAATTATCGTCAAACTAGTTTTCATCACGTTGATATGATTCGCGTTCGGTACTTTGATAATTTGATATGTGGGTGGACCGGTGCTTGGGTACTGCCCTTCCTTGGACAAGCATCCCACTTATGATTAACCCCTCTTGCAATGTAAGTGCATCTAGTGCCACCCCTAGTTGGTTTTGGAGTATTGACGACAAACCTAGTTGAGGGACTAATGTGTTTGTGAGAATTGCAGGATAACACAGGTAGAAGTCCCTCATTGATTCGGTTTTCCTACCAGAGATGACCCCTAAAAATGTATGAAGACATTGAAGTCAAAGGTGGTATGTGAAGACATTCACATTGAAGACTATGACGAGAGAATACATCGCGTGAAGACTATGGAGCGCGAAGACTTAGTAGTTTCGTTGTTCTATGTTTTTCTTTGTTGAGTCATAGGAACCACCGTACTGTTAAGTGGGGTCCAAGAGAACCAGTCAGAATGACTAAAGTGATGCTTAACCAAAATCCTATGTCTTCGAGTGAAGACTATGAGAGCAAATCTTGTCCAGAGTTGGATAAGTCAGCTTTGCTTGTAGCCCAAGTAAAGTTGCCGTGTGTGTTTGAAATCTGACCGTTGGAACACGTGTCAGTTCCTTAGTGACCCAGGGTCATTTCGGACAAATCAGGTCGGGTTGCCTAGTGGCTATAAATAGCCCACCCCCTACAACCATAAACGGTTGGCTGCTCAGAGTTAGAGTACGGCTTTTGTCGTTTGAGAGCAACCCACCTCGAAGCCTTTGAGAGAGAATTCCTTGCGAGGATAAAGCCCTAACCACCCAGAGCCAAAGAGTGTTAGGCATCACTTAAGTTTTCCTGTCTGTGTGATCTGAAGACTTATTACACTTGAGGACTGTGAATCCTCCAGCCGGTTAGGCGTCGCGTTCTGAGCATCCAAGAGTCATTGTGGATCGCCGGTGAACGAAGTCCGTGAAGGTTTGGAAGTCTACCTTGAAGACTTACCAGAGTGATTGGGCGAGGACTGGGTGTCCTTAGCTCAAGGGGAATAAGGTGAAGATGAGGTCTTCTGAGTTGAATCTTAGCCTCCCTAACCAGACGTACAGTTGTCACAGCAACTGAAACTGGTCCAACAAATCATTGTCTTCGAAGAGTCACTGGTTTCATCCTTCCCTTCCCTCTATTTACTGTTGGTCCTTGTGAAGTCATTGTATGATTGCATTATCTTCTGTCTTCACTGAGTGACTGCTTGTTCTGATTGGCTTCACAATATCTTCTTACCTGATCCTTACTGCCTAGCTGCTATTTGTCATTGCACTTTCACTTTATTGAATACTTGACTATGGTTTGCCTAGTGTAGTCTACCTTCCGCTGCATGGTAATAGGTTTATTTCTATCGGTTGTCGTCGAAACTTCCATGTTTTGAAGACTTTCATAAAAATCGCCTATTCACCCCCCCCTCTAGTCGATCACTAGCACTTTCAATTGGTATCAGAGCAAGGTACTCCCTTGTTCTGTGTGATTCGGTTTAACCACCTGGAGTTTTAGCTATGTCGACTGTAGGGATAATTAAAGTCTCTGCTGCGTGCCCCGTCTTCGATGGAACTGAATATCCCTACTGGAAGAATAAGATGTGCATGCATCTTGAAGCCATTGATGTCGACCTATGGTATGTCGTCAAGAACGGCGTTCCCAAGGCTGGAGAAGGTGTCACTGCTGCTGATGTCAAGAAGTTCATTCAACTGGACTCTACTGCCAAGAATATCATCTGTGGTCATCTGACCAAAGGACAGTATGGCCGCGTGAGTGCTTTGGAAACATCTAAGCTAGTATGGGACTGGCTCTCCAAGGTCAACGAAGGCGTCTCAACCCAGAGAGATCAAAGAATCGGTGTCCTTCACAACCTCTTCAACCGCTTCAAGAGAAATGACAATGAGAATGTCCAGCTCACGTTTGATCGACTCACTGACATCACAAATGAGCTTCAAGCCCTCGGCGCTACTGAGATCACCAAGCATGAAGTCGTCAAGACACTCCTGAGATCACTTGACAGTTCGTTTGACACCCTAGCCCTGATGATTCAAGAACGTCCTGATTTCAAGACACTCGATCCATCTGACATACTTGAGAGGCTCAACACACACGAGTTTCAGCTTTCTGAGAAAAGAGACATCTACGGTCCCAACTA
Source organism: Triticum urartu (assembly GCF_056163025.1). Lineage (NCBI taxonomy): Eukaryota > Viridiplantae > Streptophyta > Magnoliopsida > Poales > Poaceae > Triticum > Triticum urartu. Next base: position 307,175,892 of record NC_141879.1, on the reverse strand, counting down.
TGGGCGAACTCGTGCCTTGAAGGCAAAAGCTGTCTCCTCATCTGAAGAAGAATCTGACAGCAGTTCTGATGATCCTAAAGACATTGGAAAGGAGCTTGCTATGCTTGTGAAGAAGTTCCAAAAATTCACCAAGAAGAAAGGCTTCAGAAAGTCTTCACGATCAAGCTCAAGGAATGATGAAGCTTCTGCTCATGACTACAAGAAGAGAACATGTCACAAGTGCAAGAAACCTGGCCACTACATCTCTGAGTGTCCACAGTGGGACAATGAGAACAAGAAGAAGAAGAAGAAGAGCAAGGAGTATGACTCTGACGACAAGAAGAAGAAATACTCAAAGTCTTCTTCCAAGTCTTCCTCAAAGTCTTCATCACACAAGAAGAGCTCATCTGGCAAGGCACGTGCGTTTGTTGGCAAGGAAATGGATTCTGAGGAGGAGTCCGCTTATGAGGAGGCGGAGGTGGAGTCTGAGGAGGAGTCCGATTCTGGCGTTGCGAGTCTGGCTACAGCATACGTTGCCAAGTCCATCTTCAACACTAAAGACAATGACTTCATCACCGACACCGATGCAAATGACAAGGACTACTCCGCTCCTTCCTACTGCTTCATGGCACGCGGTGCCAAGGTAAACACACACACTACTCACTATCAAACATCTAGTGACGATGACTCTGATTGTGGTTCCAAACCCAGCTACAAAACCCTTGCTAAAATTGCAACTGAACAACAGAAAGCTATGGAACACATTCAAAAACTGTTAGACAAAAGCGATGATCTGTTAGACGCTGAAATGACTCGATCTCAGTCCTTAATTGAAGACATAAAAAATCTTCACATTAAGTATGAGGAACTTGAAAGTCGCCATGAAACACTCTCAACAACTCATGAAAGGCTTTCCTATGATTATCTTCAAAGGAAGCAAGATCTTGAGAAATTGAGAGCGGCTCATGAAGATCTTCAAAAGGAAAACAAGTCACTTCGCGCCGAACAGATCAATTCAGCTCAGGAAGGATTTGAACCACCATGTCTTAAATGCATTGAGCGTGATAACGCTACTTCTGTTGCTGAATGTTCTACTCTGCTACTATTACTATATCTTCAACTGTTGATGTGGTAACTAACCCCTCTGCTGAGGATACCACTGCTATTGCTGATGAGAATGCTAGGTTGAAGACACTGCTTGAAACAGGGATGTACAAAAGTCTCAAAGGGCATCAGACACTATGTGATGTCCTCAAAAGGCAGATCTTGAACCAAAACCCTAGGAAAGAGGGTGTTGGGTTCAAAAGGAAAATGAATGCTGATGGCTCTTACTGGAAACCTGAGCAGTACCCTAAAACCACATGGGTTGCTGCAAAGGAACCTTCAGCGGATCCATCCACCCTATCTGGCTTCACTTGTGCTAATCCCATTGTTATTAATGAATCCTTTGATGCAAACTATAAACTGTTTAAGAATCAGAATGGTGAAGTGTTTGCCAGGTATATTGGTACTAACTACAGGAATGGACCGCCTATGAAGAAGATCTGGGTGCCGAAAAGGTGTTTGGAGAATCTTCCTGTGAATGTCATCATGACACCACAGGTGAAGAAGACAAACCCCAGACCACAGGCTTCATACAGTCCAAAGGCTTCATACAGACAGAGGACTCACCTGAGTCGCACTAACGTAAATGTTTTGCAGGGAAACCATACTCACGCCTGTGAATATGAGCGTGTTTCATCAAACCGCCATGTTCATAAGACCAAGAACTATTCTGCTTATTCTTATGAGTACTATTGTCCACCTGCAAGACTCTTTGCTAGGGCTCCAAAGCCAAAGTTCTCAGATGATGCACTTAGACTCATTGCTTCGAAGCCACCCTTGAAGATGTGGGTGGCTAAGAAAGCTTAACTCTCTTTTGCAGGGAAAGGTCTCCAGCCGAAAACCAAAATCGTTTGACGCTATTGCTGGGGACCTTAAACATCTTGTAGGGCGCAAGATCAAATGCCCAAATGGTCTTATTATGTATTTTGTTTCTCAGTCACTTGCTACTTACCCTATCAATCCTAACCGTGATCTAAGCTTTCATAATCCACTTGCTCGTCAAATGTTTATGCTTCACAATTCTCTTCGTGAAGCCTATCCCCCTAACTGCAACGTAGGGTACGACACCAGTAGCTTCAGAATGGATTATTGATAGTGGGTGTACCAATCACATGACTGGCAAGCGAAGCCTTCTCATGGACTCAACCTTACGTCCATCTGACAAAAGTCACATCACATTTGCTGACACTGGTAAAAGCAAGGTATTGGGTCTAGGTAGAGTTGCAATCTCAAAGGATCAACACATGGATAAAGTCATGCTTGTTGAATCCCTTGGTTTCAACTTAATGTCTGTCTCAATGCTTTGCGATTTAAACATGATTGTGGTATTTGGAAAATATCATTGCCTTGTTCTAATGGAATCTGACAAGTCTCTAGTGTTTGAAGGGTATCGGAAAGATGATTTGTACGTGGTAGATTTCTCAGCAGGACCACAACTTGTCGTATGTCTTCTAGCAAAAGCTTCTGAATGCTGACTCTGGCATCGGAGGCTAGGGCATGTTGGCATGAGGAACCTCCACACTCTTGCAAGGAAGAAGCATGTCATAGGCATCAAGGGCATCAAGTTCAAGAAGGATCACTTATGTGGTGCCTGTGAAGCAGGAAAGATGACGAGGGCCAAGCATCCCTCGAAGACAATCATGACAACAACTCAACCCTTCGAACTGCTCCACATGGATCTTTTCAGTCCCACTCATTACTCAACTCTTACTACTACTGCTTGTCTCTATGGCTTTGTCATTGTTGATGATTATTCAAGATATACTTGGGTGCATATAATCCTCTACAAGACTGAAGTGCAGGATGTCTTCAGACGCTTCGCCAATCAAGCAATGAACAACTATGGCGCCAAGATAAAGCACATCAAAGGTGACAATGGCACTGAATTCAAGAACACTGGCCTAGATACATATCTTGATACATTAGGCATCACACATGAATTCTCAGCTCCGTACACGCCATAGCAGAATGGCGTCGTCGAACGCAAGAACAGAACACTTATTGAGATGGCCCGGACGATGCTTGATGAATACAAGACTCCAAGAAAATTTTGGCCGGAATCCATTGATACTGCATGCCATATCATCAACCGTGTTTATCTTCACAAGCTTTTGAACAAGACATCCTATGAGCTCCTTACTGGCAAGAAGCCAAATGTCAGTTACTTCAGAGTATTTGGCGCCAGGTGCTGGATCAAGGACCCACATCACACTTCAAAATTTGCACCAAAAGCACATGAGGGTTTTATGCTTGGATATGGAAAGGATTCGCACTCCTATAGAGTCTTCAACCTTTTTCACTATAAAGTGGTAGAAACAGTGGATGTGCGGTTTGATGAGACAAACGGCTCACAAAGAGAGGACCTGCCAAATGTGCTAGATGAAGTTCCATCCAGTGAATCAATCAAACTTATGGGAACTGAAGAAATCATACCGTCTGAAGCTCAGCCTGAAGAGGAACTTATATCTCCGCACCTGATCAACCTGAAGACAATGCTCAGCCTGAAGGCAATCCCTCTAACAATGACAATGATCAGCAAGAGCAAAATCTTCGTCCTGTACATTCTCGTGTTGCAAATGAAGTACAGATTGAGAGAATAATTGATAGCATTAATGCACCAGGTCCACTCACTCGTTCAAGGGCAACACAGCTAGCAAATTTCTGTGGGCACTTCGCATTTGTCTCAATATCTGAACCCAAGAAAGTTGAAGAAGCCTTCTTGGAACCTGAATGGATTCAAGCTATGCAAGAAGAGCTTCAACAGTTTGAGCTGAATAATGTATGGGAACTGGTTAAGCATCCTGATCCTCGCAAGCACAATATAATAGGCACCAAATGGATATATCGCAACAAGCAAGATGAGCATGGTCAAGTTGTCAGAAACAAAGCTCGTCTCGTTGCTCAAGGGTACACTCAAGTTGAAGGGATTGACTTCGATGAAACATTTGCTCCTGTGGCTAGACTTGAAGCCATACGCATACTGCTGGCCTATGCAAATCATCATAACATTCTTCTGTATCAAATGGATGTGAAGAGCGCCCTTCTCAATGGCAAGATTGAAGAAGAAGTGTATGTTGCACAACCGCCTGGCTTTGAAGATCCAAAACATCCTGACATGGTGTACAAGCTCAACAAGGCACTGTACGGCCTCAAACAAGCCCCTCGGGCTTGGTATGACACACTCAAATACTTCCTGAAAAGCAAAGGCTTCAAACCTGGTTCCCTCGACCCCACTCTCTTCACAAAGACATATGATGGTGAACTGTTTGTGTGCCAAATATATGTGGATGACATTATCTTCGGCTGCACCAATCAGAAATACACTAACGAGTTTGGATATATGATGCAAGAGCAATATCAGATGTCCATGATGGGTGAGCTAAAGTTCTTCCTTGGTCTTCAAATACGTCAGCAACGCAACGGCATCTTCATATCTCAAGAGAAGTATCTCAAAGATTGCCTGAAGAAATTTGGGATGCAAGACTGCAAAGGCTTCACGACTCCAATGCCAGCCAAACATCAGCTGGGTCCCGACGACAATGGTAAAGAGTTCGATCAAAAGGTATACCGCTCCATGATTGGTTCTTTACTTTATCTATGTGCATCTAGGCCAGATATTATGCTTAGTGTTTGCATGTGTGCTCGATTCCAAGCGGCACCAAAGGAATCGCATCACTTAGCTGTGAAGCGAATTCTTCGATATTTGGCTCACACCCCAACATTAGGATTATGGTATCCAAAGGGCTCAGAGTTTGATCTGGTTGGATTCTCGGATGCTGATTATGCTGGTGACAAGGTGGATCGCAAGTCTACTTCAAGCACATGTCATTTTCTAGGACGATCACTTGTATGTTGGTCTTCAAAGAAGCAGAACTGTGTATCTCTCTCCACTGCTGAATCTGAATACATTGCTGCTGGATCTTGTTGTGCTCAGCTTCTATGGATGAAGCAAACACTCAAAGACTATGGCATTCATCTGAAGCAAGTGCCACTCTATTGCGACAACGAAAGTGCCATTAAGATTGCCAACAACCCAGTTCAGCACTCGAAGACAAAGCACATTGAAATTCGTCATCACTTTCTCAGAGATCATGTTGTGAAGGAAGACATTGATATCATACACGTCAACACTGAAGAGCAATTGGCAGATATCTTCACCAAGCCCTTGGATGAGAAGATGTTTTGCAAGTTACGGTGTGAGCTAAATATCTTGGAATCCTCAAATGTCCTGTGATCAGGCACACATCCTAACACTTATGCATATTGATGACTTAGATGTGCAACACACGAAGTAAAATATATCTTCAATCAATGAAGACATACATTCTAAGTGTGAATACATCAATGTGGAATTTGACTTCGGAGCGCCACGATAATTGTGCATCGTGTCTGGGTCTAATACTTCCTATACGGTGGGTAACGCCACCACCAAATTCTTCTGTTTGAAGTGTTTCACCCATGCGTTACATCTGCTATGTCTTCACATTTTGTTTGTCTTCATTCTCAACTTGTCTTCATGATTATCTTCACTATGTTGGTTTGATTGTCTTTCTCACATATATATATATACTAGTGTTCTGTCCTCTACAACATTCACTTATAGCTATGTCTTCTTGTTGAAACTTTTGTACTAAGTGAATGTGATTGGACCCTAACCTCTCTATGCTTTCTATCTCAAACTCTATCTCTCCAAATCATATGCATTCTATTGAAACTGTCGAATATCCTCTCTGCGTCCTTGTCAGCAGAAGATAAAGAGACAAACATTAAGTCTGTTTTCAATGCTAATTCCTTCACCTGAAACCCGGAGAAGTGGGAACGACCACCCGACAATCCCGGTGTGCGTGGGAACGTGGGACAACTCCAAGTATGTTGCATGTTTGCCACGTGTTCCTCAGATGTGAACCGCCAGGGGCACCTGCGTAATTGTGCTGTGCCGCACACTTCCTTATAAATACATGTCCCCTGCGGTCAAGAAAACCTTCTTCCACCTCTCCACCTCGTCAAACCCTAGCGCCCCCGCTAGCTCTCGACGACGCTGGCGACGAAGTGCTTAGCTGCCGCGACTTCTCTGACGCCGTCCTCACGCCGGCCGCGGACATCGTCTTCTCCGCTGCCGCCGTAGGTGTTCTCCGTCGCCAAGATAGGGCACGGTGGATTGAACTGCTCAGTCTCCTACTCTTCCCATCTAGCAGTTCTTTGCGTGGTAAATATAACTCTATTTTTACCATCTTTTTGATCCTCAAAGACTCATCCTGTTTGCCAAAATAAGTTTCTGCCTATACAATGTTAGATCTATCCTGTCTGCATCTCATACTGCCTAGTATATTCACTTAAGCTTCATATCTAGTTAGATTCCTCACTTGTACTTATTCGCGGATTCGTACAAATCTGGAACCAACTCTCAACATATAAGTGAATGTCTTCGCACGATGAGGTCAATGTCTCCTAAACTGATTTATCTTCAAAATCTTTTGAGAATGCATATGATCTCTTCCCCTTCCCTCGCATCTCTAATGCTGTCACAGGTACATGTCCGTGGGAGAATCCCTTGGTTCTCATAGTCTGCATTCGTTTGCAGAATTCTTACAGCATCACATTAACTCTCCCGAAGCCAGTTCATGTTTGTCCAGCAAGCGAAAGCCTTTGAAGCCTTTGAACATAGTGAAGCCATTCAGTTTGAAGTTCATGGCTGCAGAGAAATCAGTAAGGAAGGGTGGCAGACAGCGTCGTGGGGGAACGTCAAAAGATTTGCCTGATGACCTCTCAGAGCTTTACAAGACATATCCTGAAGAGGATTACAATCAGCGCAAGACCCGAATCCAATGGATTCAAAGATATTGGGCAGAACAATGGTTCAAGTACAGGTTTGTGACCCAGGAATATGTTGAGAAAAATGCCATCAAACGACCATGGCGAGACATCCTATACAGAAATCTTCAACCTAGGTCCAGAGATGAAGCCATTGAACAAGGCTTCTATCCCTGCATGGTCCGTGGACCACAGCCTGCGGATGCACACCCATCGTCATTGCTATGGTGTCGTGACGACAATCTGTTCAAAGGCAACTTCCAGTTTGCCAATAATTCGTCTAAGCAAAACAAGAAGTCATTGGGACTAGACTTCAACCCTGGCCCTTCTGCTCCCTGTGCCGATGGCACCCGCGAAGCTGAACCCAATCTTGTTGGGCCCTTCTACAACCTAGAAGGTCTTATCACTCATATCATGGTTCAAGGGACAGCTGTGGATGAACCTGCAGATGACGCTGAATCTGATGAAGCGCCTGCACCGCCGAAGCCAAAGAAACTGAAGCAGCCTAAAGCTTCAAAGCCTGCCTCAGCACCAAAAATATCATGGGCGAAGCCACTGGCTACTGCACCTCCTGAAGACAGTGTGCAGTCTGAAGATTTGTCACGCATCTCCAAGCCCTCGAGAGTAAAGATGCCTTTGCAACACACCAACCAAGAACTGACTGCTGCTGCTATTCTGTGCAACGACGCGATTGATCTATCCAGCGATGAAGATCTTGCAGATGACACTCTTGAGCAACTGATCAAGAGCAAAGAAAGAAGCAGAAATCTTCAATGATTTGCCTCTCTTTGACGTGGCAATCATCCACAACTTCATTGATGAGTGGTTTGACACGCCCAACCTCAGCTTTGAAGATTTGCAACTTCCAATTGGCCTCAGTGTCGCCTTCCATGGCGCCATTGCTTCAGAGCTAGCTCTAGCTCAGCGCATCGTTGAACTAAACCAAAAGATCGACTTTGAGAAAGCTCAGTTCAAGAAGCACATGGCCAAGCTCAGCATGCAAGAGGTCAAAAACTTCAAGATCATGCTGCACGAGCTCAAAGAAGCCTTTCTCAAGAAGCGTGAAGAAGCTCAAGGTTCTCGTGAGCGCATGAAGAGCCTGGCTGACAAGTGTGTGCAAGCCTACAATGAGGCTGAGAAGCGCAAGGCTCTTGGTCATCCTGGCATCGATCCTAGGATGGCTGCAAAGAAGAAGAAGAAGCCAGCTGTGGCCGAACCCGAAGCACCAATGAAGGAAGCACATCCCATTGTCTTCCTAGCCAGCATGACCGGCTCGAAGCCAAAGGTCAGGTCAACCGCTTCAGAACTGAAGAAGACGAGGAATGCTGAGGCTGAAGCGAGAAAGAGGAAACATCCTGAAGCCTCTGATGCTGCTCCCTCCAAGAAGAAGCGCAAGACCAAGAAGGATCGGACTGCTCCCACAGAGCCCTTAGTTGTTGAACCCATCTCCATGGTTCGCCCTGCAGCTGAACATCAAGAGCGCCAACTGATTGTCCATGAGCCTGCTTCCACAGAGGCTCATGAAGCTGAAGACATTCCAGCAATTGATCCCACCGCTGCTGAAGACATTGTTCACCATGACAATGTTAAAGATGATGTAGTTCTTCCTTAGATCGAGCACCAACTGGTATCTCGCCTGTGCTTACGCACAGCGAACTCATCAGCATTGGTCGTCCTCTGACGCCAATTGCTCAGGATGCATCATGGGCTGATCACCCACAACAACAAGTCACACCACCCCGGCAAGAAGAAGAAGATGACCTTGAGGCCCAGCCAACTCCATCTTCAAAGGCGTCGCCAGCATTATGCAGGCTTCGCAAAGGACCAAAGCCTCAAGTCTCTCTTTCGAGCGTTCCAGAAGGAGAAGTGCCTCACCAATCTGTTGCACGTCAAGTGTTTCAAGATGCCACTCCTACTGTGAATGTCTCAGAGTCTGAGGCTAAAGCTGCTGAAGACATTCTGGCTGCATCAGCCGATGACACACAAGAAGAAGAACGTGTCCCTACTCCCCCCATTACTGAAGAAGCTGTTCTCGAGGAGAACGTGTCTGTGCCCGACCCTCTAGCTCATCAAGTGGAGGTTGAGAATCTTGAGGCTGCCACCACCAACACAAATGAAGCCAATGACGTAGTCATGGCTGAAGCAAATGTGGAGCCTGCACCAACCAATGTGCCAGAAGTCAATGAAGCAAATGATGCAACTGCTCCTGTTCCTGCGCCTGCTGCTGGTCCTCAGTTCGACTATCACGTTGAGCATAGGCCTTAGGTACAGAAGCCAATGCCAAGGTTGCCCAGGTTTCCAGGTCCTGCATCGGCACCCGGATCTTTTAATGTCAACGGCTTCAAAGCAGACAACACCTTCTTCAATAGCGCCAAGAACCCCTACTCAAGGGAAAGACTATCTTCTGATCGGTTCTGGAGCTATCCGCAGCGAAGTTATTACTCATACATTCTGTACAATCAAGGTCGCATTTTCCCTCATATGCGTCTTGACACTGAAGCCATAACTGGTCTGCCTTGCTTGGAAGAAGCTCTAGATTGCTTCAAAGAGTGTGGATTGTTGCCGTTCGTCACCGATAGAGAGCACTGGAACGAAGAATTGCTGCTCCAATTCTATGCCACTCTTCACATTCGTGGCTACAATAGAGATCCGAAGACTTGGGTCCTTGAGTGGATGGCCGGCAGTGTTCATCACGAAGCCGAAGCCCTTGATATCATTGAGCTCACTGGTCTGCCCACTCCTGGAGATCTTTATGAACCTGGTTGTCAGCTTCACAGTGCAGCTATGAAGAGCATCTTTCAGAAGCCTGAACCAAACATGAGTCAGATGCTTAGCATGATGAAGCCTTTGCCTCCAGATGCCGCATATCCTAAGGAGTTCTTTGTTGAAGACCTTGAGTATCTGCCATGCACTATCTATCACATTATAAGGCGAACTCTCTAGCCCATCAAAGGACATTCTCCACATGCAAAGCTGGAAGGTGCAATGAAGACTTTGGTCTTTTATATTCTTCACGGCAAATGCTTCAATGCACAAGACTTCTTCATCCGCCAACTTGCTGCATCAGGATCTGATCTTTTTGGCTTGAAGTTTTATGCTCCATGGATAATGCGGCTGATCAAACTACACTCAGCTATCTCATATCAGCCCTCTGCTCGCAATCATCGGATCTTTCTGCCTGACATTGATATGTCCGTTGAAGCCATCTATCCAGAGCCTGCCAAGGAGCCTCTTAGTCTTCAGAATGCTGAGCATCAAAGCTTCTCTCAAAACATTGAAGGAGTTGAAGCAGTCACTCATGTTTATCCTCTGGCTGGTACTACACGTGCACCTCATCGTGCCCTCACTGAAGCCACTGAAAGCACCATTGCCCAACGGCCCAAGAAGCGATCTCGTGTTCTCAATGACCGAGAGCTTCTGGTTTCCCTTCATCAGAAACAGGATAGGCATCATGACTGGCTGAAGCGCCAAATGCAAAGCCTCTTGGTGGACGTAAACAGGATTCGCAATCTTGCCACCAAGAATGCCTTTGTTGCCCATGAAACCTGTCGGCATACATGGAAAGGACTGACGCTTATGTGCTCTGAGGATGATCTTCAAGAGGATGGCTTCTCTGAACGCTTCAAGTTTGACTCCACACCTCCAAGAATGACTGTGCTGTGACGAACTCCGTCTCTTGAAGACTCTGAGTTCTCTTCCTCCGCGGCAACTATGAATGCCAGAGTGATCGATGATGAAGACGATGCCACTTCACCGCCCCTACTTTTGCACGCATCGACACTGCCCCGAGTTCATCTGCACCGCCTAACAACACCAACGACTTTGATGCTTCACCTACTCCTCATGGGAACGAGTAGATGCTCTATGTCTTCAAACCTTTTTGGTCCTTACTGACAAAAGGGGGAGAAGCATATGAGTTTGATAGTCTTCAAGCGGGTCCATATGGGCGGTTGCTTTATATTTTGCCTAAGTGTTTACAACTCTCGTTTTGATACATTTGGTTCTTTGAGTTGTAACACTTAAAACTCGATGGTCGTCTGCTACTTATTTGCTATTCTGCGATGCAATGATAAATTCCGCATGTGCGACGATAAATTCCGCACTTAGATCATTTTGCAGACGTCCATTTTCATTATGCATGTCATTATCTTCACATACTTTTCATGCATGATGAATTGTCATCATAAGTTGAAGAGGATCTCCACAAGTACAACCTGCCATGTGCATTTGCATTCCAAAAGCAAATTACTTATATGCACATCTTCAGGGGGAGCCCTTGCAACTTATGAAGACAATTCCCTATCCCTTACAATTTCACACATTATATTCCCCGTTGAAAACTTCAACTAGTTTGTCATCAATCACCAAAAAGGGGGAGATTGTAAGTGCATCTAGTGCCACCCCTAGTTGGTTTTGGAGTATTGATGACAAACCTAGTTGAGGGACTAATGTGTTTGTGAGAATTGCAGGATAACACAGGTAGAAGTCCCTCATTGATTCGGTTTTCCTACCAGAGATGACCCCTAAAAATGTATGAAGACATTGAAGTCAAAGGTGGTATGTGAAGACATTCACATTGAAGACTATGACGAGAGAAGACATCGCGTGAAGACTATGGAGCGCGAAGACTTAGTAGTTTCGTTGTTCTGTGTTTTTCTTTGTTGAGTCATAGGAACCACCGTGCTGTTAAGTGGGGTCCAAGAGAACCAGTCAGAATGACTAAAGTGATGCTTAACCAAAATCCAATGTCTTCGAGTGAAGACTATGAGAGCAAATCTTGTCCAGAGTTGGATAAGTCAGCTTTGCTTGTAGCCCAAGTAAAGTTGCCGTGTGTGTTTGAAATCTGACCGTTGGAACACGTGTTAGTTCCTTAGTGACCCAGGGTCATTTCAGACAAATCAGGTCGGGTTGCCTAGTGGCTATAAATAGCCCACCCCCTACAACCATAAACGGTTGGCTGCTCAGAGTTAGAGTACGACTTTTGTCGTTTGAGAGCAACCCACCTCGAAGCCTTTGAGAGAGAATTCCTTGCAAGGATAAAGCCCTAACCACCCAGAGCCAAAGAGTGTTAGGCATCACTTAAGTTTTCCTGTCTGTGTGATCTGAAGACTTATTACACTTGAGGATCATGAATCCTCCAGCCGGTTAGGCGTCGCGTTCTGAGCATCCAAGAGTCATTGTGGATCGCCGGTGAACGAAGTCTGTGAAGGTTTGGAATTCTACCTTGAAGATTTACCAGAGTGATTGGGCGAGGACTGGGTGTCCTTAGCTCAAGGGGAATAAGGTGAAGACGAGGTCTTCTGAGTTGAATCTCAGCCTCCCTAACCAGACGTACAGTTGTCACAGCAACTGGAACTGGTACAACAAATCATTGTCTTCAAAGAGTCACTGGTTTCATCCTTCCCTTCCCTCTATTTACTGTTGGTCCTTGTGAAGTCATTGTATGATTGCATTATCTTCTGTCTTCACTAAGTGACTGCTTGTTCTGATTGGCTTCACAATATCTTCCTACCTGCTCCTTACTGCCTAGCTGCTATTTGTCATTGTGCTTTCACTTTATTGAATACTTGACTATGGTTTGCCTAGTGTAGTCTACCTTCCGCTGCATGGTAATAGGTTTATTTCTATCGGTTGTCATCGAAACTTCCATGTTTTGAAGACTTTCATAAAAATCGCCTATTCACCCCCCTCTAGTCAATCACTAGCACTTTCACAAGCATCCGCAACTACAAAAGAAGTATTAAGGTAAACCTAACCATAGCATGAAACATATGGATCCAAATCAGCCCCTTACGAAGCAACACATAAACTAGGGTTTAAGCTTCTGTCACTCTAGCAACCCATCATCTACTTATTACTTCCCAATGCCTTCCTCTAGGCCTAAACAATGGTGAAGTGTCATGTAGTCGATGTTCACATGACACCACTAGAGGAGAGACACCATACATCTCATCAAAATATCGAACGAATACCAAATTCACATGACTACTTATAGCAAGACTTCTCCCATGTCCTCAGGAACAAACATAACTACTCATAAATCATATTAATGTTCATAATTAGAGGGGTATTAATATGCATAAAGGAGTAATCAGCACTACTAGCAACCCACAGGTACGAATCTGAGGTTTTGAGACAAAGATTGGATACAAGAGATGAATTAGGGTTTGAGATGAGATGGTGCTGGTGAAGATGTTGATGGAGATTGACCCCCTCCCGATGAGAGGATCGACGGTGATGATGATGGTGATGATTTCCCCCTCCCGGAGGTATGTTTCCCCGGTAGAACAGCCCCGCCGGAGCCCTAGATTGGTTCCGCCAAGGTTTCGCCTCGTGGCGGCGGAGTTTCGTCCCGAGACCTTGCTTATGGTTTTTTCCAAGACGAAAGACTTCATATAGCCAAAGATGGGAATCGGAGGCCTGCTAGGGGGCCCACGAGACAGGGGGGCGCCAGGGGGGTAGGGCGCGCCCCCCACCCTCGTGGATGGTGGGTGTGTTGGGGAACGTAGTAATTTCAAAAAAATTCCTACGCACACGCAAGATCATGGTGATGCATAGCAACGAGAGGGGAGAGTGTTGTCTACGTACCCTCGTAGACCGGAAGCGGAAGCGTTATAACAACGCGGTTGATGTAGTCGTACGTCTTCACGGCCCGACCGATCAAGCACCGAAACTACGGCACCTCCGAGTTCTAGCACACGTTCAGCTCGATGACTATCCCCGGACTCCGATCCAGCAGAATGTCGGGGAAGAGTTCCGTCAGCACGACAGCGTGGTGACGATCTTGATGTTCTACCATCGCAGGGCTTCGCCTAAGCACCGCTACAATATTATCGAGGATTATGGTGGAGGGGGCACCGCACACGGCTAAGAGATCAATGATCAATTGTTGTGTCTTTGGGGTGCCCCCTGCCCCCGTATATAAAGGAGTGGAGGAGGGGGAGGGCCGGCCCTCTCTATGGCGCGCCCTAGGGGAGTCCTACTCCCACCGGGAGTAGGATTCTCCCTTTCCTAGTAGAACTAGGAGCCCTTCCAAGTAGTAGGAGTAGGAGGGAAGGAAAGGGAAGGGAAAAGGATAAGGAAGGAAGGGGGAGACCCCCTCCCTAGTCCAATTCGGACCAGCCCATGGGGAGGGGTGCGGCCAACCTTTGAGGCCTTTCTCTTCTTTCCCGTATGGCCCATTAAGGCCCAATACGAATTCCTGTAACTCCCCAGTACTTCCGAAAATACCCGAATCACTCGGAACCTTTCCGATGTCCGAATATAGTCGTCCAATATATCGATCTTTACATCTCGACCATTTTGAGACTCCTCGTCATGTCCCCGATCTCATCCCGGACTCCGAACTCCTTTGGTACATCAAAACACATAAACTCATAATATAACTGTCATCGAAACCTTAAGCGTGCGGACCCTACGGGTTCGAGAACAATGTAGACATGACTGAGACACGTCTCCGGTCAATAACCAATAGCAGAACCTGGATGCTCATATTGGCTCCCACATATTCTACGAAGATCTTTATCGGTCATACCGCATAACAACATACGTTGTTCCCTTTGTCATCGGTATGTTACTTGCCCGAGATTCGATCATTGGTATCTCAATACCTAGTTCAATCTCGTTACTGGCAAGTCTCTTTACTCGTTCCGTAATACATCATCCTGCAACTAACTCATTAGTTGCAATGCTTGCAAGGCTTAAGTGATGTGCATTACCGAGAGGGCCCAGAGATACCTCTCCGACAATCGGAGTGACAAATCCTAATCTCGAAATATGCCAACCCAACAAGTACCTTCGGAGACACCTGTAGAGCACCTTTATAATCACCCAGTTACGTTGTGACGTTTGGTAGCACACAAAGTGTTCCTCCGGTAAACGGGAGTTGCATAATCTCATAGTCATAGGAACATGTATAAGTCATGAAGAAAGCAATAGCAACAAACTAAACGATCAAGTGCTATGCTAACGGAATGGGTCAAGTCAATCACATCATTCTCCTAATGATGTGATCCCATTAATCAAATGACAACTCATGTCTATGGTTAGGAAACATAACCATCTTTGATCAACGAGCTAGTCAAGTAGAGGCATACTAGTGACACTCTGTTTGTCTATGTATTCACACATGTATTATGTTTCCGGTTAATACAATTCTAGCATGAATAATAAACATTTATCATGATATAAGGAAATAAATAATAACTTTATTATTGCCTCTAGGGCATATTTCCTTCAGGGTGGCCCCTCCGGTGCTTTCTTCATCCAATATTTTTTATATATTCCAAAACTGTCTTCCGTGGAGTTTTAGGACTTTTGGAGTTGTGCAGAATAGGTCTCTAATATTTGCTCCTTTTCCAACCCAGAATTCCAGCTGTCGGCATTCCCCCTCTTCGTGCAAACCTTGTAAAATAAGAGAGAATAGGCATAAGTATTGTGACATAATGTGTAATAACAACCCATAATGCAATAAATATCGATATAAAAGCATGATGCAAAATGGACGTATCAACTCCCCCAAGCTTAGACCTCGCTTGTCCTCAAGCGGAAATTGATATCGAAAAATATGTCCACATGTTTAGAGATAGAGGTGTCGATAAAATAAAATACGGACATGAGGGCATCATGATCATTCTTAGAACAACAACATACATATATGTTGTCATATGATTTCTTATGCTAAAGTAACAATTCATTCACAATTTCAAGTATGAATCGAAAACTTCATTGAAAACTAACAAACTATAATCTCAGTCATTGAGGCAATTGCAATTTATCATAACATCAAAAAGAGTCAATATAAGAGCTTTTCAGCAAGTCCACATACTCAACTATCATTTAGTCTTTCACAATTGCTAACACTCACGCAATACTTGTGGGTATGAAGTTTTAATCAGACACTGAGAAAGATAGGGGCTTATAGTTTTGCCTCCCAACCTTTTACCTCAAGGGTAATGTCAACAATAATAGTTCATGAAAACTCACATCCAATTAGCTATATATATCAGGATCTTTCCAATGCACAATGCTTGCCAAAGGATAAAATGTAAAAAGGAAAGGTGAAGATCACCATGACTCTTATATAAAGTATAAGACAAGAATAGAATATAGGCCCTTCGCAGAGGGAAGCAGAGGTTGTCATGTGTTTTTATGGTTGGATGCACGGAATCTTAATGCAAAAGAATGTCACTTTATATTGCCACTTGTGATATGGACCTTCATTATGCTGTCCGTCGCTTTTATTTCTTCCACATCACAAGATCGTATAAAGCTTATTTTCTCCACACTAATAAATCATACATATTTAGAGAGCAATTTTTATTACTTGCAACAATGACAACTTACTTGAAGGATCTTACTCAATCCATAGGTAGATATGGTGGACTCTCATGGCGAAACTGGGTTTAAGGATATTTGGAAGCACAAGTAGTATCTCTACTTGGTGCAAAGAATTTCGCTAGCATGAGGGAAAGGCAAGCTCAACATGTTGGATGATCCATGACAATATAATTTATTCCGGATGTAAGAAAACATAACCCATTACGTTGTCTTCCTTGTCCAACATCAACTTTTTAGCATGTCATATTTTAATGAGTGCTCACAATCATAAAAGATGTCCAAGATAGTATATTTATATGTGAAAACCTCCCTTTCTTTATTACTTCCTATTAATTGCAACGATGACGAAAACTATGTTTGTCAACTCTCAACAACTTTTATTCATCATACTCTTTATATGTGAAGTCATTACTCTCCATAAGATTAATATGATCTCTTTATTTCTTTTTATTCTTTCTTTCTCTCCCCTTTTATTTTTATTCCCTCAAGATCATGGAAAGATAATCAAGCCCTTGACTCATAACTAATCTTTATTATATGTAGCTCACGGACTTGATTACATAGAAGGATCATAAAGCAAAACTCAAAAACTAAATCATACTAAAACTTTATTATACTAGATCAAGATATTACCAAAAGGATCGAACTAAGAAAAACAATAAAGATAAAAGTGTGATGGTGATACGATACCTGGGCACCTCCCCCAAGCTTGGCAGTTGCCAAGGGGAGTGCCCATACCCATGTATTTATGTCTCTTTCTTCGGAGGTGGAGGAGATGGTGATGATGATGACAATTGTGCCTTCAACTTTTTCATATTGTATTTGAGAAGAGCGATCTCCTCCTTTAAATCATTGACCTCCGATTCCAGCTTCAAGATCTTGTCACATAAATCTCCTTTGCTTTTCTACCGAAAACAAGAAGGAATAGATCGGTTGTTAGATAGTTTAGCTCTCTTAGGGAGACTAGACTTCTTGAACTTCACATGCATATCCCCAGGTTGAGGTAGAGGAACATCCTCCTCCTCCGAACTTGAATCATTGATCCTACTCAAATGAGCATCCACCTCATCATCCGTAGTTCGACCACAAGGAGATAGGTCCCATAGGTTTTTGGGTCAGCAATGAGATGTGAGACATAGGTCTCTCCGTCGGATTCTTGAGATGACATCTTGCTCTAAATCTGCAGAAGAAACAGCTCGAAACAAAAACAGAGGATAATCGCATGGTACGGTGGTCAAAACCTTCGGGAGATTATATAATGAATATTTAGCGACCAAAAAAGTACTGCGCAAGAAAACGGAGTCCGGAGGGCACACGAGGTGCCCACGAGGCAGGGGGTGCGCCCAGGGGGTAGGGCGCGCCCTCCACCCTCGTGGATGCCTCGTGTCCTTTCCGGACTGCTTCTCATTTTCCTATTTTCATAAATATTCCAAAACGGAGAAAAAATGCTATTAGAACTATTTTGGAGTCGGTTCACTTACCGTACCACATACCTCTTCCTTTTCGAAGGTTGAAACATTCTGGAAAGTGTCCCTTATATACTCCTCCAGGGTTACGGTTTCAATAACATTAGTTTCAACATTTATAGGATTACCTAAGATATAATGTTTGATTCTTTGACCGTTCACCACCCTCGGATTTGTGCCTTCGAAGTTGTTGATTTTTATGGCACGGGAATGATAGAAGTCCTCGATAACGTAAGGACCCTCCCATTTAGAGAGGAGTTTTCCTGCAAAAAATCTTAAACGAGAGTTGTATAACAATACATAATCACCTACATTAAACTCACGTTTTTGTATCCTTTTGTCATGCCATCTTTTAACTTTTTCTTTAAACAGCTTGGCATTCTCATAGGCCTGGGTTCTCCACTCATCAAGTGAGCTAATGTCAAATAGTCTCTTCTCACCGGCAAGTTTGAATCATAACTGAGCTCTTTAATGGCCCGATATGCCTTATGTTCTAGTTCGAGAGGTAAGTGACATGCTTTTTCATAAACCATTTTATACGGAGACATACCCATAGGATTTTTATATGCAGTTCTATAGGCCCACAATGCATCATCAAGTTTCTTTGGCCAATTCTTTCTAGATCTATTAACAGTCTTTTGCAAAATTAATTTAAGCTCTCTATTACTTAGTTCTACTTGACCACTAGACCGTGGGTGATATGGAGATGCAATTCTATGATTAACATCATACTTAGCAAGCATCTTACGAAAAGCACCATGAATAAAATGTGAACCACCATCAGTCATTAAATATCTAGGGACTCCATACCTTGGAAAAATAACTTCTTTAAGCATCTTAATAGAGGTGTTATGATCAGCACTACTAGTTGGAATAGCTTCTACCCACTTAGTAACGTAATCAACATCAACTAAAATATGTGTATACCCATTAGAGGAAGGAAACGGTCCCATATAATCAAAGCCCCAAACATCAAATGGTTCAATAACATGTGAATAATTTATAGGCATTTCTTGACGTCTGCTAATATTACCAATTCTTTGACATTCATTATAAGACAAGTCAAACTTATGGGCATCCTTGAAGAGAGTAGGCCAATAAAAATCGGATTGCAATACCTTATGTGCAGTTCTATCTCCAGCATGGTGTCCTCCATAATCCTCGGAGTGACACTTGCGTAAGATCTGTTCCTGTTCATGCTAAGGTACACAACGTCTAATAACACCATCTACTCCTTCTTTATAAAGATGTCGGTCATCCCAGAAGTAATGTCTTAAATCATAGAAAAACCTCTTTTGCTGGTATGTGAAACTAGGTGGTATAAATTTAGCAACAATGTAATTAGCATAACCAGCATACCATGGAGTAGTACGAGAAGCATTTATGACAGCTAATTGTTCATCAGGAAAGCTATCATCAATAGGTAGTGGGTCATCAAGAACATTTTCTAACCTAGAGAAGTTGTCTGCAACGGGGTTCTCAGCTCCCTTTCTATCAATAATATGCAAATCAAATTCTTGTAGCAAGAGAACCCATCTAATAAGTCTAGGTTTAGCATCTTTCTTTTCCATAAGATATTTAATAGCAACATGATCAGTGTGAATAGTTACTTTAGAATCAAAAATATAAGGTCTGAACTTATCACAAGCAAATACAACTGCTAAAAATTCCTTTTCAGTAGTAGCACAATTTCTCTGGGCATTGTCTAGAGTTTTACTAGAATATTGGATAACATTTAATTTCTTATCAACTCTTTGTCCTAGAACAACACCTACAACATAATCACTAGCATCACACATAATTTCAAAGGGTGAATTCCAATCAGGTGGTTGAACAATAGGTGCAGAAATCAAAGCTTTCTTAAGTATTTCAAATGCTTCTACACAATCATCATCAAAGACAAAAGGAACATCTTTTTGTAAGAGATTAGTCAGAGGCCTGGAAATTTTTGAAAAGTCTTTAATGAACCTCCTATAAAAACCGGCATGACCAAGGAAACTTCTTATACCTTTAATGTCCTTTGGACACAGCATCTTTTCAATAGCATCAACTTTAGCTTTATCAACTTCAATACCTCTTTCAGAAATTTTATGTCCCAAGACAATGCCTTCATTAACCATAAAGTGGCAGTTCTACCAATTCAAGACAAGATTAGTTTCTTCACATCTCTGCAAAACTCGATCAAGGTTGCTTAAGCAATCATCAAAAGAAGTTCCATATACAGAAAAATCATCCATGAAAACTTCAACAATGTTTTCACAAAAGTTAGAGAATATAGCAGTCATACATCTTTCAAAGGTAGCAGGTGCATTACATAAACCAAAAGGCATACGTCTATAAGCAAAGGTACCGAAAGGACAAGTAAAAGTGGTCTTTTCCTGATCCTCTTTTGACATGGGTATTTGAGAGAAACCGGAATAACCATCTAGAAAGCAAAAATGTGTATGTTTAGATAATATTTCTAGCATTTGATCAATAAAAGGTAAACGGTAATGATCCTTTTTAGTAGCTTTATTTAGTTTGCGGAAATCAATTACCATTCTATAACCTGTAACAATTCTTTGTGGGATCAATTCATCTTTATCATTAGGAACAACAATAATACCTCCCTTCTTAGGGACACAATGGATAGGACTTACCCACTAACTATCAGCAACGGGGTAAATTATACCTGCCTCAAGAAGCTTTAATATTTCTTTCCTTACCACTTCTTTCATCTTAGGATTTAACCGTCGTTGGTGATCAACAACCGGTTTAGCATCTTTTTCCAAAAAAAATTGTGCTGGCTTAGAGTGGGACTGATGCCCTTAAGATCATCAAGAGTATATCCAATAGCAGCACGGTGCTTCTTCAGAGTTTTCAATAATTTCTCTTCTTCCTACTCTGAAAGATTAGCACTAATAATAACAGGATATATCTTATTTTCATCAAGATAAGCATATTTAAGAGTATCGGGCAATGGTTTAAGCTCAAACACGGGATCACCCTTGGGTGGAGGAGGATCCCCTAGAATTTCGACAGGCAGGTTGTGTTTCAAAATAGGTCCCTGTTTAAAGAATACTTCATCTATTTCCCTTCTTTCATTCATAAACATATCATTTTCATGGTCTAGCAAATATTGTTCCAAAGGATCATTAGGAGGCACCACAATAGAAGCAAGACCAATAATTTCATATTTACTAGGCAAGTCTTTGTCATGGGGTTGTCTATGAAATTTAGCAAAATTAAAATCATGAGACATATCCCCTAAACCAACAGAAACAATATCCTTTTTGCAGTCTATCTTAGCATTAACAGTATTCAAGAAGGGTCTACCAAATATAATGGGACAAAAGTCATCTTGTGGGGAACCAAGAACAAGAAAATCAGCAGGATATTTAACTTCCCCACACAAGACTTCAACATCTCTAACAATCCCAATCGGTGAAATAGTATCTCTATTGGCAAGCTTAATTGTAACATCAATACCTTCTAACTCAGCAGGTGCAATATCATGCATAATTTCTTCATATAAAGAATGAGGTATTGCACTCGCACTAGCACCTATATCACATAAGCCATGATAGCAAGGATCTCCTATTTTAACAGAAATAACAGGCATGCCTACAACAAGTCTATGTTTATTTTTAGTATCGGGTCTAGCAATTCTAGCAGCTTCATCACAGAATTAAATAACATGCCCATCAATATTATCAACCAAGAGATCTTTAACCATATCAATACTAGGTTTAAAACTTTAATTTGCTCAGAGGGTTTGGGTGTTCTAATGTTACTTTTGTTGACCACAGTTGAAGCTTTAGCATGATCCTTTATTCTAACGGGGAAAGGCGGTTTCTCAATATAAGCGGTAGGAACAATAGGATCAACATTATAAGTGATAGTCTTTTCTTCAACTTTAGTAGGTTCAACTACTTTTAGTTCAATTGGAGGATGATATTTAAGCCACTTCTCCTTAGGGAGATCAACATGAGTAGCAAATGATTCACAAAAAGAAGCTACTATCTCAGAGTCAAGTCCATATTTAGTGCTAAATTCACGAAAAGCATTGGTATCCATAAAAGATTTAACACAATCAAACTTAGGTGTTATACCTGACTCCTTACCTTCGTCGAGTTCCCAATCTTCAGAGTTGCGTTTAATTCTTTCCAATAAATCCCATTTGAATTCAATAGTCTTCATCATAAAAGATCCAGTACAAGAAGTATCGAGCATGGAGCGATTATTGAGAGAAAGCCGAGCATAAAATTTTTGAATAATAATTTCTCTTGGGAGCTCATGATTGGGGCATGAATATAACATTGACTTAAGCCTCCCCCAAGCTTGAGCGATGCTTTCTCCTTCACGAGGCCAAAAATTATATATATATATATATATATATATATATATATATATATATATAATTACGATCACGATGAACCAGCTGCATAGGATAAAACTTCTGATGAAATTCCAATTTCAATCAGTTGTAGTTCCATGATCCCATATCATCACATACCTAAACCATGCCAATTCCTTTCCCTTCAAAGATAAAGGGAAGACCTTCTTCTTTATAATATCCTCGGGCATACCCGCAAGATTAAATAATCCACAAACTTCATCCACATAGATTAGGTGCAAATCGGGATGCAATGTTCCATCTCCTGTAAAAGGATTAGCTAGCAGTTTCTCTATCATACCTGAAGGAATTTCAAAGTAAACATTTTCAGTAGGTTCAGTAGGTTGAGGAGCAACTATTTTCTCTACTGGTCGGGGTGAAGATACCCCGAACAAGCCCCTCAAAGGATTACTTTCCATAGTAACAAGTGACAGTAAATTTCAGCACACTATATAAAATTTTCCTTATCAAATTCCACCTACCAAAGGCGCTTCACTCCCCGGCAACGGCGCCAAAAAAGAGTCTTGATGACCCACAAGTATAGGGGATCTATCCTACTCCTTTCAATAAGTAAGAGTGTCGAACCCAACGAGGAGCGGAAGGAAATGATAAGTAGTTTTCAGTAAGGTATTCTCTGCAAGAACTGAAATTATCGGTGACAGATAGTTTTGTGATAAGGTAATTTGTAACGGGTAACAAGTAATAAAAGTAAATAAGGTGCAGCAAGATGGCCCAATCCTTTTTGTGGCAAAGGACAAGCCTGGACAAACTCTTATATAAAGGAAAGCGCTCCCGAGGACACATGGGAATTATCGTCAAGCTAGTTTTCATCACGTTCATATGATTCATGTTCGGTACTTTGATAATTTGGTATGTGGGTGGACCGGTGCTTGGTACTGCCCTTCCTTGGACAAGCAACCCACTTATGATTAACCCCTCTTGCAAGCATCCGCAACTACAAAAGAAGTAATAAGGTAAACCTAACCATAGCATGAAACATATGGATCCAAATCAGCCCCTTACGAAGCAACGCATAAACTAGGGTTTAAGCTTCTGTCACTCTAGCAACCCATCATCTACTTATTACTTCCCAATGCCTTCCTCTAGGCCCAAACATTGGTGAAGTGTCATGTAGTCGACGTTCACATGACACCACTAGAGGAGAGACAACATACATCTCATCAAAATATCGAACGAATACCAAATTCACATGACTACTTATAGCAAGACTTCTCCCATGTCCTCAGGAACAAATGTAACTACTCACAAATCATATTCATGTTCATAATCAGAGGGGTATTAATGTGCATAAAGGATCTGAACATATGATCTTCCACCAAATAAACCAACTAGCATCAACTACAAGGAGTAATCAACACTACTAGCAACCCACAAGTACCAATATGAGGTTTTGAGACAAAGATTGGATACAAGAGATGAACTAGGGTTTGAGATGAGATGGTGCTAGTGAAGATGTTGATGGAGATTGACCCCCTCCCGATGAGAGGATCGACGGTGATGACGATGGTGATGATTCCCCCCTCCCGGAGGGATGTTTCCCTGGCAGAACAGCTCCGCCAGAGCCCTAGATTGGTTCCGCCAAGGTTCTGCCTCGTGGCAGCGGAGTTTCGTCCCGAGACTTTGCTTATGGTTTTTTCCAGGATGAAAGACTTCATATAGCCAAAGATGGGCACCGGAGGCCTGCCAGGGGGCCCACGAGACAGGGGGGCGCGCCCCCACCCTGATGGATGGTGGGTGGCCCCCCTCCGGTGCTTTCTTTGCCCAATATTTTTTATATATTCCAAAACTGTCTTCCGTGGAGTTTCGAGACTTTTGGAGTTGTGCAGAATAGGTCTCTAATATTTGCTCCTTTTCCATCCCAAAATTCCAGCTGTCGGCATTCCCCCTCTTCGTGCAAACCTTGTAAAATAAGAGAGAATAGGCATAAGTATTGTGACATAATGTGTAACAACAGCCCATAATGCAATAAATATCGATATAAAAGCATGATGCAAAATGGACGTATCAGAACGACGGAAGGAACCGGAGAAGTCTCCAGGCCTCGGACATCCGGCCCCTGGAGCATCTGCCACAACCACAGCCCAGCCGAAGCTACAGGGCTCGGACATCCGGCCCGACGCCAGCCCGGACATCCAACCTCAGCCAGGAAATCCGGCGCCCATCGCAGAACACTTCCAGGAATGGCCCCTGTCAACCCGGACATCCGGCCAAGGGCCCGGACATCCGGCTCTTCCTGCGTCGCCGGACATCCGGCCGTCACCCCGGAAATCCGGACACCGCCTATCCAGAGAGCACCGAGACCAGCCCCGCCAGCCCGGACATCCGGCTCCTCATGAAGGCCCAGACATCTGGCCCGACGCCCAGACATCCAGCTTTGCCTACCTGCGCATAGTAAAGGGCCGATGCCCATGTACCCCTTCACCCCTAGATCGTATATACTCCTCCTCCCTCTTTCTAGGGTTAGCATAAGTTTAGCTCATTTGAGAGATAGAGCTTTGCTCATCCATCCGGATCTACTCCATCGAGAGAGACCGCGGCCTCTACGGAGAAGATCCATCTTGGATTCAAGACCCCTAATGGGAAGACCCTCAAGACTTCCTCACGGAGAAGAACTTGCTACTTGTATCATCCCTTGTTGATCGTGGATCGTGTATCTCTTTGTGTTTCGAGAATCTAGCACATGTGTAATCGAATCTTGTTGGTTTGAGTGATTTCTCTCGTTTTCTCCTCGTGTTTCCCCTTGTGTTCTTCGTAGGATCCGCTCCAATCATGAAAGATCGCCCCTAGGGTTTCCATCCTACATATTCTTGGTATCATGAGCCTTGGTTGATCACGGATTTGAAGACCCTACCCTTGTTTTCTAGCTTATTTTGTTGTGTTCTTCCCCAATTTTGAAAATCCCCACAAAAATAGCCTCCCAATTTTTTTGTTATTTGTTGGTGTGATGAAGTTTTGTTGGATTTGATCCGCAGATTTTGTGCGTAGCACATAGATCTATCTTTTCCCCATCTTTTCCCCAATTTCCATCCATGAAATCTCTCGAATTTTGCCTCGGAATTGTCGTTTTCCCCACGAGTTCATCCACAGATCCAGAGCCCGAACATCCGGCCCCTAGCAGCATCACTTCCATCCACCGCTCCGTTTTCCCGCCTAACTCTCGCCAATTTTGACCGGGCATACCACCACCATCTCTTTCGCATACCACCACCGCTTTCCGCAACCACCACCGCTTACCCGCTACCACCTCCAACCAATTTTGACACGTTTGCTTTGAGAATTTGAGTTGCGGTTTTCCGTTTCCTAACATGTTTTGGCTACTTAGGGACGGTTCGACATCAACATCATCGTCGCTCATCTTCGCCACGGACTCATCATCAACAACGACCACTTCACCGTCTTCCGTCATTGCTTACAAATAAGTAACCCTCGACGGTAACCTCGACGACATCTTTGTCTACTCCTTACCATTGCATTGATAGGCCCATGGACCATTTTGCGTACCTTTCCTATCGAGACTAGCCTTTGAGTATTGCTGGCAACGTTACTTGTGAACATTAGTGATCATTTCATATATCATCATCATCTTGGTGTCCATATCTTTGTATCATCTCTTGTGCCACAAGGTTGTCATAGCATATACACAATTGCTTTCTTGGTTCGTGAAGTTTTGCATGATAAAAGAGTGAGGGAGTCCTGGATAAGGGGGTCCTCGGACGTCCGGGATATGCAACATGGGCCGGACTAATGGACCGTGAAGATACAAGATAGAAGACTTTCCCCCGTGTCCGGATGGGACTCTCCTTAGCGTGGATGACAAGCTTGGTGTTTGGATATGATGATTCCTTTCTCTGTAAACCGACTTTGTATAACCCTAGCCCCCTCCGATGTCTATATAAACCAGAGGGTTTAGTCCATAGAGGTAACCATAATCAAACAGGCTAGACATCTAGGGTTTAGCCATTACGATCTCGTGGTAGATCAACTCTTGTAACCACTGTACTCGTCAAAGTCAATCAAGCAGGACATAGGGTATTACCTCCATCAAGAGGGCCCGAACCTGGGTAAACATCGTGTCTCCTGTTACCTTCAATCCTTAGACGCACAGTTCGGGACCCCCTACCCGAGATCTGCCGATTTTGACACCGACAAAGAGCTCAAAAGAGAAAGAGCCGAACAAGCTTTTAAGCAAAAGGAGAGGATAAGCAAAGAGCTTTTAAGCAAGAACCATAGCATCATACTACATTAAGATCGTCATACTCAATCATCTTGGATCATATCACCGGAACACCATACATATAGTATAGTTGGATAGAACTTGTTGCATTTTTTCTTAGTAGGTATTGCACAAGTTTCGTATCTGCCTATTGTGCAATCATGCTAGCGTCTCTCTAGAGTTGTGCAACAAGAACATTTTCCGTGGATTCCACATTTTCCGCTCATTTTTGGTTTGCACAACCCCATTTAACTATTTGCGTATGTGTTTCCGTGTAACATATCTTGCTATTGGCCTACTTGTTGCATTTGCAAATTTGTGAATCTTTTCAACATTATTGAATCTCACTAACACTTGCATAAGATTTTGTGCCACCATCCTAACCGAGCTCCACCAAAGGCTTTTACTTGTGTAGGTGTGAGAACCGAGAAGAATTGGTACCAATTGTGCTATTTCCTTGTTGCACATTTGAGTGATCATTTATCCATCTTCAACATCGGTCAAGGTACAATTGGTATAAGTTCTTCTCTTTATCCCACTCACATATTTTCTTGGAATGATGGATAGGCCAAGTTATTCTACCAACCCACTCTTCATCGAGCAAGATGACGACTCGAACTCCTACGTCACCAAGAATCACCTCTTCGGTGCACAACGAGCTTTGAATCAAGAACAACAAGCATTGAGTGACCGCATCGACAATCTCGCCACCGACTGGCGACACTCCGAGCAATGTACAAGAGACTACTTCGAAAACAAGCTCGACGAACAAAAACAAGAAAGCAATGCAAGAATGGACGAGACTCGTGCCTTGTTGGTCAACCGCTCTTCTACCACTTCGTCCTACTCAAGATGGAGCCACTCAAGTCGACATTCCTCCGACCACTCAAGTACTCCGACGTCGAACACTCTTCGTCAAGCCGCACGCCACGACCGTGAAGCAAAGACAATCCTCTACACGACAATGATCCTCAAGAACAACTTCTAGCGCAAGAACATCGACATCATCAAAATCAAGCTACCTTTGTGCAAGCACAAGAAAGGAAACGTCAACGTAAACAAGAGGAAGCATAAGAACAACGTTGCCAACAGGAGCTCATGCAAGAACGGCAACGCCAACATCAAGATGAGCAAGATGCCATCGCGCTGCGTCAGCAACAAGAACGGCATGAAGCTCAAGCACTTGAGGCGCTACGTGCCCTCCGTCATACAAATCATGTCGTTGCCAACCGGAACCGCCAAACACATCAAGACGAAGAAGCACTTCATGACGGAGTTCAAGAAAGAAGATTTCAAGCATGAGTGCATTGTCAAGTTCCTCAAGCTCCTCCACACAATAGACAAGAACAACAAGCTCGACAAGAAGCACAAGTTCGCCAAGAGCAACAAGACAATGGGAATCCTCCGCACCAAGAGCAAGTTGAGGGAGACAATCCTCCTCGTCAAGGACGTCATCACCCTCGACCCCAGCACAATGAAGAACAATGCTACGGCAAGCTCAAGTTCACTATGCCCAAGTTTACCGGAAGCAAGAATCCCGAAGAGTACCTTTCATGGGCATTGAAGGCTGACAAGATTTTTTGTTTGCACAACTATGAGGAAGAGAAGAAGATCTCCATGGCATCCCTTGAGTTCCAAGACTATGTCCTCATTTGGTGGGAACAAGTCATTGAGCGAAGAGAAGCACGAGGTGAACGACCCATCACTACATGTGATCAAATGAAGGATGTCATGAGAGTGCGCTTTGTGCCAACCTACTACAACCGTGACCTCTTCAAGAAACTCCAACTCCTCAAGCAAGGAACAAAGAGCGTTGAAGAGTACTACAAGGAAATGGAGATTGCCATGATACGAGCCAATTTCACGGAAGACGATGAGCAAAGTATGGCACGTTTCTTGAATGGACTCAATCATCCTATCAAGAAGATAGCCGACTTCCAACCTTACTCAAACCTCATCGAGCTAGTGCACCAAGCTACGAAGGCGGAACTTCAAGTGCAAGATGACTTCAAGTATGCCAAGTTCTCTTCCAAGTCCTATGGCTTCTCCAACAATCAAGCTTCGACGACTTCGACACCTTCTTCCACGATGAAAGCTTTACCAAGCAATGGCGACAAGTCAAGTTCCAAGAAAACTTCGACAACCTCAAGTCGTCCTCCTATTATAAGCAACTTCAATCCGAGAGCTTCATCATCATCTACTCCAACCGATGAGACCATCAAGACAAGTTCAATCAAGTGCTTCACATGCGGCGACCGAGGCCACAAGTCCTTCGAGTGTACACACAAGCGCACCATGATCCTCAACGACGACGGAACCTATGACTCCATGAGTGAAGAGGAAATGGAAGCCCTTGAGAAAGTGGCCATGCACTGGCCAGTGAACAAAGATGAAGATGACCAAGTCTTTTGTGATGAAGTTTCAAGCCCCGCTCTCGTTGTCTCCAAGGTCTTGACACTTCAACATCAATAAGAAGAAGACCAAAGATGCCATATCTTCCACACAAAGGCGGGCATCAATGGAAGGTCCGTGAAGGTCATCATCGATGGAGGTAGTTGCCATAACTTGGCGAGTGAAGAACTTGCTCCAAGCTCCAGTTGGTCAAGATGAAGCACCCGCATCCCTACAAGGTCCAATGGTTAAGCGACTCCGGCACTATCCAAGTGGAACATATGGTGCAAGTTTCCTTCAAGATAGGAGCATACGAAGACACTTTGGAGTGTGATGTCGTTCCGATGTCTGTTTGCCACCTCCTTCTTGGACGACCATGGCAATTCGACTGCGGCGTCATCCACAACGGGTGAACCAATCATTATAGCTTCAAGATGAAGGGAAAGGAGTACGTGCTACGGCCTATGTCACCTAGTCAAGTGATCGCCGACAAGCAAGCCATCCATCATGGAGAGAATAGTCAGAGAGCGAACCACCACAAAGAGAGTGAGCGCCACAAGCCCAAATTGAGTGCCTCCACGATGAGCAACAAGAAAAACTTAGTGCTATTTGCCATCAAAAGTGAGATGAGAGAAGTGTGTGAGAACCCATCAAGTGTCATGCACTATGTCCTTTTGTGCAAGGACGAGGCACCAAAAACTAACAACTCTCACAATCTACCTTTAATGTTATCTTCTCTATTGAAGGAATTCCAAGATGTTTTCCCCAACGAGCTACCTCCGGGTCTACCTCCACTACGAGTCATCGAACGCCGCATCGACCTCACCCCCGGAGCACCTCTTCCTAACAAGGCTCCCTACCGCGTCAACCCCGAGGAAACCAAGGAGATCCAATGGCAAGTACAACAACTCATCGACAACGGCCATGTACAAGAAAGCTTGAGCCCATGTGCCGTACCGGTAATCCTTGTTCCCAAGAAAGATGGTACATGTCGCATGTGTTCTGATTGCCGTCCCATCAATGCTATCACCGTTCGTTATCGTTATCCCATCCCACGCCTAGATGATATGCTAGATGAGCTTAGTGGAGCCACCATTTTCTCTAAGATTGATCTTAAGAGTGGCTATTACCAAATTCGCATCCAAGAGGGTGACGAATGGAAAACCGCTTTCAAAACCAAGTTTGGCTTATATGAATGGTTGGTCATGCCCATGGGCTTATCCGAAGCACCCGACACCTTTATGCGTGTGATGCATTTTGTTCTCAGCCCATACATTGGCGTATTTGTTGTGGTCTACTTTGACGATATTCTTATGTTTAGCAAATCTCTCAAAGATCATGTCACCCATCTTAGAACCGTGTTGCAAACCCTTAGGAAAGAGCGCCTTTATGCTAATATGGACAAATGCCTTTTTTGGTGTTGATAAGCTTGTTTTCCTGGGTTTCGTTGTGTCTTCTAAGGGTGTTCAGGGTAGATGAATCTAAGATCAATGCTATTAAAACTTGGCCCCAACCAACAAACTTGCAACAAGTGCGTAGTTTCCTTGGCTTAGCCGGATTCTATTGTAGATTTGTGAAGGATTTTAGCACCATCGCTTTACCTTTACATGCTTTGAGTAAGAAGAATGCACCTTTTGTTTGGGGACCATCCCAAGATATCACTTTCAATGAGCTTAAGAATTTGCTTACACATGCTCCTTTGCTTGCATTACCCAACTTTGATAAACCATTTGAGATACATTGCGATGCTAGCAGTTATGGCATAGGAGGTGTGTTAATGTAAGAGAAGCGCCCCATAGATTACTTTAGTGAGAAACTTTCTGCAGCGCAACTCAATTACCCCATATATGAAAAAGAGTTGTATGCTTTAGTTAGAGTCTTGCATGTTTGGGAGCATTATCTCCGCCCTCATGAGTCCATTCTTCACACCGATCATGAAACACTTAAATACCTTAAGGGTAAAACTAAGTTGAACAAGCGTCATGCTAAGTGGAGTGAGTTCATAGAGTCAT
The DNA here is from genome assembly GCF_056163025.1 of Triticum urartu. Classification (NCBI taxonomy): domain Eukaryota; kingdom Viridiplantae; phylum Streptophyta; class Magnoliopsida; order Poales; family Poaceae; genus Triticum; species Triticum urartu. The sequence goes on along the minus strand of NC_141879.1, from coordinate 307,145,181 downwards.
TTCCTTATGTCATCAAGTACATCAAAGGCAAAGAGAATGTTGTGACGGATGCGCTTTTCCGTGGATGCATGCTTGTTACCCAACTTGAATTGAATGTCATTGGCTTTGAGCACATAAAATACTTGTATGTGCATGATCCTACTTTTGCTATTCCTTACACCAAATGTTTGATGCATACATCTTGGAAACGCTATTACATCAAAGATGATTATCTTATGAGAGCTAACAAACTATTTATCCCCGAGTCTTCTCTTCGTTTGTTACTTTTGCAAGAATCTCATGGAGGAGGACTAATGGGACACTTGACATTTGCCATGCTCTCCAAAAACTAATTTTGTCCCAAGATGTTTCGCCACGTCTCACGCTTCACCAACCGATGCTCTACATGTCACAAAGCTAGGTCTAAAGCTCAATCCCATGGTCTCTATATGCCACTTCCTATTCCTTATCACCCATGGGAAGATATTAGTATGGACTTTGTGCTTGGTTTACCTAGAACTAGAAATGGCAAAGATTCTGTGTTTGTTGTTGTGGACCGATTCTCTAAGATGGCCCATTTCATTCCATGCAACAAGATAGACGATGCTTCACATGTTGCTAATCTTTTTTGTAGAGAAATCTTGCACCTCCACGGAGTGCCAAAGACGATTGTCTCGGACCGCGACGTCAAGTTCTTGAGCTACTTTTGGAAGACTCCATGCGCCAAGCTCGGAATCAAGCTTTTGTTCTCTTCGACATACCATCCTCAAACCGATGGCCAAATGGAGGCCACGAACCGGACACTCTCCACTCTACTACGCGTGTTGATCAAGAAGAACATCAACGAGTGGGAGGAGTGCCCACCCATCGCCGAGTATGCCTACAACCACGCAAGACATTCGACGACCAACAAGTCCCATTCGAGGTCATCTACGTCTTCAACCGTTGTCTTCTACCTCTTGAGCTTGCATTGGTTTTTCCCTTGAAGAGGAAAGGGTGATGCAGCAAAGTAGCGTAAGTATTTCCCTCAGTTTTGAGAACCAAGGTATCAATCCAGTAGGAGACAACGCGACAAGCCACCGAATACCTACACAAACAAACACCAACTTGCAACCAACGTGACAAAGGGGTTGTCAATCCCTTCACGGTTATTCGCAAAGTGAGATCAGATAGAGATGGATAAACTGTAAAGTAATATTTTTGATATTTTTTTATGGAGCGGAAAGTAAAAGATTGCAAAAGAAAGTAAATAGGAAACTAGAATTGTAGATCGGAAACTTATTAGATGGAAAATATACCCAGGGGCCATAGGTTTCACTAGAGGCTTCTCTCAAGATAGAAGATATTATGGTGGGTGAACAAATTACTACCAAGCAATTGATAGAAAAGCGCAAAGTTATGACGATATCTAAGGCAATGATCATGAATATAGGCATCACGTCCGTGTCAAGTAGACCGAAACGATCCTGCATCTACTACTATTACTCCACACATCGACCGCTATCCAGCATGCATCTAGAGTATTAAGTTCATAAAGAACGGAGTAACGCCTTAAGCAAGATGACATGATGTAGAGGAATTAACTCAAACAATATGATGAAAACCCCATATTTTTATCCCCGATGGCAACAATAAAATACGTGCCTTGCTGCCCCTACTGTCACTGGGAAAGGACACCTCAAGATTGAACCCAAAGCTAAGCACTTCTCCCATTGCAAGAAAAACCAATCTAGTTGGCCAAACCAAATCGATAGTTCGAAGAGACTTGCAAAGATATCAAATCCTGCATAAAAGAATTCAGAGGAGATTCAAATAATATTCACAGATAAGCTGATCATAAATCCACAGCTCATCATATCTCGGAAAACACACCACAAAAGAGTATTACATCGAATATATCTCCAAGAACATCGAGGAGAACTTTGTATTGAGAATCAAAGAGAGAGAAGAAGCCATCTAGCTACTAGCTATGGACCCGTAGGTCTGAAATAAACTACTCACGCTTCATCGGAGAGGCAATGGTGTTGATGTAGAAGCCCTCCGTGATAGAATCCCCCTCCGGCAGGATGCCGGAAAATGCCCTAAGATGGGATCTCATGGGTATAGAAGGTTGCGGCAGTGGAGAAGTGGTTTCGTGGCTCCCCTGGAAGTTTTTAGGGTATAAGAGTATATATAGGAGGAAGATCTAGGTCAGGAGGCCATCGAGGGCCCCACAAGGTTGGGGGGCATGCCTCACCCCCTAGGCGCGCCCTCCACCCTTGTGGCCGTGTCATGGCTCTTCTGACTTGCACTCCAAGTCTCCTGGGTGTCTTCTGGTCCAAGAAAAATCATCACGAAAGTTTTATTCCGTTTGGTATTCCTTTTCTGCGAAACTCTAAAACAAGGAAAAACTGGCATTGGCACTGGGCTATAAGTTAATAGGTTAGTCCCAAAAATCATATAAAATAGCATATTAGTGCATATAAAGCACCCAAAATAGATAATATAATAGCATGGAACAATAAACAATTATAGATACATTGAAGACGTATCAAGAATCCCCAAGCTTAATTCCTGCTCATCCTCGAGTAGGTAAATGATAAAAACAGATTTTGTTGATCTGGAATGCTACCTAATATATTTATCCATGTAATTCTATTTATTGTGGCATGAATGTTCAGATCCACAAGATTCAAAACAAAAGTTTAATATTGACATAAAAACAATAATACTTCAAGCATACTAACAAAATAATTATGTCTTCTCAAAATAACATGGCCAAAGAAAGCTTATCCCTACAAAATCATATAGTCTGGCTATGCTCCATCTTCATCACACAAAATATTCAAATCATGCTCAACCCTAATGACAAGCCAAGCAATTGTTTCATACTTTTGATGTTCTTAAACCTTTTCAACTTTCACGCAATACATGAGCATGAGCCATGGACATAGCACTATTGGTGGAATAGACGGTGGTTATGGAGAAGACAAAAAAGAAGGAGATAGTCTCACATCAACTAGGCATATCAACGGGCTATGGAGATGCCCATTAATAGATATCAATGTGAGTGAGTAGGGATTGCCATGCAAAGGATGCACTAGAGCTATAAGTTTATGAAAGCTCAGAAAGAAAACTAAGTGGGTGTGTATCCAACTTGCTTGCTCATGAAGACCTAGGGCGTTTGAGGAAGCCCGTCATTGGACTATACAAGCCAAGTTCTATAATGAAAATTCCCACTAGTATATGAAAATGATAACATAGGAG